>NC_136980.1:28292729-28640993 GCF_032717465.1 Coenobita brevimanus
ACGTGACACTCGCAGAAGTGAAGAACGCTGTGAAACTGCTGAAAATGGGAAAGCAGCTGGGGTTGATGAGGTGTATGCAGAGTTGCTTAAGTGTGGTGGAGAGAGCGGAATGAAGTGTTTGTTGGAGAAAGGTAGGAAGGCATTGATGAATGAAACTGTGCCAATAGAGTGGAAAAGGGCTATGATGGTACCCCTGTACGAAAATGAAGATGAGCAAAATGAGTGCAAGAATTATCGTGGCATAAGTCTATTGAGAGTTGTAGGGAAGGCATATAGAAGAATTATTACAGAGAAAGTAAGAGAGATATCAAAAGGCCTAGTGAGTGACGAACAGGATGGCTTTATGAGTGGCAGTGGCTCTGTGGATCAAATATTTGCAGTGAGAAAGATAGTGGAGAAGGCTTGTGAGAAGTACTATAAGGTGTATATGGCATTTATGGATCAGGAAAATGCATACTGCATAGTAGACAGAAAAGGATTGTGGAAGGTTTTGAGCATGTACGATGTAGATGGTAAGCTCCTAGGTGCCGTCAAGAGTTTTTATGATGGTAGTGAGGCATGTGTAAGGATAAATGGGCATCTAAGTGAATGGTTCACGATCAGTGTGGGCGTGCGACAAGATTGTGTGATGTCCCCATGTTTGTTCAGTATATACTGTTTATGGATGGGGTGATGAGAGAAGTACAAACACGGGTAATGGAGAGAGGAATGGCGTTGGTAATGAATGGTGATGGATGGAATATCTCAAATTTGACGCATGCTGATGATGCAGTGCTACCTGCAAATACCGGAGGGTAGACTAGTGCAGATTTTTGTTGATATCTGTGAGTGCCGTGCCTTGAGAGTAATGTAGAAAAGAATAAAATGGTTGTAATCGAGAGAGAAGGTGACTCCCAGCGTGATGTTAGAGTGGATGGAGAGAGACTGGAATTGGTGAGAGAGTTCAATTACTTGGGTACAGTGACAGAAAAGGGAGGAAAATGTGCAAAAGAAGTGGAAAGTAGAGTGAAACAAAGAAAGTACCCGATGCTATGAAGGCCTTGATAAGAAACTTAGCTTGAGTGTTGCAGCTGCGTGAGGCTTACATGAAGGAGTGCTAGTGCCAACTTTAGCATATGAATGTGCGACTATGGTGAGGCATGAAAATGAAACGTCAAGAGTAGGAGCAGTGGAGATGGGACTGCTGAGGAATGTATGTGAAGTACGGGGAGTGAATAAGATACGGAATAATGTGGTTCGTGAAAGATGCGGAGTGAGGAAATCTGTGGACACCAGAATCGAAGAGAGTGTACTGAGATGGTATGGTCATGTGGAGAGAATGGATGATTATAGAATGGTGAAAAAGGTATATCTGAACGAACTTGAAGGAGGGAGGAGGCGAGGTAGGCCAAGAAGCGATGTGGTGGATGAACGAGTGAGGAGGAGAGGTATGGAAGTTGGTGCGGCTGAGGGACTGACAAGAGATCTAGCTGGCTGGATGAATTTTGTGCGGAAAAGTGCATGATCAGGGATATGGCACCCCTTTTTAATGTGACAGCGTTCGGACTGACTCTATCGGATAGGTATATGTGAAACTACAGCACGTGGTGATACCTTTTGGCATATCAGATGGAGCCAGGATTCCGTGGGCTTGAATGATGAGTGAATGGAAACGTGGTATGTTGAATTGGGCAAACTTTGGCTGTCTGGATGCTGTTACTCCTCACCCCGCCCTAGGGTGGGAAAGGAGGTCCGGATGATGATGATGATGGTGATGATGATTACTTCTGCTGCTACTACTACTGCTAATATTACTGTCTGTTCTAATGGTTTTAACGTCCTAGTCAGACTAGTGGCCTTACATGGGTCCGAGCCTCACGAAGTGACTGGTGGTTTATCGATTATGTAATGCCACCAAGGGGATTGTGATGATCTCCTATCCTGAAGTGTACTTGACAGTTAGAGCCTAGCCTCGCACCCCTACACCTCGAAAGGAGCAAAATGGGAATGACTGTTACTATTATACCTTAACACTATAGTCTAATACCATTCAGATTTTGTTTTGAGCATAAATAGTCTGTAATTATATTTTTCGCAGTTTTTTCCTTCAGTTTGTTGTTAATTGTTCATTATTTACTAAATACATGAGTCAGTTACTTATCGAAAGGGCTATGTTCAAGACAGGATAACAAAGGTTTATTTCATCAGTTCATTATTATTCGAAGAGGTCATGTAATGGAGAGGGTAAAAGATCAGTGGCTGGATTTACAGACAATTTTAAATTCAATTATGGATTATGTCAGGTAACTAAAATGTCACTCTTCAGAAAGGAGAAAATACAAAGAAAGACTCTGCACTCTTCCTTTTAACAAAAACAAGTCCTAGCCTTTACGAGGAATTCAATCGAGAGTGGACTGGGTGCACAGACGGGAATCATAATTAAACATACGAAAAATTCTTGTTGCAACATTTTCATTTGGGGGAATTATCTAGAAACATGGAAAGATTCTGTGCTTTCCTGTTTTTCATCTTCCTAAGAAAACGGTTCATAGATACGACTGGGGATTGACCACTGGTTTTGTTTGTGAATTCCGTGGTAGATCTGTTGGTGAGGGATGTTTACTCAAATCAGATGTAAACAGTTCAATATAGCCAGGCCATGTTTGAGCCGATCCGATGAGAAGGAAATGTAAACACACCCAGCGTTTCGGATGTAGCGTATTCAAGGCGGATGAGCTGCTGTTTTCAGTGAGAAATTATGTGCATTGATCTTCATATGTTAGATGATACAACGATTTCTTTTTACCACACGGTGTACCAGTAGTTCTGCACATTGTATGAAAAGATTATTGTATATAACGTTTCCACTTTTAATCCTGCACTTCAAGCGCATTTAATAATTATAATCAACCCATCCCCCCAAAAAAAAAGGAAAAAAAAATAGATAGATAGATATAGGTCTATATATATATATATATATATATATATATATATATATATATATATATATATATATATATATATATATTCGTGAGTTATTCATCCCATAGCATACCCCCATGACCTCCATGATATTAAAGAGTTTGAGAGTCGAGACAAGTACAGTACAAAAATCATGGGGACAGCCCAGCCACGGGTTTCGAGCTCGAGGCGTCTTTCAATCCTTCATTCCTTCCCTCCCTACCCCCTCCTTTCGAAGAGAAGAACCTGTTTTTCAAAATGTATAAAATAAATGCATGAATACGCGTAGACTTGTGGTTATTAATTTATTTTCAGTTATGCACCAAGCTGTAAATGACTGCATCCAGAAGGGTATCCTTTACTTTATTTCGCTCAAAGCTTTTTTTTATTCATCTAAATTCCAAGAAACAATATATTGTTCCGTGTGTGTCAACAAGTGAGTTGGCGGAGAGTTAGTGCCCCTCCCCGTAAAACAATTAACTCAGAGACAAACGACCACCTCTTATGGGATTCTGGCATCAGGCTATAGACAGATAGAATATTCAAGGACTAATGATGACTCCTGGCTGCGTCCCTGACTAACTAATTTAGTATACTGTAGTGCTTCAGTGCTGAAGGACCTGTGCTTCAGTAGGTCATTGCATTTCTTTACGACAGGACTCAGCAAACACTGATGGCTCTTCTTCCGATTTTGTCCCTACTTCTTCGAGTGTCGCCCAGGCAACTGTTCTCAGCTTCCTTATCCTCCCACCAGAGATAATAACCCTCCGCTGCCAACTTTGAACTCTGCTGCAAGACTCAGTGCAAACGACTTGTGCGGTGTAACGACTGTAGACTCCTTCAATATGACGCTCTAGAACCGTGGAAACACACTTGCTAGATATCTTTCCGGCCAGACAAATGGAAATTACACATGTTCCCTCGCTTTCACTCACACATCTTCTTCAGCTCCGTCCATACACAAGATCTATCATCTGTCATGTTCCAAAATTATCTCCACGAACTGTACAAAATAATATCCATATAGACCATAGTCGTCCCTATGCAATCCGCACACTGAGGCTCTTAAGGATAATTTTACTCAACTGTTCACAAGACATCAGACACAGCCTACAACATGCTGCATCAGTTCGTTCAACGCTGTGCTGCTGCATGGGACCCACCACACATCACTACATATTGGCAGCTTTGGACAGATAACACTAAGGCAGCTAGGTATATTACACACACACACACACACACACACACACACACACACACACACACACACACACACACACAGTACAGTATTTCTTAAACAAAATGTTTACATAAAACTCCACACAAGCAAGCAACCGCAGAAACATACTTTGTTGAACCAAATCATAGTCACAAATAAGCACGGAGACATTAAACTAGAGTATTACACAACGGACATACCCACAGTTCGCGTAACGCTCACCTAATATATATATATATATATATATATATATATATATATATATATATATATATATACCTGTCTCTCTCTCTCTCTCTCTCTCTCTCTCTATCTATCTATCTACCTATCTATCTACCTATCTACCTATCTACCTATCTATCTATATATATATATATATATATATATATATATATATATATATATATATATATATATATTGTAAGAAGGTTCCAAATCCACAAGGTAGAAAACAGAATATCTCACATTATTTACACATGAAACACCAAAGAAAACTCCGAAGTAAAACCATACATTTATTTACAAATTAATTAAAGATACTGAAATACCAAACATTATCAATATTTAAACCCTCTCGAGACTTTCCCCCAGGTCTAACAAGTCCCATTAATAAGTTTATGAAAAAACAAACAAGTAGCGATTAAACTCCCCCTGAAGCTAGGCAGAGGTGAGGATACTGCGTATGGTAGCAGATAACTCCGGGAACAGTAGAGAAGTGGTATGCCTGCCATTCAACACCGCTACATGGCAGCACAGGGACGACCTGGGTGAACTCTCGCATGGTGGGTAGAATGGATGCCTCACCGACCCGGCCCTCGGTAGGTGTAGGATCCTTAGTCCCGTCGATCTGCTGTTTGATGGTAGAGTGAATTTAATGTTTTTTTTTTTTTTTTTTTTTTTTTTTTTTTGCCTATCGACCATTGAGGACGAAGCCTCTGGTCATTAAGGCAAATATATATATATATGTATATATATTGACACATATATACATATATATACAAACATATATATATACATACATACATACATACACACATCCATGCATATGAACATACACACTTTCATGCACACGTACATATATATATAATAATTTTTATTTTATTATTTTTTTGTAGTTTTATTTTTTATTATTTTTATTTATTTTTTATATTTTTAACCTTATATTACTTATAAACAAAATACCTAATCTAAAGACCCTAAAACTAACCACCTAACAGACAAATCGCTAACCTATACTAAATCCTAAGAGACAAATAACTAGACCTACACTACTGTAATGTTCAAAAAGCCTCGACCAAGAGAACACCATCGACTGCAGATATGTAATGCTTTTCTACATTACATACCTGCACTCATCACCTGATGACTGTCAGTCGAGGCACAACCTAATATAGGGGCCATCAATATATGAAAGGGAACCAGACGAGTCAGGAACATTTCCATATACGTCAGCTGTCGTCCCTAATTAGAATAACTTAAGCAAGATAATATAATGTATTTACATAATTTATACAAAAATTGAAGAACCTCGCCCAGCAGACTACCATCGACTGCAAGTGCCCAATACCTTCCTATATTGCACACTTGCACTCATCAGCTGGTGACTGTCAGGCAAGAAATTTGGCTTAATGTAGGGGACATCTATATTAGAAATAGATCGGTGGGAGGAGGAACTATTTAAAATATGTCAACTGTCAACCCTAATTAATATTACAATATATACATATTTACTGTTCATAAAAACCATAACCACACAGTAAAAAAGTCACATCACTCTGATCAGTCAGGTCTCTCTCAAGAAAGCCATCAATTTATCAGTCATAACAATGTCCCCATCACCCAGGATGGTGGAAAGGGTGAAGGGGACGTCAACTGCGCCGCAGTAATTCATAAGTGAAGCGCGTTCACGAATAAATCGCCGACAGCGCAGGATGATATGACTGATAGATAACACCGCATTACAGATGTCACAGTGCGGTGGGAAGCATCTTTCCATATAAGGTTTTATGTGGGTTAAAACGGTGGCATTCAGCCGTAGCCGTGCCAACACTTTTCTTCTAGGCGACTGGGACGGTTGGCAGTGTCCCAGTCGCCCAGGTACGGCTTACAAGTTGGAATATTTAGTCTGGTCCACTGACCTTGCCACAGAAGATTTATTGATTTCTTTCCGAGAGATAGACTCGACCGTAGATCACGAGGAACGTCCCAAGTCTCCTCGAGCTCCACAGCCGACTTTGCAAGTAAGTCAGCCTGCTCATTGCCGTAGATACGACAATGACCAGGCACCCAGATCAGCGTGAATGACTTGTTGCATGAATGCAACTTATTAACGATGCGGCCCTGGATCTCATGAGAGTCCGTAGTGCAAGATGCAATTGCCTGAAGGGCTGATTTTGAATCTGAAAATATGACAAATGAGTCATGTCTAGAATTGAGAGCATAGTCTATGGCTTTGTCAATAGCAAAAAGTTCTGAAGTAAACACAGATGTATGAGTCGGCAACCGATACCTGAGGGCACATTCAGTCGACCACACACTTGCACCCACACATTCACTCGACTTGGAGCCGTCGGTGTACAATTGATGGGACCCCAAGTGACGAATAATGATCTTACGAAACAAGTGGTGGACCTCCGCCTCCGGCGCCTTGGCCTTTGGTGCTGGGAGCCATGTAACATCGACTGTAAAGCCGGGTGGCTCCCAAGGCGCTATATTTTTAAGCACCAACTTGTCACAGTCACTGGGGTCCACATCAAGCTCCTGAGTCAGTAAGTGGAGGCGAGCGGCAAGTGGCCGACGCACCCCCCGCAGAAGGTGGTGGTATTGACGCAGGGGGGTACAGGCCACATTGCCGATATTACTTTTTCTTAATGTCCTTACACCATAGGACAAGGCCAGGTGGTCACGGCGAATACGGAGGGGAGGCACATTCGCCTCCACTTCCATACGAGCTACACGGGTACACCGGACAGCTCCAAGACACATTCGCAAACATTTATTCTGTAACACATCCAATCCTTTCAGCGTGGCATCGGATGCCGAGCCATACACCTGTGCGCCATAGTCTAGCTTCGATCGAATAAGGGACTTATACACCATTAATAAAGATTTTCTGTCGGCACCCCAGGTAGTACCCGCTAGGTACTTGAGGACATTTAACGGTTTATCACAACGAGCAAGCAAAGTATTAACGTGAAGTTTAAAATTCATTCTACGATCAAAATGTATTCCTAAAAATTTTACAGAATTTTGAAAAGGTACCGCCTGATTATCCAAAGTTAAGCACAAATTAGGTACGTTACGATTAGTGAAAACTATAGCGGCACACTTACGGACGGAAAACTTAAATCCCCACTGCAAGGCCCATTGGTGGACGGAGTCAAGGGCTGCTTGAATCCGCCCAGCCGAAAATTGTGCATTACGGGAAGAGTGCCATATTGCACAATCGTCAGCATAGAGTGAGTATTTAAGATTCCTCGGGATGGGAGCTGATGACAGAATATCATTGATCATAATACTAAATAAAGTAGGACTAAGCACACTTCCCTGTGGCACCCCGTTTTCCTGGATAAATATATCCGATGTTACGTTACGGGGCAATTTGACAGAGAAAGTTCTGTCCCTTAAGAAATTTGAAATAAAAACAGGCAAATTTCCTCTTAAACCATAAGCATAGAGCTTCATTAGTATACCGTGTCGCCAGGTCATGTCATAGGCTTTATGGATGTCCAAGAACACCCCTATCATGAATTCTTTATTGGCAAATGCCTCTGCAATACAATGCTCCAAATTCATTAAATGATCTAGTGAACTTCTGTATTTACGGAAGCCACATTGTTGATCATTTAACAAATTCTTCGACTCTAAAACAAAAAGAAGCCTATTGTTAACCATACGTTCCATGACCTTACATAGACAAGAAGTCAACACAATAGGACGAAATGAAGTGGGATTCATAAGACGACCAGCCTCTTTGGGTATCGGTATGACGTGCGCAAAGTGCCATGAGTTTGGGAACGTTCGAGACGCCCAAATCTCATTGTACAGTGCTAACATCTTAATCAGGTTGTCCTGATTAAGATGCTGGATCATACCGTACGTGATGGTGTCTGGTCCAGGGCTGGTGTCTTTACAGGATTTAAGGGCAAGGAGCAGTTCATCTAGCGTAAACTCTTGGTTGTACGGGGAGTTTACGTCTTCTGTGGCAAAGTCTAATATCTGTAGCTCAGCCGTGCGTTTATGATGTTGGAAACGCGGGTCATAATTGGCTGAGCTACTTACATGAGAAAAACTCCTGGCGAGGATGTTAGCAACGTCCACGGGCTCGTCATAGATGTTATTATTTACTTGCAAGGTGGTAATGGGGAAATATGGGCCTTTATTATTTAATATTCTTATAGTGGACCAGACTTTACGTAATGGTGTTGTACGAGTCACCGTGGACACAAAGGACCGCCAGGAGTCACGTTTGGCCCTTCTTATTATTCTCCTTGCCTCAGCCCGTGCCTGTTTGTATGCAATAAAATTTTTCTCAGTGGGCTGACTATCAAAAATCCTGTATCTCCTATTGCGTTTTCTTAATGCTTGTCGGCAATCCGGCGTCCACCAATGTGCTCTATGCTTCGCATGAACTGTAGAAGTCTTGGGAATAGCAGCCTCAGCTGCGTGTAATATGGAAGTAGTTATATTTTCGACCTTAACATCTATGGTCTCCCCAGATATATCTAAATTGGCGATCCTTGAGAAGGATCCCCAATCTGCTTTCTTATAGTTAAATTTTGGAGGTGGAGGGTCCGAAATGATGTCGCGTGTATAAGAAAGACAGATGGGTAAATGATCACTTCCCAAGGAGTCGTCGTAAGGGTCCCATGAGAGATCTTGATGTATACCAGGGAGGCCAAAGATAAGTCAATGGCCGAAAAGTTACCAGTACGATCATCTACACGAGTCGCTCTACCATCGTTCAGAAGACAGAGGTTGGACTGTAGTATTAGGTCGGCTACTTGCTCCCCACGACCATCAATCCTCAAGCTACCCCATTGATAGTGATGGGCGTTAAAATCGCCCAGCACTAACCTATTTCCAGGCAGATGTTCAACTAGTGAATTTAAAGCATCACTATCAATGGGGCCATGTGGGGGACAGTACAGAGAGCAAACAGACAGATACGTGTTATTAAATTTTACTCTGCACGCGACAGCTTCCAGAGTAGAATTTAGAATCACTTCCGTTTGTGGGTGTGATTTGTGTGTGTAAATGGCAACTCCGTGACCTTCATATCTTCTATACGAGTGGTAGTGTCTGAACTGTGAAGGATCAGGATGATCCTCCAGGCGCGTCTCCTGTAAACAAACAACATCTGGCCTGTGTAGTGAAAGCAAGATAGCTATATTATGTAACTTATTCCCAATACCTCTACAATTCCACTGCAGTATAGTGAATGCGGCGGTTTAAGATTTTCGAGGGTGGCCAGTGTGCTTAGTCTTTTTATGCCCCCGCGACCAGGCGAGTGGCTACCGGGGGACCTATCCCGGTGCTTGTTTGTGGAGATCTCCATAGTCTCATCAATAACGAGGCTCCCAGATTCCATCGAGGGAGAGCTATTCTTTCTCTCCCTCTCCGGACCAGGAGCAGGAAGGACATGAGGACGTGACTGTTTGGTGAGGGTGGTCAAGTTAATTTTATCTGACTTGTCAGGCTTCTGTTTTGACCGCACTGACTGCGAAGGAGCAGCGGCAGCTTGAGAGTATGAAGTGGCAATTGGGATGTCTGTCAGAGAGTTGGAACGTACAGGAGGCTTAGGCTGAGAGGTATGGCGTGGGGCATGAGGAGCGAATGTAAGGTCAGTCTGTGTTTCAACGGTGCACATCACGGGACGGGACACAACCGCCGATGCATAGGAGACATTAGGTTTGGGAGTTGCATGCAACTCCTTCACCTTCTTCCTAGCATCGTAAAAGGAAATGCCCTCGGTTGCCTTCACTGTGCAGACCTCTTTCTCCTCCTTCCACTTGGGGCAAGCCCTCGAGGAAGTGGAGTGAGCATCCTTGCAGTGAAAGCAGCACTCCGTCTCAGATGTACAGTGTTCAGCAGAATGTCCCACATTCGCGCACCTACCACACACTGGCTGGGAAGCCCTACAAGCCTTTTCATGATGCCCATAAATCTGGCATTTTAAGCAACGCAAGGGGTTCGGGATATATGGTCTGACGTTAAGAATTTCATATCCAATTCTGATGTTGGAAGGTAAAGCAACTTTGCCGAACGTTAGGACAACTGTGGCGGTCTTCGTCTTCCTGCCTTCCGAGAATCTAGTTATAAAACGTGCCTCTATAACATCCTGCTGTGCAAGTTCCTGTACGATCTCTTCCTCCTCCATGACTACTAGATCTCTGCAGGTGATCACACCTTTGCAGGAATTCATGGAGTGAGGGATCGTGGACTGAACATCATAACAATGGAACTTGCTCAGTTTTAGCAAATCCTTTACCTGACTTGAGTTTCTAGTTTTAACGAGAAGATCTCCACTCGCAAGTTTTTTCACTTGTTCCACCTCACCTGCACACCCGTCAATCACCTTCTTGATGATAAAGGGATTGAGGCTGGACAGGGGAGTGGGACCAACCGCGTGGATCTGTACAAACTCGGCGTTTCTATAATTGATGTCAAGACGGGTACGTGTCTGGGGCCGTTCAGTCTGGGGGTAGTCAGTCCGTGAGTCAGTCGGGGGTCGGTCAGGACTACCTCCCCCCCTGAAGGGGAGGGAGGCAGCAGTGGCGTCCGCCATAGTTACCACTTCCCCCGTGAGGGGGAAGTGGGAAGAGAGAGAAAAACGACCAAGGGAGAATTGCCCGGGGAACACACACCTAATCTGAGATTACCCTCTCAAACCACTCTCGGGAGGACGCGCCCGTGTGTAACTCACACCCCAGAGCGATCAGTGGGGGGTACACTCCAGAGGTGAGTAAGCAAAGGCAATCTCAGGAAACAGATATAGACACTTACTATATCTCTAAAGGGCTGGGAGGAGAATTAGTACTAGCTAACCTAACTTTATTGAAAAACGCCCTAGTGGCGGAGAAAACAAAGCTAAAGCCGGTGAGGCAACCCTGCAGCTAGAGGAGAGCCAGAGAAACACGTCTACACTCTCCACGACCATGCATCAAAGTCCCCCAGGACCAGGGTTGTGCCTCTTGACCATCAGGACCGGGCCTACCCTTCACGCTTCCACCTGCTGCTGTCGAATTTAATGTTTTTTTTTTTTTTTTTTTTTTTTTCCGGCCTATCAACCATTGGGGCCGAAGCCCCTGGTTATTAAGGCCGTGTATATACAGTATATATATATATATATATATATATGTATATACATTTAAACATATATACATATATATACAAACATATATATATACATACATACACATACACACACACACACTTCCATGCATACATACAGACACACTTTCATGCAAACGTACATATATATATATAATAATTTTAATCTTATTTATTTTTATTTTTTTTTGTATTTTTATTTTTTTAATTTTTTCTTGGTTTTTTATTTTTTATACCTTATAATATAAAGACAAACTAATCTAAAGACCCTAAAACTAATCACCTAACAGACAAATCGCTAACCTATACTAAATCCTACAGAGACAAATAGCTAGACCTACACTAATGGTAAAAATACCTCGACTAACAGAACACCATCGACTACAGATATGTAATGCTTTTCTACATTACATACCTGCACTCATCACCTGGTGACTGTCAGTCGAGGCACAACCTAATATAGGGGACATCAATATATGAAAGGGAACCAGACGAGTCAGGAACATTTCCATATACGTCAGCTGTCGTCCCTAATTAGAATAACTTAAGCAAGATAATATAATGTATTTACATAATTTGTACAAAAAGTGAAGAACCTCGCCCAGCAGACCACGAATTTAATGGGTCACAGACGCCCTTATATAGCCTTCAGTCAGTTCGAAAATTCTCGTGAGATACATAAATCAAAGTTAATGAAGCAAATGAAACAGTAAGTAAACAAATGAAACAGAACAGGAACTTAAAAGATAACGAGACGAGACCAAAATAAAGGTTTATGAAGCTTCAATTACTTAATATTGAGATTTTAAAAACGAATTACTGACTGTAAAGACTTACAAATGAAACGCATTGAATCTTACCAAATTAGGGCGAATATAACAGTCGGGGATAACATACAAATATTACAATAATTATTACATTAATTATTAGGCAGTTTTTCTTGGCCCTTACATGGCTCCCTCCAAAGGTATCTACCCAGGGGTAGATACAGAAGGAATATATAAATTAATTATACAACTCCCCCTCCCACCATAATGAAGACAATTATAATTCGTATACTAGGACTAGTCATGGTTCAGCCGATGGCCCGACTCAGAAAATCTGCACCAACATTATCTTTCCCTGCTACATGTACAAGCCGAAATCTAAATGGCTGTAATGCTAGGGCCCACCGGAGTAATCTGTCGTTATTTCCCTGAAACTTACTTAGATATACTAGGGGTTTATGATCCACCTCAAGAATGAATTCAGTTCCTAACAAATAATATTTAAACCGGTTAACCCCAAACACAATTGCTAGACACTCTCTTTCTATAGTGGAATACCTACGTTCTCGGTCTAGGAGCTTTCTACTGGCGTAAGAAACTGGGAATGGCTTATTATCTACGTACTGGAGCAATACTGCACCAAGTCCATAACCCGAGGAATCAGTTCTAAGGATAAAAGGCAATGACAGGTCAGGAAGTTTAAGAACTGGGCCATCAGCTAAAACAGACTTAAGCTTCTCAAAACACTCTATAGACTCTGAGCTCCATTCCAAAGGCTCCTTCACACCCTTTCGTAACATGTCTGACAAAGGTGAAGTTAAGGATGAAGCATGTTTAATGAAATTTCGGTAGAATGATATCAAACCTAGGAATGATCTCAAAGTTTTCTTGGATGAGGGAGGAAAAACACCGAGAACTGCCTGAACCTTATCATTAACAGGTCTGATAGTTTGTCCATCTATAACAAAGCCTAGATACTGAATGGTCTTTAACCCAAATTTACACTTATCAGGCTTAACGGTTAACCCATGTTCACGGAGACGAAGTAGAACTGCACACACAGCTGCAACATGACTTTCCCAATTATTAGCATATATCATCACATTGTCAAAATAGAAAGAGACATTCTCCAAACCTGTCAATACAAGGCGCATCAGTCTAATATAAGTGGCGCAGGCAGTAACCAGTCCAAAGGGCATACGACAAAACTCCATCAGGCCTTTATGAGTTGGAAAAGCAGTTAATGGTTTGGCTCTATCTGTAAGAGGGACTTGGTAATAAGCTTTGGTTAAATCTAATTCAGTATAGAATTTAGCCCCAGAAAACTTGTGTAGATCATCCTCTAGCTTACACATTGGTTCTGCATGAAATTCGGTAACTGCATTAAGAACTCTGTAGTCTATAGCCATCCTATAGGTGCCATCAGGTTTCTTAATCATGACCACAGGTGATGAATGGGATGACTGAGAGGGTCTGATAATCCCTTGGTCTAGGAGGTTTTCTACTTCCTCCCTGAACTGAGGCTGGAGGTGTACAGGAATGGGATACAATTTGGGTTTTAGTCGTTCAGTAGTACAGAGAGAAATATCATGTGATAAAGTAGTGGTATACCCTGGTTTGTCAGAAAAAACATCACCAAACTCTTCAATGATATTCTTAACATCCTCTTTCTGGTCTGGAGTCAGTTGCTCATTTATGTTTAAATCTAAAATATTTGATGGTGTACCAAGATCTGGAAAGGTAGGCAAGTCCAGCTCAGAATCCATATTTACCTCTGCCTTTGTACATAACTGAGAAACTAAAGGCTGATCATCAAAAGTTAATCCGGTTTCCTCATCTAGTACATATGCCATGGAAACCTGCGACCTACGATGGTACTTCTTTAAGAGATTTGCATGGTACAACTTTGGCTTACCCTGTTCATCTATTAGGTAATTAACCTTATTCTTACAATCTAAAACTCTGTAAGGTCCTTTCCAAGACATTAATAATTTACGCTGTTCATCAGGGAGCAAGACAAGGACTTCATCTCCAGGTTTGAATTTCCTATCTTGAGTTTTTACGTCGAAGTAAGACTTGTAATTCTTGGCACTGATATCAGCATTCTGAGCAGCAATCTTGGCACAATCTTCTAATTTATCCCGAAGCTCAAGCACTTACTGATATAGTGGTCTATCACCACTCTGTACAGATTTATCCTCCCAAAGATCTCTAAGTACTGACAAAGGACCTCTTACCTGTCTACCATACAGGAGTTCAAAGGCAGAGAACCCTGTGCGATCACTGGGCATTTCTCTCATGGCAAACATCAAGGGGGGAAGATACCGGTGCCACTCTTTAGGTTTGTCCTCACACACTTTTCTAAGGGAAGCTTTCAATGTGGAGTGAAATCTCTCTATTCTACCATTTCCACTAGGGTGATAAGGAGTAGTGAAAAGGGGTTTTACTCCTAACAATCTATGTAATTCCTTCATTAAATCAGATTTGAACTGTTTGCCATTATCAGAAAGTATTTCCTTGGGAATGCCTACTCTGGAAAATATGGAAATTAAAGCTTCTGACACTGCAATAGAAGAGATATCTTTCAGGGGCATGGCTTCAGGAAACCCGGTGGCAAAGTCTATCAAGGTAAGGATATATCGATGTCCTTCAGAGGATGGGGGATTTAAAGGTCCCACTAAATCTATGGCTACCCTGGAAAATGGCTCAGTCACGATAGGCATAGGTTGGAGAGGTACTGGTTTCACACGACCCTTAGGGGAAAAACGTTGGCACTTGTCACATGATCGGCAATAATCCCTTATGTCCGAGGTGAGACCTGGCCAGTGAAACTGTTCTTTGATACGGGTCTCAGTCTTTCTATGTGAAAGATGACCGGCAAGAAGACTTTCATGAGCTGTTGAAAGGACAGATTTCCGACAGTCAAGGGGAACAACTAGAGAAAGTTTTCCCTCTCTGTCTGGTTTCTTTGCCTTAATACATCTCCTGTACAAAAGTCCATCAATATTCTCATACCTGAACACGTTCCCATCTTTGGTTTCCTCTGTCTCACCTGACATACTCTTCATCCTGACAGTGACTAAACTAGAACAATTTTGTTGAAGATTTGCAAATTCACTAGGAGTAACTTTTTAGGGCTCAATAGAGGGAGTTACCAGGGGATGGAGTTTCCTAGTTTTAGAAGATCGAGTTTGAACAGCTTGCACACACTCAGTGGTATCAACTGAAGCTGTGGGAGATTGGGTCAGTTCACTCTGTATAGCAATGGTAGTTTCATGAGAAGTTAATTTAGGTGAACATGGAACAGGAACAATGTTTCCAGTTGATACATTAGTAGATGGATTATCAAGCTCAGTCTGCTTTACTCCAGGGACATTACCTATTAAAACACTGCAAAATTTAATAGGAGCTCTAATTACTTCTGTCCACCCTTCATAACAGGGGCAACGTAAATAACACTTTACCTTAGGGAAAGTGTCAACTCTACCCAGATAATCAGCTACTCGTACCTTCTCACAGTGTGCTACATCAACATCAGGAAGGACTTCCTCAGACACTATGATACCAGTACAACCAGTGTCTCTAAGAATAGTAGACACCCAGGCTCCGTTAACTGTACCACAGAACATGTACTGGGAATAATTATCGAGGTCACCAAAGCAAAACCCCATCTGTACTTGTTGGTTGAGAGGAGAGGCATTACTTTTAAATCTTAGAGGATTCTTGGGACAGTTAGGACGAATATGGCCCTTGTCACCACAACCGTGACATGTCACATTACTAAAATCACCTTTACCACGATGAGTCTGTGCAGGCTTAACATTGCTTTGGTTAGTCTCTTCAGCAGAAGGCGATTGTTTGTAACCAAGTTTCTTCGGCTTACCCTTCACAAGAGAAGATCTCGGGTAGGCACGATGGGCAGAAGTCCAACTATCAGCCATTCGGACTGCCTTTTCCAAATCTTTCACATCACTCTCCTTTAAATACATCCGTAGCTCTGGTGACACTGAAGATATTAGTTGATCTAGAATAATATGAGATCTCAGTGATTCAAAGTCTTTCTTCACATCACACGCTTCTAGCCACTGGTCAAAAAGACGTCCTATTTTTATGGAAAAAAGTTCATAAGTTTCACCTTCCTTAAGGCGGGCTGCTCTAAAATCCTGCCTATACCCATCTGGTGTCTTGTGGAAGCCTCTTAGCAGTGCCTTCTTTAACAATTCATAATCACTAGTTATCTCATCTGACAGACTAGTATAAATGTCAACACATTTGCCAGTCAATACACTACCCAATCTAGCAGCATATGTCTGCTCATTAATATTCAATAATTTGGCAATTCTCTCGAATCTGATTAAGTACGACCCAATATCTTCACCTTCACGATACACTGGCAAGTTGGGCCTTCCAGCATAGTCATGATTATCAATGGGCTGACCTGAGCTTGCATTTATCTTAGCTAGTTGTAACTCATGTTCTCTCTGTTCCTTCTCTCGTTTAGCCTCCCTTTCTCTAGCCCGTTCTTCTCTGGCATTATTTTGAGCATTAATTATATACTTTGCTACATCATCACCAGTGAGACCTATTTGTTCTGCTTCTGCCTTAAAAATTTCTATATTAGGATCCATGGTACATAATAACCAAACTACTCTACATTAACATTACCAAGACAAAGGGCAGCTGTGGCCAGTTACCCTGACAAAAGAAAAAAGATTAATCAAATGACCCTACATTACCCCCATCAAGACAAAAGGGCAGCTATAACCAAGTACCCTGATGAAAGAGAGGGGGTGGTTTGTCACTTCCGGGCCCCAAGGACAGTGACAGGCCTGATCTGTTTACCGGACCTTAAACATAAATAAATGAATAGTCAAGTCCAAGCTCCCTATGGCCTCCAAGTGTGCATAAGTGTGAGAATCCTGGCAGGGTCGCCACTTGTAAGAAGGTTCCAAATCCACAAGGTAGAAAACAGAATATCTCACATTATTCACACATGAAACACCAAAGAAAACTCCGAAGTAAAACCATACATTTATTTACAAATTAATTAAAGATACTGAAATACCAAACATTATCAATATTTAAACCCTCTCGAGACTTTCCCCCAGGTCTAACAAGTCCCATTAATAAGTTTATGAAAAAACAAACAAGTAGCGATTAAACTCCCCCTGAAGCTAGGCAGAGGTGAGGATACTGCGTATGGTAGCAGATAACTCCGGGAACAGTAGAGAAGTGGTATGCCTGCCATTCAACACCGCTACATGGCAGCACAGGGACGACCTGGGTGAACTCTCGCATGGTGGGTAGAATGGATGCCTCACCGACCCGGCCCTCGGTAGGTGTAGGATCCTTAGTCCCGTCGATCTGCTGTTTGATGGTAGAGTGAATTTAATGGGTTGTTGTTGTTGTGATATTCGTCCCAGATCAGACTGGGACACGGGCAAATAAGTGAGCCCGTTACAGGTGCGCTAGCATGCGCTGCTCATATTAGCGAGGAGGGGGGTGGCGACTGACCACCCGCAGCAGAAGTTCCATCGGCAAACGGGCAACAATGGCAGAGGCATCACGGACATCATCCCCAGATGGCACAAAAGCACCTCCCAAATGCGAGCGGAAGATGTCAGTGACAGGACACCTTAGCATATAATGAAGGAGGGGCTCCGTCTCCCTCTCTAAGCAATGTTCACACGAGTCAGGTTCCACCCCAGTGATCTGCTTATAACATAAAAAGCCAAGCCGCAAGCGCCTGAGCCTCACAAGCAAAAAATTTGGCAGACCTGGGGGGGGCTGCAGCTGGGAGTATGATGTAGCAGCGGCATACCACGTGGCAGAACGGGAGCCCTCTGATACCACTAGCCTATGCTCTTCCAATGACAACTGCCAGATTGTAGCAGCGAAAGACTTGACAATCTGAGCCCGGCCTCTGCCGAATGGGAACGTGACAGCAGGAAGGGAACACGCAGAGCGTGCAGCCTCATCCGCCAACTCGTTCCCGTGGATGCCAACATGCCCCGGGAGCCAGTGCAGGACAACAGATGCACCCCTGCAGACCAGGAGAGAGGCGAAGGTGTAAATTGCCGACAGCAAAAAGACATTATCCTTGAGGGAGAAGGAGCGAAGACCCATGATGGCAGAGAGCGAGTCCGAATGGACGACCACACGGCGATATTGATGGTGGTGTGCATGCCGCAAAGCCCCCAGTATAGCCGCCAGCTCTGCCTGGAACACAGAGGCCCCCTGTGAAAGCCGCCAAGACTCCACCGTGTCCCCAAAAATGAAGGCCGCCCCTGCAGCACCATCAGCCGCCACAGAACCATCGGTGTAGTACACAGCCGATCCCGGAGATCCCAGAGCCGCAACCCGGCGGAGACCATCCTGACGGAGGAGGGCAGGGATGGTGCCACGGGGCTTGGCACGTGCTGGACAAATCAACTGGAATGGGGGAGGCTCCCATGGGGGCGGATACTCAAACCCAGCAAAGGGTGCATCAGGGACCTGGCAGATGGAGTCAGCAGCCCCATGTCATGCAACATAGCAACCGTTGCTCGAGCCCAGTCTCGCCGAGGGGCCGGGTCAGGAGGGCGTGACAAGAGCCTCAGGAGGAGAGCAGAGACAGGGAGAGTGGGTCTGCGGTGTACCAGCTGCAGAGTAGTTGCTGCAGCACGGAGCATAATTCTACCCTCAAAGATGGGAAACTGCTCTCCAACCTCAGATTGACCAGCCGGGTCCAAGGAGGCGCATGCAGAATGACCCGCAAAGCGTCATTCTGCACGACCTCAAGAGACTGAGAAACCCGCGGGGCAAGACCAGTCAAGCATATGGCACTGTAATCTACCAGCGACCTAATAGCGTGTGTGTAAAAAGTTCTGAGTACCATATAGGAGGCCCCCAAACTCTTCTTGGAGAGGGAGCGAAGGGCAGAGAGACGCGTGGACGCTCGCTCACGCAAATAGCGGACATGGCTTGCAAAGGTGAGGTTACTATCGAACCACACCCCAAGATACTTGTGGACGGCCACGAAGGACAGCTGGTGACCCCCCAGCACGAGTGGAAAATGTGGGGGAAGGAGGCCAAAAGGCAAACACTTTGACTTGGCAAAGTTGATTTTGAGGCCAAGTTCTGAGCATTTGCCATACAACTTGGCCAGAGCCTCGTTCGCCTGGGCAAAGCAGTCCCTCCTGGTAAAAATCAGGGCCAGATCATCGGCATAAGATAAGAGGGTGACCCCACGACCGAAGTCTACATCAAGGAGCCCCTCCACCAGAACGTTAAAAAGGAGAGGGCTCAACACACTCCCCTGAGGAGTACCATTCTGGTAGTCATAAAAGGGGGAGAGACGCCCCTGAAATCGGACTCCTGCTGAGCGACCACAAAAGAAGTCACTAACCCATGACAAAAGCTTACCGCCCACCCCCCGAGCCGCCAGAGCCTGCAAGATGACCGCAGGGCTTGCCAGCTCGAAGGCCTTCTCGAGGTCGAGGAACACCGCCATCCCCACACCACCCCGAAGCTCCCCAAGGAACGATGCAAGGCAGTGAGAAGCACTCCTGCCAGGATGATAAGCAAAGATCCTTGGGTGAAGCGGACCCAGTCTCCATGCAAGACGCGCCCGCACAACTCGCTCAGCCGTCTTGGCAATACAGCTAAGGAGGGAAATGGGGCGCATGGCACCGGGAGCATTTGGCTTCGGGATAGGGTGAATAACAGCAGCCTTCCACAAACTCGGGAGACGCCCTTCAGACCACGAGAGGTTGAGCAGACCAAGAAGCCGCTCCATACCACAATCTCCCGCGTGTGACAGGATGGAGTATGTCAGCCCATCAAGGCCTGGAGCAGTGTCCGCCCTGCGCCGCAAAGCTGCCAGCAGCTCCCTACTGGTTATTTAATGGGTCACAGACGCCCTTATATAGCCTTCAGTCAGTTCGAAAATTCTCGTGAGATACATAAATCAAAGTTAATGAAGCAAATGAAACAGTAAGTAAACAAATGAAACAGAACAGGAACTTAAAAGATAACGAGACGAGACCAAAATAAAGGTTTATGAAGCTTCAATTACTTAATATTGAGATTTTAAAAATCGAATTACTGACTGTAAAGACTTACAAATGAAACGCATTGAATCTTACCAAATTAGGGCGAATATAACAGTCGGGGATAACATACAAATATTACAATAATTATTACAATAATTATTAGGCCGTTTTTTCTTGGCCCTTACATATATATATATATATATATATATATATATATATATATAGATATATATATATATGTATATTCCCTGTCTCATTATAGGAACTTAAAAAACAGAGGAGGGGTCCCCAGTTCCCTCACCCCGCCCATTTTAGTCGCCTTTTACGACATGTAGGGAATACGGTGGCAGAATTCTTCCTAACACAACCTGGCTGCAGAGTGGTAGTACCTCCCCAGAGTGCGGCCAGATTATGTCCCCCCAGCCACAGGGGGGAAAGAAGAGATGCAGAAGTGAAGTTGAGAACGAATGAAGTAGGAAAGGTGCTGGAAGGAATGAAAAAAGTGTTTAGATGTCGTTCGCTTAGAGTGGATGTAAAGAGAAGACTGTATGAGGGTGTTGTGGTACCGACTGCATTATATGGGGTGAAACATGGAATATGGGTGTACCAGAAAGGAAAAGTTTGAATGTAATGGAGATGATGTGTCTGAGGAGTACGTGGACTAACACGTATGGATCGAGTGAGAAATGATGAAGTGCGAAGAACTGGAGTTGTGCGAGAGATGGCTGATCGAGTTGAGCAGAGGATGTTGCGATGGTTTGGGCATATGAAAAGAATGGATGATGAGTGATTTGTGAAAAAGATAACTGGATCGGATGTGAGATGTGAAAGGTTGATAGGAAGACCACGAATAGGATGGATGAACAGTGTGAAGAGAGCTTTGAATGCAAGAGGGATGTCTGTTAAGCAAGGAAGAGTAGGAATGACTGGAGAGAAATTGCTAATGAATAAATAATGATGCAGCCCTGAGAGGATATTCTCCTGCATTTGGTCTGATTAGCTGATCAGGTCAGGTGTGGGTAAGGGGATGGGTCCATTATGATGTAGCAGGGGTAAACCAGCTCTGCTGTCCAGCCCTGCTGCAGATGTCGCTGATTGCACTGCGTAGTTGACCCTCATGTGGTGTGGTGTGGTGAGGATCTGCCCCTTCTCCCCTGGAGGTTATAATGCAAATGAATTGTATGTATGGATGAGTCAATTGGGAGTGTGCCGTCCTGTCTTGGCTACCTCCTTTTCTCTGGGGGAAGCAGCCTAGGTATATATATAGATAGATAGATAGATAGATAGATAGACAGATGTAGATGTATAGATATACAGACAGACAGATAGACAACAGGAATACAGATTCTTTTTAACCCGCCACGTGCCAGTGCCGTTTTAAAACACTCTGACATAATTCCACAGCCAGTGCCGTTTTAAAATGGTTTAAAATAAAAAACTTCACTGTGACAGCATTTTTCAAGATTCGCGGGTAAAAATTGGCAGGCATGTAAGGTAACTGTTCCTCTACCATCCCCCAGGCTGTCAAGACCATACACTCACTCACTCCCCCCCTCACGCTCACTCTGCCTCACTCAGCCTGTGTGCCTCACCCAGTGCTGTACTGTACATAGTGAAGGCATTTTGTAAATATTTTCATGAAAGTGTAAGTTGTAAATATTTTCTTGAAAGTGTAAAGACTATATAGTGAGGTTAAGTTGTAAATACCTTTTTGTAATTACGTGCCAGCACTGTACATAATGAAGTCAGGTTGTACCTATCTTCAAGTAAGTGTAAGATAATGCATTCACAGTGAGAAAGACACGCAAATTGTGATAGATGCTGAAGTAATAAGTAATCAGAAAAGTGTACTGAACATTGCCATACCTTCCCAGCATAAATACCTGAGTATACCTAACATAGAAAACGGATTTCTCTCACGTACGTGGTGAGCGTGAGCAAGCGGCTATACCTGTACACCAGTATGCAAGACTCAATAAAACTCATTTCCGAGCCTTGGTGAGCATTTTATTGGCGAAATTCGTTATTTCCTCATCAAAATCTATCACACATTGTCCAGGATTGGAACATGCTTCCAGAATATACTGTAGACACCTCAATGATTAACATATCTGGAAACTCAGTACACCCATAGCACCAAATAAACACTCACATGTACAACCTGTAAACACAAAGATTCGCTTACCAACTCCTCCATCCCAGATCCTGCTTTTTATCATTACCAAACTCCCATCACTCAACCTGATAAGAGTTTTGTTATTCCTCCCATCACTTTATGAATCAAGATTTGACTTTGAAGAGGATTTTCAAACAGGAGGGATTACATATTGCATTCATTAATCCCTTCAGTATGCTGTTAGGTATCCATTCAGAGTTAATCCACCCCATATCCATGACGTACGATGCAATTCGCAACTTTGTTTCATGCTCAGTCCCGACGACGTATGATGCACGTTTTGCTATTGCAAGGTCCGTCATTTGCACATTTTTCAAAATTTGGGCGTGATTTTTGGTACGTATACTCGGGACACCTTCCTCTTCCACACCTAAGTACATTTTAGTACATTGCTTATACTGTGCGTGCTTGAGATAATAGTAGGCTCACTATAATAGGAAGGCCCGTAAATATGCAATAATATGATGCTCATTATAAGAGTAAGGCCTGTAATTATGTGATAAGTTTTAAAGGTGGAAACTGATGTAATGTTAGTGGAAAAGTATAATGTAAGTTGAAAAATAGAATGTAAGTTGAAACAACAGCCATAGTGAGTCAATTGTGCAAGAATTCGGCAATTTTCATGTGTTCGTGAATGAAACAATGCCTATATCGCCTATATTTTTGTGTGAAAACTAATATATTCTTGTAGTGCATGTAAATTTGTTTCAAATTAATTAATATCTACGTATTTTGACTGGTTTCCGATAGTTACCCCTACCATAGAAAATGCGACAGTAGCAGCACTGCTACAGAGAACACAGTATCTGGTGTTCAGAGGGTCACCTGTCTAGACCATTTCTAACCTCAGGTGAGCACTTTCTTGTGATTTTCCATTGTTTCTCACCATAAGCGGATTTTTGAGCCAAAAAAAAAATAAAAAATTGTCGGAATTTGGGGTGGGTGTGGTTATAACCTGGTCAGTACGGGGTGGGTTAAATAAAATAGTGTGGTAGCAGCAGCCATAACATGAGGAAAGACTGCATCATAGTGAAAGGACTAAAATGTTCTCAAATTATGAAGTGTTGACAATGCTGCAGTTGAACCTCTTTAATGCCACTAATAACATAAAGTAAACTATGCGCTAACACGTGAATAAAGGATAAGAACTTTTGCTAATTGAGCAACAGTAAGCAAACCACAAATGGAACAAATTATGGCAACATTAAGAGACAATTTTATTCTCTAATTATAATGACGGAATATGTGCACATATACATGTAGGATGAGTCTGTGCGAGAGGGAGGGAGAGTTACTGAGGAGTTTAAGCTGCAGAGCATCTTGAGTATGATTTGAAATGAATTGCTAAGTATCTGTGTGTACAATGTCGTGCACAAAAGTTTGCCGGTAGTGCACTATACTGTAAGTATTGTGTGCTGCCTTCGAAATTTGCATTCTTTCCCCAGAGTTAGAGAAAATTATTGCTTTTCATATTCATTTTGTGTTATTTATAATGTTATTTCATTACATTATTTTATAATACACTTTCGAGGGCCACAGGCAACAAGGATGTGTTGGAGAAAATTTGAATATATATATATATATATATATATATATATATATATATATATATATATATATAGAGAGAGAGAGAGAGAGAGTGGAACGGCCTGGGTCTCTACACCAGGGGCTAGAAGTTCATACCTACTACTCCATCTCCTTTTTACAGGAGGAGGCCGTAGCATGGGCCGAACAGGGTAGTACTCCCGAGGGGAATGGGAATGCTGGTGATAGGGAGAGCTGGAGCTCCTGTTTCACTAGCTATCTAACCATCCCCCTTTGCTGACCTTTTCAGTGTGACAGTAACATGGAGAGTAGACCAGCATACTCTCCCAAACATTTCCTCTAACTATCTATGCACTACACCACATGCACTTTACATTTCACACAACGTATCCCACTACGTTACAGGGGTTGGCGCCAGCAAGGGCATGCGGCCAGAAAACTTTGCCCCCGCTACCTAGTGGCGGACTTCTGGGGGAAGGCGTGGCAGGGGTTCTGCCAGCATAGATCATGGGTCCAGGGCGAGATGGGGCTTGGGCCTGTGCTAGAGGGTACAGGGCATTGCGGTTCCCAGGCTGCCGCTGCCGCCCAATAGAGAGGGGCCCGAACCTGGGAGTAGCGCCCCAGGAGGCTGCCCTATCAGTGGGTGTATAATGGCAGGATAGTTGCTATGCCAAGACGCGCTTGGAGGGTGTCCCTGCAGCTGTCCTGGCAGGGTGCCCCGAGGCCACTACCACAGCCACTGGTAAGCTGGTGGGCTAGGGGTCCCAGATCCATTGCCTGGACCTGGGACTGTGCAGTGAGTGGGACCTGTGCTGTGTCTGTCCCCCTTTATTAATACTGAAGATGACAAAACTGAAGATGACAATATATAAATATATATATATATATATATATATATATATATATATATATATATATATATATATATATATATGTATATATATATATATATATATATATATATATATATATATATATATATAAATATATATATATATATATATATATATATATATATATATATATATATACATATATATATATATATATATATATATATATACATATATATATATATATATATATATATATATATATATATATATATATATATATATATATATATATATATATATATATATATATATATATATATATATATATATATATATATATATATATATATATATATATATATATATATATATATATATATATATATATATATATATATATACATAAACCGCCTCGCACAGCACTCGCCCAGATGACAGCCGTTTCTTAACAGCTATCACCACAGCCACCATCACAACAGCTACCACAAACACCACCAACATCACTATCCCCAACATCACCATCGTCATCTCAGGTACCACGATCACCACTGCTACCACCATCACCATCATCATCATAGCTACCAACACCACCCCAACTACCACCACCACCAACATCACAGTTACCATCACCACCACCACCAACATCACAGTTACCACCACCACCACCACCACCACAGCTACCACCACCACCACAACTACCACCACCACTAACATTACAGCTACCAACACCACCGCCACAGCTGCCAACACCATCACATCTACCACCACGACCAACATCTCAGTTACCAACACCACCCTTATCACAGCTACCAACACCCCCCTCGTCACAGCTACCAACACCACCCTTATCACAGCTACCAACACCACCCTCATCACAGCTACCACCACCACCCTCATCACAGCTACCACCACCACCCTCATCACAGCTACCAACACCACCCTCATCACAGCTACCAACACCACCCTCATCACAGCTACCAACACCACCCTCATCACAGCTACCACCACCACCCTCATCACAGCTACCAACACCACCCTCAACACAGCTGCCACCGCCACCCTCATCGCAGCTACGAACTCCATCCTCATCACAGCTACCACCACCACCCTCAACACAGCTGCCACCACCACCCGCATCGCAGCTACGAACACCATCCTCATCACAGCTACCACCATCACCCTCATCACAGCTACCACCACCACCCTCATCACAGCTGCCACCACCACCCTCATCACAGCTACCAACACCACCCTCATCACAGCTACCAACACCACCCTCATCACAGCTACCAACACCACCCTCATCACAGCTGCCACCACCACCCTCATCACAGCTACCAACACCACCCTCATCACAGCTGCCACCACCACCCTCATCACAGCTACGAACTCCATCCTCATCACACCTACCACCACCACCCTCAACACGGCTGCCACCACCACCCTCATTGCAGCTACGAACACCACCCTCATCACAGCTACCACCATCACCCTCATCACAGCTACCACCACCACCCTCATCACAGCTGCCACCACCACCCTCATCACAGCTACCAACACCACCCTCAACACAGCTACCAACACCACCCTCATCACAGCTACCAACACCACCCTCATCACAGTTGCCACCACTACCCTCATCACAGCTGCTATCACCACCACCACAACTACCACAACCACCCTCACCACAGCTACCACCACCACCACAGCTACCACTATTTTCTGCTGAATAAAATCAACTGTTCGTATTATCAGTGATATAAATAGATATCGGACTGTAAATGTGGAGCCCGTTCCCTCCTTCCCTCTCTCTCTCTCTCTTCCTCTCTCCCTTCCCCCTCCCCTCTCTCTCTCTCTCTCCTGTGTGTGTGTGTGTGTGTGTGTGTGCAGAGGTTCATGAAATTCCTCGCAAATGCCCCGGTGTATTTTTCCGCGGACACGATATGGAACACCACTGGGGACAATTAAGAACCAAAATACCCGTTTTCTTAAAATCTCACTCGACGTGAAACTGATTATGGCCAATCTATAGGACACGGCTACAACCATCCCCCAAAGTGTCATCGAAATCCTTTTCCCAGTTATGGCTGACACACACACACACACACACACACACACACACACACACACACACACACACACACAGACTGTAGCACCAGTCGAACAGGGCGGTACTCCCAAGGTGGATGGAAAGCTGATGAGAGGAAGAGCTGGAACCCCCGTTTCATCAGCCCTCGGGACTAGCTTCTGACCATCCCCCTTTGCTGAAGTTTTTCGGTGTTTCAACAACAGAGAGTAGGCCAGCTTGCTCTCCAGTACAAGTTCCTTTAACTGTCAACAACAAACTACATGCACATTACACATTATATTTCCTAATAAATATTTTATTACAAATGGCATCTCAACACCAAGCCTCGGAGCTCCTATGGATGGGGACTATAAAAATTGCCCCTTATTCACCCTTCTCCCGGTGACGACCAAGCGAGATGTCTGGACCCACTGCGTGTCTCACTTCCTCTTCATTTCTGCCACATTTGCGGACTTTCCTCTAACATTCTCTTTGTTGAACACCACCGCTCTTCCTCTAAAACTCACCTTCTCTTCCTCACAGAGATTCAACCCTCTGAGACGACTGATAACAGACCCTTCTCTGTATCATCCTACTTTATACTCATTTCAAAGCCAAGGGTGGCTGTTGTGAATATGTGTGCAGCAGCATATCTTGTTCTCGTGTTCCTGAGCTTGAATCTTCTGAATTTTCTACTCACTGGTTTTGGCTTTACTGTCATTCTCTGACTAAATATATCTGTGTTGTTTACATATCTCCTGATTCTACTGACTATTAAAAATTCTTCGACTATCATCCTTCTAAGATGGAACGCATCCTATCAAAATCTCCTTTCTCCGAAATCTCCATTCTAGGTGATTTCAATGTTCACCACCACTTTTGACTCTCCTCTCCTTTCACTGATCCACCCGGTGAACAAGTCTACATCTTTTCAATCCTTACTGACCTAGAGCAGCTTGTACAGCACCCTACCCATATTCAGGACCGCCTTGGAGAAAGTTCCAGCATATTTGACCTCTTCTTTCCAAGTCTGCATATGCTGTTAATCTTTTCTCTCTGTTGGCCTCCTCCATCCACAAACTTATCACTTCAACCTGTACTATCGCTCCAGTAAGGCCTGTGGACCCTCCCAAGAAGTGACGGCTGTGACACTTTGGAGCTGCTGACTGGGAGGCCCTCAGACAGTACTTCTTTGATTTTCCCTTGAATGATTATTGCCTTCATGACCGAGAGCCATCTGAGTGTGCCTTGCTCATTACGGAGGTTATTCTCTGACATGGAAGCATAGATTCCTTTCAGTTATCCTGTGACTAAGGTAAAAAAAAACTTGGCTTACGAGTACTCACGTTTGTTCTAATGCTGTCCACAACAAGGAGAAGGCCTACAAAAGTACCAGGTACTGGAGCAAACCCACCCCTGAATCTCATCTCTTTTATATTTCTGTCTGGAATCATGCTAAGTCTGTTCTTCGCTCTGCTAAACATAATTACATTTGTACTAAATGCTCCAAGTTCTCCAACTCAATTTCGTCAGACTCCTTCTGGCGCGTTGCCAACAACTTTTCTAACAACTTTATCTCATCATCCTTTCCTCCTCTTTTCCACTCTGATGACTCTGTAGCTTTCCTTCTACTGATAATGCAAAACTCCTAACTCAGACTTTTTCTTCCAATTCCACCTTAGACAGTTCCAATCCTGTTAATCCGTCACTTTCCCCCACAGACTTCGTCATGGCTGACATAAAAATTTCCACTCATTTACTTTCTGCCATTATTGACTTCAATGGTAACAAGGCATATAGGCCTGATGGGTCCCCTCTTGTTGTCCTCAAGAACTGTGCTTCTGTACTTGCAGCCTGTCTAGGTAAAATCTTTTCCCTTTCTCTGCCAAATTGTGCCTTTGCTTCTTGCTGGAAGTTTGCTCTTGTTCAGCCTGTCTCAAAGACGGGTGACCATTCCTAGTCCTCTAACTATTGTCCAATTGCTATAACATCCTGTATTTCCTTTTTTTTTTTTTTTATTCCTAACAAAAATTTTTAAAGCACCTTTCCTTCTTTTCAATTGTCGGTATGGGTTCAGCCAGGGATGCTCCACTGGCGATCTTCTCACCTACCTTTTAGACTTCTGGTCATCCTCCATTTGTGCCTTCATCTCTAGTCTCCTTTCTGGTCATTCTATAGCTGTTGTTCCAGATGGCCACCATTCTTCTCCTAGAGCTATCTTTAGTGGTGTTCCTCAGGGTTCTGCCCTATCACCAACTCTCTCCCTCCTATTCATTAATGACCTTCTAAGCTGTACATATAATCCTATCTACTCATATACCGATGACTCGACTTTTCACCTTTCCAGTCGCTTCCCGCAACATCCATCTAAGCATTTATTTCAACAAACAAGGGATGAGGCTATGGCACACCTAATGTCTGACTTGGCTCACATCTCTGATTTGGGTAAAAGTGATCTTCTTGTTTTCAGTTCTTCAGTAACCCAATTCTTACATCAATCAACCCGACAAAATCTTTCGCAAAATACCAACTCAATCCTGCATCATCTTTAAACATACTTGGGGTTTCATTCTCTCAGGATTTATCTTGGAAAGAGCACATTGCCTCTCTTGTAAAATCTGATTCTAAGAGAATAAGTGTGGCGAGCCGACTCTGTGCCGTCTTTACCCACTCACAGTTGCTGACTATATACACGGGTTTTATTCGCCCATGTAGAGAGTAGAACTCTCACGTGTGGGGAGGCTCCCCACATACAGCTTTACTCAACAAGGTTGAGCCAAAGACTTTTCATTTCATTAACTCTACTTTTACTGGTTCCCTTCAACCTCTGCCTTTTGGCTGCACTGTTGCATCTTTATCTCGTTTCTGTCGCTACTTTAGTGGTCACTGCTCCTTTGAACTGTCTGCTTGCATCCCTTCACCACTATAGCTGGCGCTTAGCACTTGTCCAGCAACAAACACTCATCCCTTTTGTGTCCAGCTATCTAATGCAAGAGCAAGCGTTACACTCAGTCGTTCATGTTTACAACAGGTCAACTCTGAAACTGTCATTTTTGTCCGTATTTCCTACTGCGTATGACCTCCAGTCTTTCAAACGAAGTGTGTTCAGGCATCTCGAAATGAACAGATCTTGAATTTTGCTCAATTTTGTCTTTTTTTTTTCTTGGAGAAAACAATCTTTCGGGTTTCTGGCTTTTGGTTCCATCTTCCATGAATGATTAAATAAATAAATAAGCAATGATACACACACACACACACACACACACACACACACACACACACACATATATATATATAAAACCAGGCTAGCGTCAACCTCTCCTATCACCTACACCACAGGTTCACAACCACTGCACCAGATTGACTCTGGATACAGTGGCATCGACCTCACGTATTTAATGATAAATTTAGTATCTGGAAAACGTGCCGATGTCTTTTTTTTTTTTTTTTAGTTCGAAATAATCCACCATGATAAAAATTAAATTATTCCATATCAGATAGTTTAGTTTTGCTGTCGACTGATTGACCAAAGCTGCCCGGTAACCATGCAGCTGTGTTACGCTTGTGATTCATTTTAATACTTCACCAAAGTCTGAACCTAGATTTTAACCACAGCGTAGTAAAAACTTGTATGTTGATGTGACGCACAACACACAAATTTGTGTATACTATACCCCATACTATGAACGTGATTGCCCCACCGTGACTCGCAAATTATCACTTCGGTGTTTGGGTGACTGGACTATGTTACCTTTAGACTTTGACGCCACTGCTCCCCACCACAAAGGATACCAGTGTCACTGACGTGAACTGAGCCTGCCAGTATCTCGTTAGTACAGGAGATCGCTCTTGTCCTTGGATCTCAGAGAAACAAGACGAACTTGGTTTATATTCACGTTCAGCGGTGCCTCCTACAGTAGAATATCTATCTATGTATCTATATCTGTGTCTGTTTATCTACCTATCTGTCTATCTGTTTATCTATCTGTCTATCTATCTATCTGTCTGTCTATCTATGTAATATAAACTGAACATAAGGTAAAAAAAATTGGTATTAATCCAAGAATACACACCAACGTCAGCTTATGATGATGAGGAAGCTGAAAATTATGTAAAGATGTAGAGGAACCAATGAATAAGCACAAAACCCAGAAAACAATTGTGATGGGAGACTTGAATGAAAAGGTTGGTAAGAAAAGAGTAGGTGTGACTGCAGTGGGGCATTTGGAATAGGTATTTGGAATATTAGACGTGACAAGCTAGTGGGATTTAATGAAAAGAACAGACTGAAAGTGATGAGCACTAATCTCCCGAAAGAAACAAAGTAGGAGGTGGACTTGGAAGGTACCAAATAATGAAGTAGATAATGAAATAGTCTTCATTCTCACTGACAAAGCACATGCCGGAACAGTGTAAGACATAACTGCACTGAACTGAGTAAAGGTAGGAAACTATCTATGTATTACTAGATCTCCAAAGAGAAAGGGATAGGCAAATACCAAGGAGACAGCCAAACCTTGTAGCAGTGAGGAAGAAGGCAGCAGAATTTGGCTTGTTAATTCAGATAAATACTCACAGTTGATGAATGACGTAAATACCGACGCAGAACATATGAACGAAAACTTTACGAGAATAGTAAACGACGCAGCTTTAGAACTAGGAGACAGAAAACCACGTGGCAACAACAGCAGGCTCCCTAAGAGCACAAAGGAATTTCTAAAGAAGGGAAGGAACATGATTGCAAGGAAAAGACAAGGCCCATTGAACTAGCTAAACAAAAGAAAACTATCGGTAAAGCAGACGTGCTGTTTTTCCTGTGCATTCAAAGAAAACATGGAAACTGCATACCATACCCAATCTTGAGAATGTATGTCGATTTTGTTGAATCCATGTACTCCGAACCTCTATTTCTACTTTTTGGGGAGGTTGGCGTGACATCCAAAGAATCACTGGGGGATCACATTCTCCAAACATCGCATCATCGATGACGGTCCATTGTACAATGTGTACTAAGATATCAAAGCTGTATCTGCCCTTCTTTCACTCTTTCTGAGGATTTTTTTCTTTGGTAATTGGGCTGATCCTCTCTCAAAATTATGGCTGGAAAATTGTATCGAGTGGAAGACCTTTGCAGTAACCAGACGAACTCACTTGGGAAGCTTTATTCAGATATATCTTTTGTTTCTGACCTTTTTTATATTTTTCGTTGACGGGGACCCTCACAAGAATAGTCGGGGGACGACCATGCTCCTCAAATATCGACGTACAATTTCATCTTGTGCATTTACAAATTACATGGACACTACCCCAATCCTGCGATATATATGCTGGTTTTGTTTAAAACCGTGTGCTCTTATTCCCCTGTTCCTGTTAATCTTCTTTTTTTTTTGGGGGGGGGTTAAGGGGGGAGGGGGTTGACGCCCAAAGAAACATTGGAGGTTCACGCCCTCCAAATATCACATAATGGATGAGAGTCTTTTGCACAACATGTACTAAGCTATCAAAGCTTTATCTGCCCTCCCCTCACTAGTTCTAGAATTATTACTTAGGTGAGGGGGACTGACCCTCCCTAAAAGCAGGGGTGGAAAATTGTTCCCAGTAACCAAATGAACACACCTGATAAGTTTCATTCAAATTTTCCCCCCATTTTTGATCGTTTTTATTTTTGGGAAAGGGGCTGACTCCACAAAAATCATTGGGGGAGGGGGGTCACACTCTCCAAATATCGCTTTATGGATGAGAATACGTTGTTTAACATGAACTAAGATATCAAAGTCATATATATCCTCCTTCCCTTATATTGTACCCGTTATAGTTCTGGAGGGGCGTCGACCCCTGATAAAATAAAGGTCAAATTTTTAGGTAGTGAAGGACATTATCATGTAACCAGTCCAGCTGACCTGAAAAAAGTGTCATTGAAATTCATGTGCAAAAAAACATGATTAGAGAACTGTATATAGTGAAAGACCTTTCCAGGAACCCGACAAACTTATTTGGGATGTTTCATTCAAATCTATCAGACAGCTTAGGAGTTAAAGCACACACAAACACACACACACACACACACACACACACACACACACACACACACACACACACACACACAGCCTGATTATAGAGCTACGGTATAGGGTGCTTTGTCAAAAGTGATAGCCTACTATCCTGCTTCGTGGGACTGAAAAAAGAAGTGTGAAGATATTGGAAAGTTTATCATGAACAGACCTGAAGTAACTTTAAGGAATGGAGGAAGCCTGAAGGCAACCAGGTGGAGGTTTTGTACAGAAAAAAACCAAATGCCTTCTTCCAAAAACTCTCGTGGGGAAGTATCGAACAACAGAAATGAAGTGGTCCAAATAGTTATACTATGAAACAGACGTCCACACTGAAGATGAGGAACGTGTCCAAGCTGGCCTGGTGCGAATTTTGACACACTCTGGTAATATTGCACACCTTAGTGCTGTTAGAGATCTTCCAAAATGGCGATAGTAGCCCGTAGAGATCTCCCCAAATGGTGAGGATATGTTTTTACACCCCTGTACTCTAGTAGCATACAGAGGTCTCCTCAAATGGTGAGGGATACTCTTTTACAGCCCAAGCTAAACATTTCTTAACACTCTTAAGCAAATTTCGGGTGAAGTAAGTTGTCCTTGCTCTCGCTCGGTCAATAAAACTTTATAGTAACAGTACTGTAGTCGAAGAGTTAGTTCAGGCTGGAGAAACAGTGTACACGGTCATCCCCAGCATTTCGTTAGATGAGGCAGAGAACGCTTTGAGAGCAGTGAAGAAGGGTGAAGCAGCAGGTGGTAATGGTATCACTGCTGATCTTATATGAACTAGCAGAGTTATTTACGAAATAAGTAAAAGTCAGAGCTGAACTCAAATCTTGGAAAAATGAGCCCCTTCTGCTTCATAAAAAAAGGTGACATCAGAGGCCTGAAAAACTACTGTACCGTCCAATTAGTCTTGTACCCGTTGCGTACAAACTTGACAGAAAGTCCTAACAAATCGCATTAGTCCTGCCTTAGATACAAACCAGCAAAGAGAACAGGCAGGATCTGGAATATTCAGGTTTTAAATCAGATGGTAGAGAAAATTTCAGAATATAAGAAACCTTTGTGCATAGCAGTTGTTGAATATGAGAAAGCTTTTGATTCAGTTGAAACAGTTGCAGTGATGAGAGCAATTCGAGTACAACGTATAAAAGAAGATAATTAGTACTAGAAGATATTCATAAAGATAAAGCTCCATAAAGACAGCCAAAAAAAATACCAGTAAAGAAAGCTGCTAGACAAGGAGACTCAGTATTTAGATTGGGATGCCAAAGGAATTAAGATAAATGGTGAGCAATTGAACAATCTTGGATTTGCAAAAGGTATTTCCTCTTCAGTGAATCAGAGAAGGAACTGCAAGAAATTATAGGTGACCTGAACTAGTATTATCATTAACAATAAACTAATATTATTATTAACTGATTAATAATGATAATAATAATAACAATAATAATAATAATAATAATAATAATAATAATGATGATGATGATGATGATGATGATGATGATGATGATGATGATGATGATCATCATCATCATCATCATCATCATCATCATCATCATCATCATCATCATCATCATCATAATAATAATAACAATAACCATATACCTTGTGTGTGGTGATGGCAGGTGTCGTGGGTGAGGGCCAGGGATGTTCACCTGCTGACAGCTGGCCTTACCACCTACACCTCAGACAACAGGTCAGTTATACATAATTTGTTTATCTGCCTATGTGTCGATCTGAGCCATTATGTCTGTTTTTGCCTGTTTGTCCGCATGCCTTAACGTTTGCCTGTTTATCTTTCTGTCTCTTTGCCGGTATGCTTGTTTTGCTTGGTTGATAAATAGGGTCCTCCGATTGTCGGCCTTACCACCTACACCTCAGACAACAGGTCAGTTAAATATAAGCTCTTTGTCTATCTGCCTGTGTGTCAGTCTTAGCCTTTTTGTCTATTTTTGCCTGTTTGTCTGCATGCCTTAACGTTTGCCTGTTTATATTTTTGTCTGCCTGCCTGTGTGTGTGCGTTTTTTTTTTCCTTGGCTGATAAATAGCGTCTTCCGACAGTCGGCCTTACCACCCACTACTCAGACAACAGGTAATATTTAGCATGTCTCACATTCTCCAGTCGCTGTTTACCTGTCTGTCGATCTGTCTGTCTCTTTGCCAGTATGACTCTTTGTCTGTTGTCTGTTTTCCTCTCTGCCTACTTGCCTGTCAATCTGTCTGTCTGTCTCTGTCTATCTGATTGCCTGTATGCTGAAGGTGAGGGCGGGGGACAATCATATACTGACAGCCAGCCGTAACACCTACGTTTCAGACGACAGGTATGTCCCTTATTATCTCTACGCTTCACTTTTCCTCTTTTCATGTCTGTCCGGCTGCCCGTATTTCTGTCTACCTTATTATCCGTTTTTATGTTTATCTAATTTTTGTGGAACACAGTCCTACTTCCATTAGCCTTACCACCCACATCTGTGACTAAAGGTACTGTGATACTTTGCTTACTTCATTGCCTGCTTGCCTGTCTTCCTCTGTATTTGCCTGTCTATATCATTGCCTTACTGCCCCTCCTTTTCTGTCATCCACCCCTGCATTTCTAGGCCATTGACCTAACTGCATGTATAACAGTGAAAGAGGCAAGTTGAGGGTACAATACTCGAGATCAGTAGCTTCGCCTGTACACCCTGATACTGTACCAGCGAGCCACAGCACCCGAGGGGCCCAGCAGATGGATGAGCAGATCAGCGCCCACTGCCCCACCAACTGACTGGGGTTTATATTTACAAACTCTTGTGGACTTAAGTGGTAAAAGAGATTGCATCTGTATAAATACACTTCAAAGCCAAACTAAAGTAAATGTATTAAAGTGAAAATACGCAAAATTAAATTCTTCCTGTTCCACTGAATCAGTTGCAGTAAAAATTGGGCCAAGGTATTTTATGAAATTAGCCTCGATCCACCCCGTCACCCGTTGACCAGATTCCCGGGCCTGGTGTGGAGGTGTGAGGGTAGTGCATGCAGCGCTGTTGGCACACTGACAGGCCCTATACACGGGCGGGAGAGATAAGTGTGTAGTGTTATTGCCGTGCTGGTGACTGTTAGTTTCTCAGTTATGTTGGTGGTGATGGTGCAATTGCTAACACGTACCGCTGATGGGGGAATATTACCCCCATCATCATACGAATTGTTCCTGCTTACCACTTGCTTTTGCCCTCCGTTACGCTTGATATAATCTTTATAGTCCTTCCTGAGTTGGATACAACTGGTCTTGACACAGGAGTACATAGGAGTAGTACAAGTAATAGGAGGCCTGTTGCCCTCATAAGAGACTATCTGTTGGAAAAAATGTTTTTTTGAGTATGATCTAACCGATGTGTAAAGAAAGGGATAAAAAAAATATATGCTCTCCCCCAACCAACCACACCAACCGGTTAAACCGGTAAAAAAAAAACAAAAAAAAAACACCATGCTTGTTAAAAAGAACAAGCATGGAAAGTTTTATATAAGAGGAAGAAGAGGAACAGCTATGTACTGTGTGAGCTTAGTTCTACAGATCTGTAAAAGAAAAGCAAACACAATCGTCGAATGTTCTCGTTACTAAGCAAGCATCTCACAGTCGTCAGCATGCACTTCAAATTTGAAGTAACGCCGACCAAACCAGTTACACCCTATAGTCTTAAAATATTCGTCTAGCAGAATTATAACGTACCAATAGTTTTTGCACGAGCTACTGTTGCTGGTATCCTATTCCATCGTCCCACTACATGAATATTAAAATAATTTTTACCTGCGGCGATAGCCAGCAGGTCAATGAGTAGCCAACGTTCTTCTTCTTCTGGCGGATTTGTTAAAAGGAGGCCTTTGGAGACAAAAGTAGTACCATTTAAGGTATTTTGACACGGAAAATAGAGATCTGCCATCAACTGACACCTGAGATGGCGCCATCTAGCGACAACTCTAGTAAAAGTGCTTAATTTAAGCCAACTGAGACATAAAAGCGATCCCATATGTGGTTATTTGACATGGAGAATCCAAATTTGGTGTCAGCTGACATCTGTGGTGGCGCCATCTACCAGCAGCTGTAGTAAAAGTTCTTCATTTAAGCACATTGAGACTAACAGTGGTCCCATATAAAGTTTGACATGGCTAGTTACTTTTTACAGCAAACTATTTGAAACAAGAGCCTCGCCGCAGGTTCAAGAGCAATAGACGTTTTTCCGGTTCGGATAAACATGGCAAGTGCATTCTGCCATGTACGTAGAAACTTACGATATCTGTATCTTTTAATTTCCTTTTTCAGTTGCACTGATCAGGACGTGTTAACTTTAATTATTGCGGCTGGAGGGAAGCAGCTGCCACATTGGCGATGACGTCAGTATTCATACTGCAGACGAGTAGACGACACTCTAATCCCTCACACAAGACTTTCCCAGTAAGTGATAAGAGTTGTCATGATATTTACCGACATGGCCACCGTAGACCCAAACTACCCCTTTCAGATATGTTGTGAGGGAATACTTTTCGTGGTGTAAATGGGTGGTACCCCTGTTACGTAAGTAAATTGCAGTGAAATCGACTAGAAGTAGCTAACAGCTACACCATTCCCGAACGGTGCTTGTACCTCATGAGGTGGAAAGTGTTTAATGTATGGTGTACAGTATCAGTTGTATGAGTTTATATTGGTATTATGCTCATGAATGTTTAATAGTTGACCTCTTCATCATTAGTTTTCTGAAAGAACAGTTTCAGTAAGTGACTCTGAAATTGATAGTAAAGTACCTCCAGGAGGGTGAGACGAAATACCGAATCGGCGGCCATATACTGAATCAACACCAACTCGGCACTTTTAAGTACAGACTACATTCCAGCACTGTGAACTTCCGACGAGCAGCCAGCCACCACTGCTTTCGTTTATTCTCATTGGCTGGTACACAGAGGAATAATTTCCCATGTGTGCTTTTGTCTGTGCTCTTACACACTGGAACGAAACACTAGCGATTATTTCTCTTGCCACCGGGCATTCTTAGAGGTCAGAAATAAGCACAGTGTATGTAGGCTAAACGTAAACGAAGTCGACTATGCTGCCTCAGTTTAGTAGTGACGTCATGACCAATCAGAGGCCGTTTCAGAGGCACGTGATTTTTCAACTATTTTATTATTTTTTGTTAATATATCTGCATTTTTTTTTTTAATGGTTGGCGTAATTTACTGCATATTTTTTTTTACCTGTACAAGTATCTTACTTAGGAAAAAAAAGACAGGAAACGTCTATTCTACCCTTGTTCTCCAAATTAGTGCTCTATTTCTTACTTTTGCGTTTCACGCCATTACTTCTAGTTACAGTACCATTCTCTCTGCATTTCAAACAAATTATCACATCTAACGTCGTCAGATTTGCTAAGAAAAATATTTGTACTAGATCTCCTAGTCGTCGCTTATTTAGAGAGAACATATTTAGTTTCTTTGGTCATTATTCGTCGGGTAAATCCTCAGTCTATATGGTAACACCCCTACGAGCCACAGATGTGACTCTTCCACCCTCCCGAACCTGAGATTATGTCAGATCCACCTGATTCTCCTGGTGGTGTATCTCACCTCTCTTACCCTACCCCCATTGACCTCAGGGATTGGACTGTTGACAGGTATGTCACTAGCTTTCCATCTTTTCACCTCTCTATAGCTGCTTAAAGCTTGTGTATAACTTTCATCAAGAACCTTACCTAACAAAGTCTTGTCATGCCTGAAACTGGCACAAATATCAACAAACATAACAACCTCCTTTCTATACACAGACTTTTTACCCTACTATTGACTCATGTAATTTACTGAGACTAACAGAACCAACGTTCAGTAGTTCTCACTGTGACGTCAGACTTCTCTCTCTCTCTCGTTTTTATTTCAACATTCTTCGGTTTTTACCAGATGTTCCTCCACTGTTCTCAGTACCTCCAGCCTTCTTTTTTCCTTCTCCCACTTCCTTCTTCCTTTTCGTTTTTCTGTATCCTTCTCTCTTTCCCCCTTTTATCTGTGTGTCTTCCTCTTGTCTCCCTTCTTTCATTCATATATTTCTCTCTCCTTTACTCTCTCTGTCCTGTCTCCCATTCCTGCTTCTGTATTTCATTCTCCTCCCTCCCATAAGCCTGTCATTCATTCTTCTATTTCATTTTTTCTTTGTATTCTCCCCTGCACTGCTTCCCTCCCTCGTACATTTCGTATATTTTCTTCCTTTCTCTCCCCTCCTTTTCTTTCCTTCTTCCATTTCGTATTTCTTCATATTTCTTCCTTTTTATCTCAGTTTTTTCATCGATTTTCTTTTTCCTCCTCTCCCTCTCCCCCTTTTAAAAATTCTTTTAGTCCTTCCGTTTCCCTTCCTCTCTCTCTTGCCATTCAGTTAAACTGCTTGCTTTTTACCCCTGACTTTCTTGGTTCATCGATTTTTTCTTCACATCTTACTTCCTATAATTCGTATTTCCTAATTTTCCTGTCTTTCCTTTACATCCTCTATTAAACATTTCGCCCTTCTTTCCCCACTCCTTTCAACTGGTGTGTCATTCCCCCCCCCCTCTCTCTCTCTCTCTCTCTCTCTCACACACACACACACACACACACACACACACACGCTACTCTCTGTCTTCCCGTTCTTTTTTACATTTTATGTATATCTTCCTTTTTATTCTAATTTTCAAAAAAAAAATTTATACATTCACCCTTTTCCCTTCTTATCTCCTCATGTCTCTCCTCCATTCGTATGCCTTTCTTCTGTCATTTCTTCTGAAGTCTCCCTTCATATTTCATCATCTTTTTCGGCTCTTTTCGTCCTTGTCTTCGTCTCCTCCCTCTTCCTTTTTCAGTTTCATATCTATTCATTTTCCCTCCTTTTCGTATCCTTTCCTTTTGCTCCTTATTACTTTCGCTCTACCCCCTTTCCCTTCTCCCCCCTTCCTCCTATGTCAAATTTACTTGTTTTCAACCTTCTTTCGTCATTACTCCTCTCTTCCTCTTTTTTTAATTTGGTATTTCTTTCATCCTCCTCTTTTCCCTCTTCCCACGCGTAATTTAACCTGCCACCCTCAGAGGCCAAAGTTTGGATTAAATCTCGGTAATCAGTAAGCCACTCGAACACTTGCTCCTCTCTCTCTCTCTCTCTCTCTCTCTCTCTCTCTCTCTCTCTCTCTTCTTCTTCTTCTTCTTCTTCTTCTTCTTGATGTTTCGCCTTCCCTGCTGTCTCTCTCGGCTTTAGTGAGTTTGTGGTGTAAGTGAAATACCTTCATGTTTTTCCCGTCTCACCGCCAATATCCCAGGAAATGGAATGAAGAGAGAAGTTGTTGACTGGGCAATTTATGTTGGCCGAGGTTCTTCACTTTTTGTACAAATTATGTAAATACAGTATACCATCTTGCTTAAGTTATTCTAATTAGGGCCGACAGCTGACGTATATGGAATGTTCCTGACTTGTCTGGTTCCCTTTCATATATTGATGTCCCCTATATTAGGTTGTGCCTCGACTGACAGTCAGCAGGTGATGAGTGCAGGTATGTAATGTAGAAAGGCATTACATATCTGCAGTCGATGGTGTTCTGTTAGTCGAGGTATTTTTACCATTAGTGTAGGTCTAGCTATTTGTTTCTGTAGGATTTAGTATAGGTTAGCGATTTGTCTGTTAGGTGATTAGTTTTAGGGTCTTTAGATTAGTTTTTCTTTATAATATAAGGTATAAAAAATATCTATCTATCTATCTATCTATAGCCCGACGCCCTAATCCCGCAAAGGGTGGCCGCAGACAAAACGCCTCCAAGTCACTCTGTCACCCACCATTTGACTCCCCTCCCCCCAACTCACTCCCCCCTCCCTCATATACCTCTCAACTCCATCCCTCCACCTCATCCTCGGTCTACCCCTCCCTCTCCCTCCCTCCACCTCACCTACTGTACATACACCCTCTTAGTCAGTCTTTCATTCTCCATTCTCTCCACATGTATATAACCAAGAAAAAATAAAAAATAAAAAAAATAAAATTAAAATTATTATATATATATGTACGTTTGCATGAAAGTGTGTCTGTATGTATGCATGGAAGAGTGTGTGTGTGTGTGTGTGTGTGTGTGTGTGTGTGTGTGTGTGTGTGTGTGTGTGTAAATGTATATACATATATATATCGGCCTTAATAACCAGGGGCTTCGGGCCCAATGGTTGATAGGCCAAAAAAAAAAAAAATGGGCAATTACTGAAGGGGTAGGTGTGGTAATTAATGAAGGGGTAAATGTGGGAATTACTGAAGGGATAGATGTATCGTAATGGGTAGAGGTATGTGTAGAACCTCCAGTGCCTTGTGTCTCAGTGTTTCACCTCTGCATTCAGCAATGGAGACTAAAATACCTTATTATTATAGTCCTATATACCATTGGTTTAACTTGTCATTGCACATTCTTATCTATCTTTGTCTACGAGTACCTATCTGTCCATCTACAGTATCTGTCTATCGTTCTGTCTATCTATACACACACACACACACTCACACACACACATATATATATATATATATATATATATATATATATATATATATATATATATATATATATGTGTGTGTGTGTGTGTGTGTGTGTGTGTGCGTGTGTGTGTGTGTAGTGGGGTGTTATCGTATCGGTGGGGTATTATCGGCATTTTTTAAAGTCAGAAAAAGGTCATTTTCCACATGTTCATATTTTAGACTGAGTTTCTTATGATGATGGTTTAATTTGAAATAAAATTTGAGTTCATTGTGTTGCATATTGTTGACTGGCGAGAAGAAATATGAAAGATATCCCAAAGACTGAAGATTGTACTGAAAAAAAAAAAGAATAAATTGTGTCTGGGACCCGGAGAGCCCACTTGGATCAAACCTATATACCCTGTGTATACTGCGGAGTATCTAAGGTAACTTTTACCTCTAAACAGTTATGTAATAACTTTCTCCAAGACTGAGTAATATCGGCTTACCTGGTGGGATAATAGCTATCAGTTTAAATTATATATTTCTGCCACTGGAGCCAAATTAAATGCTCGTGAGTGATTGGTACTAATTTGTAAACATGTATACGTATGGAAGGACGGAGAATTACGAGTATATTGAAGATGATCTGGCATTCGCTGAATTAACAGAGTAGTCAGATGAGAAATCATTTGTATTTGTAGCAGTCTCTTAGGTCCAAAGCCAAAGACGACGGAAGTAAAAGCAGTAACACAGAGGAGAAAACAGGGAGAACGGAGAATGGAAACTGTATGGTGACCACAGATTGGGAGTTAAATTAAGGAGGCAAAGTGTTGACAGTATTCAACTATAGCAAACGCCACTGGCCTACACAGTAAGTAGGGCGGATTCTGAAGAAGACCGACGAGCAAACTGACAAGTTCATAGTGAAATAGAATACAGAAACAAGTAGTAAAGAAGAAGATCTATTACATTTAAGGTGTAAAAAGTCAGAAGATCATTACGCCACTGACAAAAAGTATATTGTGTGAAAGCTGAGACTATTCTTTCGGTAAAAGAGGAAAAGTGTTTAAGAATGACTTTGGGCCACTGATAATTCGGTGAACGAACGAAGTTAAAGAAAATAATGCACTGCGAAGTGATTTACTGCCAATTTATGTGCTGCTTATGGTTAGGGGAAAGTGTTTAGATTATAAGGAACAAGATGCTTTAAAACATTGAAGCTGTGAAGTCTTTGACCTGTGTATTTTCTCTACAGATCAGTGATATGTGATTTACGGTTCTTCAGCACTTACCCATAAAGTCTGTTTTCTATCCTTAAAAATTACAAAATAAATGTACATTTTTTTCTCTCTATTCGTGGATAAAGAAAAACTTTCTGATGTATGTGAATTGAAGTGGGACTAGTATCCTATTCTTTTTGAAGACATTATTTTCTTCAGAGATAATATGTATTGCGTAAAATCACATGTTTTGCTGGGGGAAGCAGCCTAGGTATATAGATAGATAGATAGATCTATGAAGATTATACAAAACAATCACTTTATTATGCTGTTGTACCCAGCATGCTTTTATTACCCCCTTCATAAGGAAATCTCGGCAGGGGTTTTGACATTGTGCCAGAATTTGTTTTAACTTTATGAGAAAAGGTTTTGGGCATACATCTTTAAAATATAGTATATATGTAGTTTCCTTATATACTTTCCTATCATATATATATATATATATATATATATATATATATATATATATATATATAGATAGATAGATAGGCAGATAGATAGATAAAAAGATATAGACAGATAGATAAATAAATAGAAAGATAAACGGTACTATAATCCTTTGTGTGTGTGGGTATGGGTGTTTGGGTGTGGGTGTGTGTTGAAGCTAAACCTGGAAAAAATATTTTGGTGAAACTTGGCAGGATGGTTGGAAGTGAGTCCCAGATGGGCCAGTTTCAGTGTCATGTCGGTGTGATGTATTCTGAAGAGGTGTTTTGGCCTCTCATACTTGTCTCAGGTATTACAATAACTGCATGTGGAAGAGGCAGCGGGACATTTCCCTGGAATTTCATACGTCTTTGCAGAGAATGAGACAGAAAGGGGGAGGGGGTTGAATATTTGCACTCCGGTGTCTTTCATTTCATTGAAGCTACGAACAAACTGTTTTATTCAGCAGAAAATGGTGGTAGCTGTAGCGGTGGTGGAGAGGGTAGATTTGGTGGTGGTGGTAGCTGCGATGATGATGGTGGTGGTGGTAGCTGTGATGGTGGTGGTGGCGATGTTGATGGTTGCTGTGATGATGATGATGGTGGTGGTGGTAGCTGTGATGGTGGTGGTGGCGATGTTGATGGTTGCTAGATGATGATGATGATGGTGGTGGTAGCTGTGATGGTGGTGGTGGTGGTAGCTGTGATGATGATGATGATGGTGGTGGTAGCTGTGATGGTGGTGGTGGTGGTAGCTGTGATGGTGGTGGTGGTGGTGGTAGTTGTGATGGTGGTGGTGGCGATGTTGATGGTTGCTGTGATGATGATGATGGTGGTGGTAGCTGTGATGGTGGTGGTGGTGGCGATGTTGATGGTTGCTATGATGATGATGGTGGTGATCTAGATGGTTGTTGTTATAATGATGATGGTGGTGGTGGTGGTGGTGGTGGTGGTGGTAGCTATTTAGAAATGGCTGTCATTTGAGCAAGTGCTTTGCGATCCTCTTGAGCCAAAAAGCACTTGCCCAAAGTGATGCATGGTTCAGAGACAACTCTAATTAAGACAAGTGCTGAGCAGCCTGACAGGGCCCAAATGCTTCATATATATATAGATGCTAGTGCTTGCCGGCAGAAATGTATGGGACTGCTAATAATCTAATAGCCTTTCCTTCACAAAATTTTTACAAAAGCTATTATGTTTGTTTCCCTACCGTTATTGAGCTTACGATGACCAATAATGACGAAAAAGTCGATTTTTTTTTTTTTGTTGCAAATTTTTGTGTGTTTTGATTTCATACAATTTCGCGCCGTCGGGTCGCGCACGATAGTCAAAATTGTTGTCTGGTATTTTTCCGACACTCCCTGGACATATCATGACCTAATGCAAAGAGTTAAGTCAATATCTATTACCGTTCTCGAGAAAAAAACAGACAGATGCAGTGACAGACACATACACGTACGCAACTTGACTTTCTATACATACATACCCACACACACACACACACACACACACACACATACACACACACACACACACACACACCGCTTGCTGGTGCAGTGGTAACATTCTCGCTTGCCAACTGGTGGACGGGAGTTCGCGCCTCGCTCAGGTTGCGAAAAGTTTCACTGACGAAGTGGGTGGTTACTGTCCCTCTTGAGCAAGGGGACGGGTGTGTGTGTGTGTGTGTGTGTGTGTGTGTGTGTGAAGGTCATAGCCTTGCCCTTAGATCGGACTATATGAGCTCTCAGCTCCCTTCCGGGAGGGTAAAAGCTGACGATTACGACCATCAAGTGATCCTGACCGACCCGGTGAATTACACACAAACAAAATAACAAAATAGCTCGAACAGCCTTAATCCAATTTTCACCAAAGTTTTGAATACTTTAGGGTATTCATATATATATATATATATATATATATATATATATATATACATCCCCACAGTACGCGAGTTCAGAGTATGCAATCCCCCATGTACGCGAGGACCTATTTATTTTTTTTAGTGTATTTTTTATTAGTATGCGAACTGAATTCTTTGTATGCGAGATGGGCAGTGAAGAGTGGCCCAAATCCAGGGTTACCCCGATTACGTGACATTGCCCCCCCAAGAAGCAATAATGGTTACTTACGCTCCACCCACCTTGTGATGTTGATGCTACTCACTTGTCACATGATACCCATATGCTCCGCTTGGAGTGTGGTGAGGTGAGAGTCCCAGCAGAGGAAACACGTGCACAGAGGGTACACCCACTGTTCCAGGTACGTCCCCGTGTACTCTGAGGCTATTTTTTTTTGTGAGCCAGGATGTCCGCCTTCTCCTCCAGGAAGAACTGCATCACCCATGCCATGAAGATGCAAGTCATTAGGACGAAGGAGAGTGGAAAGGGTAACACGGCCATTGGCAAGGAACTAGGCTTGGCAGAATCGTCCATGCAAACTATTATGAGCTAACAGGGAGACCATAAAGAAGATTGTGAAGACATATGGGACAGTGGCATTGGACGAGAGATGCAGGCTGACCAACCAGGCTATAATTCTTATGGAGTGGTATCTGGCTACATTTATCCTGAGGAAGGAGAAGGAAGGAATTCCACTGAAAGGGTGCTACATCAGGGACCAGGCCAAGATTTTCTACAAAGCTGCAGCTCTGAAGCTTGCTGTAAAGAAACCATTTAGAGCCTCCGTGGGATGGCTTTGCTGCTTTCTGAAGAGGAAGGAGCTACGTCATATTCGCCTCACATGGGAGCATGCATCAGCTGATGAAATGGTGGCCAGGGATTATCCAGCCATCCCAGAGGGGATAATCAGTGAGGGCAGCTACAGCAGGGATCAGATTTATAACGCTGATGAAGCAGCCCTATACTACAAGGCTATGCCGAAGTATACTTATATTAGTAAGCACTAGCGCCAGGCCTGGGGCAGAAAAATCGACAAGACCTTATCAGGCTCACACAAGATGCGTCCTGTTGTGGTGCATTACCGCAGCACACCCCAGATGTTACAAGAATCTACGCTGCATGGATGACAGCAGGGTATACTGGTACAGCAACTCCAATGGTTGGATGATGAGTAGCATCACTTCCGAGTGGCTGTTGTGGCATTTCATCCCTGATGCCTTGGCAAAATCCCGAGGACTTGGCATCCCCTTCAAGGTGCTTCTCATCCTTGACAGTGCCCAAAGTCATCCAACCTGGCTGGCAGACCTCAGGAAGGAATGGAAGATCGTTTTTCTGCCCCCAAGAACGACCTCTCTCATCCAACCGCTAGACCAGGAGCTGATTGCAACAGTCAAGCAGCTATACCACCAACGCCTCTACAATCACCGCAGTAAGACTGACAGCTGTGAGGAACTGCAGGCAATTCTTGACTTGAACACAGTTGTGAGTGATGTCATGGACGCCGAGGATGGTTTGGACTCGCCACCCGCTTCACCCGTTTCATCCTCACCACGCACAGCACCCGCACAACCAACTTCAACTCCTGAGAAGACTATTAAGGCTTTTTGGCGGTCATTCAGCCTCAAGGATGCCATCACTCTCTTGTCCTCTTGGGCAGATATAACCACTGCAACATTTAACCATGCTTGGCGCCTCCTCATACCGCAACTGTGAAATCGTACCAGGCAGTGGCTTTCAATCTCTGGCCACTGCCGGGGCAGCCACTCTCACAAGTGTACAAGCTGTGCCCGGGTTTCAGACTGTCTCGCTGGGGAAGATCAGGGGTTTACATTCGGCAGCAGCACAGCAGGATCCCCAGGAAATCGTGTAGCGAGTGGACAAAGGCGACGCAGAGCAGGAGATCGCAGCAGAAAAGGTAGCAACACCAGTGATGAAGAGTGACGATTTGTCCATGATGGAGGTCAGCCGGGTACTGTGTGCCCTTGATAAATTCAAGGAAGAATTCAGGGACATCGAACGCTGTCAGTTGCGAATGGAGGAGGTGATGTCTTCACTGGACAAAACCTTCCGCTACTACACCGACAAGTACAACCAGGAAGTAATCATACGGAAGCAAACACTAATCACCCGTTACCTTCGGCTTGAACAAAGTGAGGAATCACTCCCTTCAGCATCAGAAGAGTCATATCCTGAGGAGGATCAAGAGACTGATTCGATGTCTGAGGTGTCAGAAATAGACTTTGAAGGGTTTATGAACGAAGTGAGTGCATTAGGTAGTGAAAGCGTCGAAAGTGCCGGTGACAAAAGTGGTGAGGAAGGTGGTGTGTTGGGTGGTGCGGTGGGTGATGCAGGAGATGCACGCTAGGTGCCTCATCCTGCCTCGGATCCTCATGTTACCTCCATCATGCCTGTTGTCCTCCTGGGTAAAGGTGAGCAGCCATATTGTTGTTGGTTTAGTTAAGCCATATCTTTGTTGATTTACCTAGTAAAGCCATAATCTTGTTGGTTTACTTTATCTTTGGTAATATGTCTTAGACAGTTTCCCTGTATAGTACAATACTTAGGTCTGAAAGACCTCTCAAGGGTTGCCCATGAAGGGGGATGCCTCCCATATGTAATTTTTCCCGTAAGTTTATGTATTCACAGTACGCGAGTTCCTAGTATGTGACGTCCTCTGCTGCCCATATACTCGCGTACGAGGGGGATGTACTGTTTATATATATATATATATATATATATATATATATATATATATATATATTAGAGTAATAGGTCAAAGATCAAGGGCTCAGGCTAGATCGATCTCTGATAGAGCAAAATAGGTATTTCTAAAATTCTAGCAGAACTTGGAGAAAGGGTTGAGAGTAAGGTAGGGATGAAAAGATTCAGTTTCGGGAAAAATCTTTGAAAGGTGAAGGTGACAGGTCAGAGTCAAAATTCGACCCAATGTGTGATTGTTATAATAACTTGAAGGAGCTTTGATCCGATTTCAACGAAATCTGGCGAAACGGTCGCAGGTGAAGCAAGAAGTGAACTTCTTTATTTTTTACATAATATTATGTCAAAGGTTAAGGTTACAGGGCAAGATGAACTCAGTAACAGACTTTATCCAGTCTGAACCAAGCTTTGGGAAAGTGCCGAGAACAGTCAGTCAAAGGTCGAGCACACAATGAAAGGTCAAATTCCACGGTGACAGGGCACGGTCAACTAGTGATGATCTGATTTGAACCAATCTTGGTGGAAGGGTCAATGGTCAGTCGAGAACAAAAGTACTTAACCATGAGTTTAACTGAAAATCAAAGGCCCAGCTAGATCAAAGTTGGAATCGTGTGTTTGTATGTGAAGGAAAATAATCAGAACAGTGGTTTGCTTTGAATCAAACTTGGTGGATGAGTTGATGATCATTGAGAGGTTGTCTTTTGATTTCCTTTTTTTTCTTTTAGAACAATAGGACAAAGGTCATGGTTATAAACCATTTAACTTACACAGTTTTTGCCCGATGCAGACTAACCTCTATAGAAGGATTCTTGCTGAACCAAAGATAGGGATATCGATTTTGTGAACAATCAGATGAATGCCAAAATCTAATAGACAAGTCGACGGTGAAAGTCAGTTGGCACAGTCATCTCAAACAGTTCTGATCTTATTTAAAATAGTGTTAGTGAACGAGTTATGGGTTAGCTAAGAATGAAGAAATTCGATTTTGAATGCAATCATTGGCAGGTTAAGGTCATAGGGCAAAGTCAAATGTATGGGTCTTAGGCTAGTTGGTGTGCTCGAGCTTCGTGCTCTGTGAGTAACCCTTTTGCTTTCAGTGTGGTACTTTTTTTTTTTTTTTATAAATAAAGGCCTCTAGTACAGATAAAAATCAGAAAAATTATTCTTTTCAGCACTGTAAAGCCTTTTTTTTTTTTTTTTTTTTTTTTTCACATTCGCTTTCCTACCTGGTGATTACTTCTTCAAATTAGGAAAGAAGAATAACTCTGCTCTGGAAGGATTACTGTAGCAGGGGATATCAGAATCACGCACTACAGTTATCGTTACATCGCTCTTTAACAAATAATGGGTTTGTTTTTCCGTGAAACATAATTCATCTGTAACGTTCTTGACTTAGCAGATTAAATAACATCTGATCCTTATCGAATTACTTACCATGTCTCATCTAGAGATTTGCCTGTATGATATTCAGGCCCGCCTTCATACACTATTTTTACACCCGCGCTTGCTAAGCAAGAGCAGATGTTATATTTTGGTTACCGTTTGTGTGTTCTTACCTTACCTAATTGTTCTTACCTAATTGTATCTTTACAGGAATGAGTCAAGCTCGTACTGTCCCGTGTCTTAAACCATATTTGTCGTACATATTCTTAAATTTGTGAATTGTTTTGGCACACACTATTTCATTCGGTAGTGCATTCCATTGATCAGTTGCTCTGTTTGGGAAACTGAATTTCCTTACGTCTTTATCGCCTCTCTTCTTATGCAGTTTTTTGCGGTGTCCTCTTGCTGATGCTTTATGGATGTTAAGTAATCATTTATGTCTATTTTCTCCTTCCCTGATATGCACTTATATAGCATTATCATGTCACCTTTTTTCCTTCTCTCCTGTAGTGTTGGTAGATTCAGTTTATTTAGTCTTTCTTCGTAGCTTAGGTCCCTTAAGCTTGGTAGCCTATCCATCTTGTAGCGGCCCTTTGAACTTTTTCAATCTTGTCTATGTGTTTTTTGAGATGAGGACTCCAGACTACTGATGCATATTCCAGGGTTGGTCTAATGAATGATGCTATTATCCTTCTTAGCATGTCTTCATTTATGTATGTGAATGCTATTCTCATATTCGCAAGCAGTGTATACGTGTTCCGTACCTTCTCGCTGATGTGGTCAGCCGGAGATAGTCTGTTATTGATAATCACACTTAGGTCTTTCTCTCTTTCTGATGTGTATAGGGTTTTATTTCCTAACTTATTATCCCAATCATGCCTTTTTCCACTTTTACCAAACTTGATTACGTGACACTTGTCCACACTGAATTCCATTTGCCATGTATTACTCCATTCATGAAGTTTATTTAATTCTTCTTGTAGCTCTTTACAAGAGTCTGTGTTAGTAATTCTCCTTTGTATTTTTGCATCATCTGCAAACATATTCAGATAGCTCTCATTTCTAGTGTTACTGTTTATATCATTTATATACACTAAAAACATGATTGGTGGCAGCACTGAACCCTGTGGTACTCCACTAGTCACTTCTTTCCATGATTAGTTTCCTCTTAGTACTGTTCTCATTTCCCATTTTATGAGAAAATCTTGCATCCAACAAAACAGTTTGCCTCGAATTCCTCCTTGATGGTATAGTTTCCATAAAAGTCTTTGGTGTGGTACTGTGTCAAAAGCTTTCTTGAAATCTAAATAGATACTGTCCACCCATCCTTCTCTTTCCTGTATTGTGTTTGTTACTCTGTCATAGTAGCTCAACAGATTAGTTACACATGACTTTCCTTTTCTGAAACCACACTGTCTTTCTGTTATCATACTATGTTCTTCTAGATGATTTACCCAAGTTTTTCTTTTAAGCTTTTCTAATACCTTGCTTACAACACTGGTCAGTGATACTGGTCGGTAGTTGAGTGGATTTTGTCTATTTCCTTTCTTGAATAAGGGGACAATATTTGCTTTTTTCCAATTATCAGGTAGTTTACCTTGACTCAAGGATTTCTTGAAAATTAAAAATAATGGTTTACTTAACTCCTTTGCACATTCTCGTAGTACCCAACATGAAATTTCATCAGGACCACTTGCTTTTCCTCTGTCTAATTTACTTAATTCCTCCTGTATTAATTTTTCTGCTATTTGTATATCTGGTAGTATGTGTGGACATGCATGTTCAACATAGTCCCTCTCAAAATTTTTTTCTTCTGTAAAAACTAATTGGAAATTCTTATTTAGTGCTTCACAAATATATTTCTCTTGTGTATAGGTGATTCCCTCGTCCGTAATGGATTGTATTATATCTTTTACTTTCGTTTTGCTTCTGATATAGCTGTAAAACAGCTTTGGTTGATCACTACTTTTATTCATTATATCCTCCTCAAACTGTTTCTGGGCTTCTCTCCTTATTCTTGTATAATCGTTTCTTGCCTGTTTGTAATTATTATATGCCCTTTCACTATTGTGTCTTCTGTATCTGTTCCACAACAAATCTCTTCTTTCTTTTGATTTTTTACATTCTGTATTGAACCATTTCTGCATTTTCTTATCTGCTTCTTTGTGCTGTGGGATGTACTTCTGGACTCCTATTTCATAAAATTCACAGAATTTTTTATAAACAACATTTAAATCTTGTCCTCTAAGCTCATTTTCCCAATCAACTTCTAAGAAATACTTCTTTAGGTCTTGATAATTTCCCTTTTTATAGTTTAGGCTCTTTTCGTAACTTTCATTGCTGTTAACTATGTCATATGCTATCCTGAAGTTGTAATTTAGTACTGCATGATCGCTTTTGCCGAGTGGAGGGTGATATATTAAACTGTCAATATCATTTTCTTGCCTAGTAAATATTAGATCTAACACTGAAGGTACATCGAGTCCTCTTTTTCTGGTGGTTTCCCTCACATGTTGCATTAGGAAAAACTCTTGCACGAGATCCAAGAGCTTTTGGTCCCAACAGCTTTCTTGGCTAATTATATCTAGAGTATTCCAATTTATTTTTGTATTAAAATCTCCAGTTAGTATAATTCTTTCCGATTTCTCTTCCATTTTATGTAGTAATGATCTTAAACTCTGAATTGTACTCTCTGCCAAGTCCTCATAGTCGTCTCTTTCCCATGTGTTTGATCTGGGTGGCATGTACAAATTGGCTACAATTACTTTCCCTTCAGATGTGTTGATCTCTACTGCAATCAGTTCTACTTGTGATGGTATATCTAGTTTTATTTCACTGACTTTTAGATTTTTCTTAGTTAATATTATAATTCCTCCTTCTATTTTTAAATTTCTGTCTCTTCTCCATATATTGTATTCCTCTAAGTTTAGCATGTCATTGGATATCCTTGGTGTTAATTTTGTTTCAGTTAGGCATATTATTTGTGGTTCATTTTCTCTGACAATCATTCATCTCTAGTAATTTAGATACCATTCCATCCACATTTGAGTACATCAACTTTATCATCTTGTTTATATACTTGTCATGACATGGTTTTACTATCTTCCTCTTTTTTATTCCATCCTGTTTGTGTACCACTTTCGTTCCTGGAATCCTATTACTTTGTAAAAAAAAATTCTTCTTCTCCTCTTCTGATCTTCCCTCATTTTTTGTTTTTGCTTCCTCCCTTTTCTCTTTCAGTAGTTCCTCTTGTGTTAGGCATCTTTTTATCCATACATTTTTGAACTCCTCTTTTTCCATAAGATTCTTTGCATTTTTAGTATCTCTTCCACAGTGTTTACACTCTGGAAAGTCACCTTTAGAGGTACGAGTATTGTCCTGCTTTTCTCGTATTTCCCTAACCTTTTGTGTTCCTCTATATCTTTACTACAGATTTCCTCTGATACTTCTTTCAGTAAGCTCATTACATTTGCCATCTGCTTTTTGTCTCTTGTGATTTTGTTTTTTACTTCTTCCTCTTCTATACCAGTGATTACTATAGATTTGTTTATATCTACTGAATCTCTGACTAACTTTGGATTGTTTTGGATTATTCTTTCCACTTCCTGTTTAATGCTTTTTCCTCCACCCTTGTTTCTAAGTCTTTCTTTACTTTCACCCTTTCAGCATACATGGTTTCCACATCATTTTTGTAGCTTTGCACAGCTTCATTCACCTGTGTTATCTTCTCCTCAATATCACTGCTTTGGTCTATCAGACTGCTTACTTGCCTAATTGTCTCTGTGTCATTTTTTAACTCTTCCATAACACTCTCGTGATTGACTACTGTTCTTGCCATTTCACTCATTTTCTTCCTAAGTGTACTCAGTTCCACTGTTAGTTAACTGATGGTTGTGTGTGTGTGTGTGTGTGTGTGTGTCCGTAGCTTTCTGACTGTCTGTCTGGCGTCAATAAAATACTCGTTCCTGAGACAATTTACATTTCATTATACCTGAACTTGGTGGAAAGGTAGAGGGACAATCAATGATTAAATTAATTGTTCTTTAGAACAATTGGTCAAAGACCAAGGTAAAAATTAGGTCAAATTTGGACCTAGCAAAATCGATTTTAAAAAATCTGTTTATTCAGCTTGTATAAAGCTGGTGGAGTGCTGCCGGTAAGGGAAAAATTAAGTGATGCAAGTTTGAGAACTATCAGTTAAACATCAAGGTCACAGTCAAAGGTCAGATCTCACGGTCATAGACCAAGATCAGCTCAGACATTTTGGTCTTATTTGAAACAAACTTGGTGGACGGGTTAGTGGCAAAAACGAAGATATGTTGACTGAAAGCAGTCAGTCAAAAGCTGAGGTCACAGAACACGGTCAAAGTTCGACCTGTGTGTCTGTGTGAACAAAATGGCTAAAACAGTGTTTATCTGATTTTGTACAAATTTGATGGATGTGTTATGGATCATCCAAGAGGTTGGCTTTTGTGCTTGGAAACAATAAGTCAAAGGTAGAGATCAAATGAAGGTCTAATTAAACAGTTTATACCCGGTATACAATAGACTAAACTTTGTGGAAGGGGTCTGGTTAGAACAGGAAAAAGTCTTTACATTTCGAGAACTAACAGTTAAAGGTCAGGGTCAATGGAAAGTTCATATTTCATGCTTGCTGGACAAAACCACACCAGGAAGTTTTGATTTGCTTTGAATCACTCATAGCGGAAATGTTAAGGGTTAGGCCAGAATGAAGAAATTTGATTTTGAAAATAATCGGTAGAAAGAAATTTGATTTTGAGAATAATCAGTAGAAGGTCAAGGTCACTGGGCTAAGTCAGATATTTGTCTCAGAGACCAGTTAGTGGGCACTGGTGTTGCACTGTCTGATTACATCTTCGTATTTATACATATGAATTGTTTCATATGTATTGATGAATACATATGAAACAATTCATATGTATTCAGCAACTTCGCCAACGAGCTGAGAATAATTTGCAAGACGTTTACTTCTTTCATGAACGTTTTCCATTAAAAAGAAATGACTCTTGAAAGCACTTATTTGTCTAAATGCTGAAACTCATACACAAGCTCCCAAACAGATTACTCAGTAATTTTTATTTCAGTTATTTTTCTCACCATCTGCACCATGCATATGGCAACCAAACCCCTCACCCCTAGATGCCTGCAGGGATTCAGTTACCCTCTGACTGGCAGATAATTTCTCAAATGTATTTTTGTGTAAGTTGCTGTTATATGCATGGGAATTTTATGGTTGTTTCCCGTTTTGTTTAAATGATTTTGGTGCAGTTTCGAAGCTTATGGTTATGTGATACCTTGATAATTAACAAAAGAACAAGTAAATTTGTAAGAATGGATGCATTCATCAAACCTTTCCCACAAAAAAATATAATGTAGTATACAATATTAAAGATTACCACAGTTTTTTTTTTTTTTTTACTTTTTTTTTTTTTTTTTTAGTGAATGAAAAATTTTAACTCACATACAGTAAGAAACATCAAAAGGAAATATTATTATTATATGGATGGCTCTTATATTTTGTTTACCATATTGTTTAGAAAATATCATAAAAATTAGTTGAAAATCATCAGTTTTTGAATTAATGGTAGAAATGGCCATCTTCAAGTTCAGGTGTTTTTGGCGATAAGGGAAATTTAAGCTCCTCACTTGCAGAACCATGATCAGTCCTCGACATCGATATGACTTTCATCAGTAAAAATACAACAGGATATAGGGTGCAATATCCAATATAAACAGCTGAGCATGCGGTGTTATAAAATGTTTCAGGCCTGAGAGAACACAGCCTGAAGACGGTGTACTGCCAATTCTTGACATTTATTTGTGAGGAGGTCTCTGCCATAAAACCAAAGAGTGCTAATTGCTGTACCATTTTGCTATTCCTGGTCAGTCAGCGCAAAATACATGAATATGTGCTTGTTTTGGAGAAGGTTGTTGTTAAAGAAATATATCCAGATAAATAAAGTTGTTCATATTTGCATATAAGTTTCTCATTTGAACAATTCACGTCACTGTGAAATTTAAACCCACTTGGTGTTTTTTTGGAGGCTGGGAGGAGAGAATTTCACAATACAGTATACTCATGTAACTCTTCATAGACAGCGAGGTTAGTGCGAAACACAGCTGGAAAAAGCACCGTGTTAGTTCTGTCATGCAAAGTTACATTTCACACAATCTCTCACTAACACAATGTAATTTTCCTCTCTCACCCCATTTGCTTTAATACAGAATCTCGAATTGCTTTTTAGCAACCTTCAGCCGCCTATTTAATCCCTTTGTATCGTCACGTCAGGCTTTTGATTTACCGCTTTTTCCAATCATTCCTACATTTCTTCACTAATTAGCATCAAACATTCCTTAGTTCATCCTTGGGAAGAAAAAGAAAAAACAGATACTTATTCTTTTTTTTTATATAGGCTTTTCACGTGAATGTATGGGGAAAACATCGTAATATATAAACACACAAATTTGGAGATCCTATGCTCTTTAATGTTCATTAATTGTCATAGCAGTTTGTACAGAAATATACCAGTATATCGTACTGTAGCTGCGTAGTGATCATCTTGCATTGCACTGGGAATGTTGGTAATCTTTCAGTTCCTCATCTTTGCCTTACCCACAAGGGGGGCACAAATAGGGCTTGTCTGTAATACAATCACTCTGTTATTTACTAAGTTAGTCCCTATTCTTAGAATGGGGTCTAGGCTTTGTGTGTTAAGTGTTAGGAAAGCGAAATCCTGACCACAGGTAGACTTCATCCCGGACCAGGATATAGGTAGGAAGGGACCCCAAAGGTCACCCTCCACAGGAGGGGGGACTTAACCCCTTAACCGCGGGGCGTCACTTTCGTGACGCTTGGGAGCAAGGGATCATACCGTGGGGCATCACTTTTGTGATTCTGTGTTATTTTGAATTCACCCGGGCTTTCAAGTGGTGGCTTGTATCGTCTATCAGTACTGCCAATGTCCAACACTAATCAGCACTCCTAATCTCATCTGTACTCCCATCCATTGTTGACAATTTAGCCGTATCCCCGTTCTTGACTCCCCTTCCTACCCCCCCTCCATTACCCTATCCTCTCGCCTGCCCGGCCGTGCTACGCTAAGTAAATCTTCTCTGGAATTTTTTACTGATTTCATCCATTGAAATAAGCCCTATGCCCTATTCTTATACCAAATAATATATACAAGAAAGAAATAAGGTAAGTGAGAGTGCCATACACCTGGAATTGGCTAATTATCACCTGACAACACCTCATGTGCACTCGTTCACTAATTTTCGCTGTTTATTTCCCCTTGAAGTATGCCGTATAATCTATTTTCCTAATAAATACAGGTAACTCGCACGGAACACGAGGGTTTCGTTCCTACCGTGCCGTGTTAGGTGCGAAATCGCGTATATTTAAACTACTCCGTATTTTGCTCCCTAGACCCCCCAAATGTGTTGATTGCTGTTATCTGTCACTAGAAAGCACTTTAAGTGGTTAGAAGGTTTATTTAATGTTATAACTCACAAATACAGTACTCCTAGCAAAACTTCCACACACAAATACTGTACGTAAACACAAGGAAACATTCCGACGCCGATCATAGGTAATAAATTAGGTTAACTGGTACCAGTGCTTTAACTTACAAGTACATACCAGAACAGTACAAATTTAACTTAGAAATGCAGTACTGTGATATCGAATGATTTCAGTACATAATCTGTTAGGAATGGCTGGAAAAAAAAAAAAATGTTATGAATACATTTTCACCTTTTTGATATATGTTTATGGTAGTTTCGAGTTATTTTTTACGTTATCGTTGTGCCCATGCTTGGAAAAGGGAGCGAAAGAGTTGAATTTTCAGTCCTAAATGAGAAAACTGCACGTCCTCCAAGGCTAGACTGCCACGGGAGAATAAAGTGGAGGGTCAGTCCGATTAGCAATAAGGAAGTTGTGTCACAACTTCCAGCTCCCACACCACGAGAATGGCTAAAAATAGAATCGTAATGCAGTTTCAGAACGAACAATAAGTCTAATTATTACGAATACAGGTGCAAAGCAGAAATAAATACGTTTACAGACAGGGAAAACGTATTTTTTCCGTCATAACATGTTCATCTTTCTCAATCATTTTACGTTCATCTTTATCATTTTACCTTGTTATTTTCGCAATATATATTGCTGTCTCGTAAACAGGGTGGTTGTATGTGTTTCGCAAGGGAGGAAAAAGGTTGTATTTTCTGTCTGGGTCGAGATAATGGGTGTAACTATGTGTGGTTAGGCATGGCCACGAGCGAAAAAATCGTACATCCACTCATCACGATAGCCGGTGGTGAACTGACAGTAGTGACAGATGATACTTGAGACGGTGAAGTCAAGGTCATGTCCCAGATTTTCGTTCACTTCCCGAAAGTTTTCACAGTTTTCTACAAGTTGCAAACCATTACAGCAAACCTGAGCAAATAGGTAAAGATACCAAGACAAAAATTTATTTTTCTCTTATTATAAGTCTTTAACGAACAAACAAAAAAAAGGCAATATTCCGACGCCGATCATGGGTAATCATATAAATCAGGTTAACTCCTTTATTTAATGCTTTAATTGCTTACAAGTACATACCAGAACAGTAAATATTTAACTTACAAATACAGTACTGTAGAAAAGCAGTACAGTAAGAGTTTAACGAACAAACAAAAAGGCAATATTACGACGCCGATCATGGGTAATCATATAATTCGGGTTATCTGGTTACAAGGCTTTATTTAATGATTTAACTTTATTTAAGTGCTTACAAGTACAGTACATACGAGAACAGTAAATATTTAACTTACAAATACTGAACAGCACTGTGGAAAAAACGAACAAATAAAAAAGGCAATATTCTGACGCCTATCAGGTAAACTGGTTATAAGACTTTATTTCTTGCTTTAACGTTATTTAATAGTACTTTAAGTTGCACATAAACTTACCAGAACAGTACGGTACTGTAAATATTTAACTTACAAATACTGTGCTACTGTACTCGGGAATGTCTCACTCACTGAATAATTTCCCGCCTAGATCGTCACGTAATCAAAACAAACCGCGCGCTGCGGTGACGTTCGAGGATTTGATCTTTCAAAGGCCTCTCCTGCGTTAATTTGTAGTTTTCATAATGGTTTTTTAATCTTACGTTGTCTTATATGTATCCCAGCCCTTACCGTGTATAATTGCGAGCGCGTTCCGTGAGATCGTGTTCCGTGCGAGTTACCTGTATACATATAAGGAGGTAAGGGAGAAGCCTAAGTGATATTTATATTCACCTGAAACTACCTAATTTATTATGTATTGTCTAGATTTCCTGCCAATCATTTCACTGCTATATATTAGCTGCTGTCAAGAGGCTAACATTGGCAGTAATGCATTTCCCTAGACAGGCCACCACCCCGGCCCACCCTTATCAGTTCACTCTCATCTTCCAATGTGAAGGTACGTCTGTTTGCTCCTGCTTACTTCAGGCACTTTTCACCCCCATGAAAAGGGCCCTGTGACCTTTACCCCCTACTAAACCTCGTGTGGAAAGAGGTAAATGGCTGACAATTGATAAAAGAGTTACTATCTATTGAGTAAAACAGTGCAAGTGGAATTGTAAATAATGTGTAAACAGCAAGTGAAAGTAATGAATGTAAATATACGTGAATAGTGGAAATAGTTTTATAAGTTACTTCAAGTGACAGTGCATAACACAGTGTAAATAAAGTAGAAATGTAAATAACGTAAATAAAATAGAGAACGTAAATAGAAATGTAAATGAGTAGTAGTATAAGAATATGAGTATATACCCTAGGAGTAATGAAAGTGAAAGTCTCTCTAGCATGTATGAATACTATAAGTTATGAGAGTGAAGGTGAAAGTGACATTCACTCTCAATGCTAGTACACAGGACGAGAAAGTGAATGCTACATATTTTACTGAAAGAAATTGAATCCCTACAGTGACAATAAACTAATACTACTGAAGGAAACGTATGGATAAAGACTGTAGATATATATAAGTGTTATATAGTAATAGAAATCTAAAGTGTGAGGGGTTTTATGAATAATAAATGACAGAATACCAACAGCGAACTAGCGCAAGTGGGAAGGTCATACGCGCTCGTAATTTTCATTGCTTTCACAGTGGTTTTTATTTGGAGTATGGATCCCAAACTTCTTGATAATCATAGAGTAGTGTTTATAGTGTTAATATCTGGTTGTGGTAATCATATTACGGGTTGTCGGGAAGTGTAAAGTGGAGACTTCGTTACCCAACTTCAGAGGTCTCCACAAGTCCTACGGTAATCGACGAAGGCTCAACAAACATCCTAGGAGAAAGCTGAAGGTATGTGCGACATGCATATGTAATTTTAATATTCTAGGACTAATAACTGATTTTTGGCAAATATTTTTTGAGAGTCTGTTGGAGCCCGAATAACCCCGCAGGAGACGCAAAACATTGGGAAACATGCCCGCGGTGTAAGGGTTAAGGGGACCTGAGAAAATATATTGTTCGTCTCCACCTAGTTCATAGGTGGAGACTATGGTTTTCACTGTTATTATTATTATTTCTGCTTCAGAGTCTCGGAACGATTCCAGGAGAACCGGAGACTGTGCAAGGAATCTGAGGAGCCCTGGCTATGTGTCCTGCCGTGGGCTATTGCTAATAGAAAAAAAATCTGTATCTCCCCAATGGGGTCAAGGTCATTGTAAGATATAGTAGCAGACTAGTGACTGTCCAGAGGATAATATACAAGACTTGGCAGACCGATTCCTAAGAGTTTATTTCATTTTATAGTTTTTGTCCACCTACTATACAGGTGGAGACTATTGTTTTCGCTTGTATTATTATTATTATTATTATTATTATTATTTTTATTATTATTATTATTATTATTATTATTTCGGCCTCAAAGTCTAGTGACGATTCCAGGAGAACTGGAGACTGTGCAAAGAATTTGAAGGGCCCAGGTTATGTGTCTTTGCATGGACAACTGCTGACAGAAAATAAAGCCAAATCATCTCAATGAGGTCCAGGTCATTGTAAGAAACAGTAGGTGGAGACTAGTGATTGTCCGTAGGACAGTTACAGAGTTCTAGTTAGACTCCACCTATTACATTGGTGGGGACTTTGCAAAGGTCCTGTTCCCAGGTTAAAAAAAATAATTAATAATAATAATAACTAAAAGCCATCTCACGATGGGATCTCACCACCCGCGTAACTGGAAAGTTTTTCCTTGGGACATAATTTTGCACCTCCGCTTCTGATTGGGCGCAAATTCAGGATGTAAAACAAACACAAGTAAAGTGTTCTGGTGCCAATGTTGTTTCCCATTACGAGTTGTAGTTTCACACTATTGTTACATATTACATACAAAGTTGTATATTCATAATTAACAATGTGTAATATAGTGTAAATGATAAATAACCAAACACCATTTCACTGTAAAGTGTGGCATGGGAAGGATGAGCGATCAGGACTTGCAGAGCCCAGCATTTTCTGTCATAAACACTAGAGTAAAGGGAGGCGGTAGAGAAATATAAATTGCATATGTGTTTAAGGTCTTCGGGGAAATATTTACCTTGTTGGTATACTTTAATGTAATCAATACTACTTTACTGAGGTGTATAATGTACATGGTAAAGTTATGATGCTTGTATTCATGTATAAATCCCAGTTGTCTGTGGGGCTTGGCACCTCTAAATATGCTGACATCAGCGCCACACCCAGAGGGGACGCCGGCCAGCTAACAGCAGAACGCACTTATCATTGAAAAGAGAGGGACGTATAAACTCTGAGCTCTGTCAGTGTCGCAGTTGTATCTTTCTGTGGCCAATAAAGAGAGATTTAGTCTGCTCAGTTTCAGTTCACCTGCACATGCTACCTCTAAATTCCTTCAACAGGATTCTACATCGATTCCCACCATCTCCAGTGTGTGAGAAGACTTTTTGGTGGAGTGTGTCAGTCGGAAGTGACTTCGACCAGGTGCAACGTTATAACCTTGTTTGGAATAGAGAGGTCATGTCTAAGCTGATATAAAAATAGGTGATCAGCTATGGGGTTCCAAGCTGATATAATAGTGACCAGTTGAGGAATCCATACAGCTGAAACATTTTGGTCGCAGTGGCGGGATTCCTGCCATTTGATACAAAAGCCAGCCAGTCAACTCACAACTAAAAACATTACCACTCCGCACGCTTCACAACGCTGGTGATATGCAAGCAGAGTGGTAATGTTTTCCGTTGTGAGGTTGGCTGGCTGGCTTATTTTGTGTATGGGTAAACAAGATATCTCATGAAAGGCTTGAGCTATCAGCATGAAACTTCCATGGTATCAAGATATGGCCAATATCTTGGACGAGTTAAAACATGGGCACTCGGGGTCAAGGTCAAGGTCACCAATGGTCAACTAGTTGATCTTTGGTAGCCATTTTGGTGACAATGACCTTGACCTCGAGTGCTCATTTTCGAACTTGTCCAAGATTTTGGTCATATCTTGATACCCTGAAAATTTCATGTTGATAGCTCATAGTATTCACATCTTGTTTACCCACACACAAAGCCAACCAGCCAACCTCAAAACTGAAAACATTACCACTCCGCTCGCTTTGCAACACGGGTGGTAATTATTTTGATAAATGTGGAGCATGTACCTGAAACGGTTCCCATTTGATCAGGTGCTGAGCAGTCCCATTGGTGATACAATTCGCGCACGTGGAAGAGGCGTTGGGACATTTTCGTGGACTTTTCATGTCTTTGGAGAGGGGGTGGGGGATTGTGCACATATACTCCAATATCTATTACAACATTGATGCTATGACCAGACGAGTTCATTCAGCAGAACATGGTGTTACCTGTGGTGGTGGTGGTAGCTGTTGTGGGTACGGTGGTAATTATGGTGATGGTGGTGGTGGTGGTTAGATGAGATGGTGGTGGTGGTGGTTAGATGTGGTGTTGGTTCGATGTGATGGTGGTGGTGGTGATTAGATGTGATGTTGGTGGTGGTGGTTAGATGTGATGGTGGTGTTGGTGATTAGATGTGATGGTGATTGTGTTGGTTAGATGTGATGGTGGTGGTGGTTAGATGTGATGGTGGTGGTGGTGGTGGTGGTCAGATGTGATTGTGGTAGTGTTGGTTAGATGTGATGGTGGTAGAGTTAGTTAGATGTGATGCTGGTAGCTGTGTTGGTGTTGGTGGAGATGGTGGTGGTAGCTGTGATGGTGTTGGTTAGTGGTGGTGGGGATTAAGTTTCTAGAACAATGAGTCAAAGATCCAAGTCACTAGACAAGGTAAAAATTCGACTTATGCATCTGTGTGTGAACAAAGTAACTTTTTTTTAATGCAAGGAAAAAGGCACTAAAATCCAGGAGCCAACAAACTGTTCCTTCCAAGAAATAAAAAAAATAAAAACAATACAAAATTACCCCAATAAAAGATCTGATCATTTCGAGATGCCTGGACACACTGCGTTTGAAAGACTAGTCATCATAGGAAGCAGGAAATGCAGACAGAGGAATACAGTTCCAGAGTTGACCTCTTGCATAAATGTAGGACTGGGAATAACGATTAACACTTGCATTAGAGAGTTGGACGGAAAAGGGATGACAGTTTGTTGCTAGATGGGTGCTACACGCCCGTCGTAGAGGTGGAGGGATGCAGGCAGATAGTTCAGAGAAGCAGTGACCATTGAAGTAACGATAGAAAAGAGATATAGATGCAACAGTGCGACGAAGAAACAGAGGTTGAAGGGAGCCAGGAAGAGGAGGAGAGTTAATGAGATGAAGAGCCTCCCCACACATGAGAGTTGTACTCTACCCAGTGTATAAAGTCAACAACTGTGCAGGGGTAAAGAAGGTCTGGAGTCGGCTTAGCACACTTAATCTCTTGGGAGCAGATTTTACAAGAGATGTAATATGATCTTTCCAAGATAAGTCCTTAACCCCTTAAACGCGGATTGTCGCGTTTGCGACGCTCGGCCAAAAGGACATGACGGCGGGTCGTCGCATTTGCGATTCTAGTAAATTTTGAATAACCGCGGGCAAGCAGGCTCTAGCTGGTATTGTCTATCAGTACCACCACCCTCTAGCTACAACTAGTATACCTTACCTTTGTACTACTGACCTCAGTTGTTGCCAAATATCGCGTTTTCCCCCCGTCCCCCCCCTACCACGGCCCGGCCAGCCTGGCTGTGATACATGGCAGCGCTCTGAGCGCTCAGAACTGTAAATCTGCGCTCTCCTTTCACAAGCAGTTTATGCTACTAGGAAACGCTTGTTTCCCCAGTTGTAACACTAGCTTTTTTTCTCACGGTTTGCCCCTGTTTAGCGTCAGTTTACTGCAGGCTTTCAAAGTGACATTATGGCGAGTTCTAGCTCTTCCCAGTCAGTGCAAGTGGCCGACAGGAACGAGAATAAAGTGGCGGACGTAAGGCAGAATAAAAAGCGCGCCGTGGTGATCTTTTGGGAAGTAATATGATTGAAAATAATGTAGTATACATGTTTTTAGCTGTGAAAATGGAAATGTTTGTTGAGTGACGGGAAGACCGCCGCCACAGTGCATGTCGGCCGTACGCTCTCTTGATTTTAGCCTTATTTTCAGTGCTTATTGTACAAATACGGATTCCTAACTACCCTTACGTTGTAGTATAAAGTTTACTGTGACAGAATGAGGCTGTGGTAGAGGGGAAACCGGGTTGCTGGAGGTGTGAAAGTGAAGATTTGGTTACCCAACTTTGCAAGTCTCCACAAGTCCTTGGGTAGTCCACGAAGGCTCAACACCTGTCTCTGGAGAAAGCTGAATGTAAGTACTATCTGCCATACCAAGTATAATGTTCTAGGGTTAATCTCTGATTTTTGGCGAATATTTTCCTACAGGTACTCAGACCGCGATACAACCCCGCCACTCGGGGAGGATCGACTGTACACAGCCGCGATTAAGGGGTTAATGAATTAACCCCAAGCATGTTCAAGGATGATGCAGGACTGAGCTGAATATTATTAACCCGCCCCGTCCCGTCGACGTATGGGTACGTTGCAATGATTTGCATTTGCCAGTTCCGGCGACGTACCAGTATGTCGTGCAATTGCAAGGTCTCTAATTTGCACAATTTTCAATTTTCGCGTGTGATTTTTCGTATGTATACACGGGACACTTTCCTCTGTTCCTCTACAAGATGCCAAGCAGGGACAATGCCTTACACTGCGTAACCTCCCCCCTCCCCCCCTCACGCCATTGTCTCGGCAATGGACCTGTTACCAGTGACCTGGCTAGTAAAGATATTCAGGACTAGAGTGATTCCCCAATCGATGACAATGTGGAGGACAATGTTTATATAGCATTAGAAGAAGAAACAGCCAGAAATAATGATCAGGTAATGTGGCAAAAAAAGGTCAGGTATGGTGATTAGTTAGTGAGTGAAACAATGCTTATAATGCCTTTATTACTGCTTGAAAACCAATATACTCTCATACTACATATACATTCGTACCAAGTAAATAAATAAATACCGTTTATGAGTGGATAAAATAGTTACCCTCCCATAGAACTCGTTTTCTTTGGTGCCAGCATGTTAGAAAACCCAGTCAGGTAAGGAGGAACTCCTACCTGGATTGGGTATTTTAAACCTCAGGTGAGCGATTTCTCTATGAATTTTCGATGTTTCTCACCAATAGCGAAGGTTTTAGCCCCCCCAAAAAATTTCGAAAATACCTCGGGACTGGGGGATGATGGAGGTGCGGAAAACCTCGGGACGTGACGGGTTAAACATTAGTGGATACTCCTGTGGAAGATTTTGTCGAGTTGATAGGTGTAGGAACTGAGTCTTTGATGCATTAAAAACAACAAGATTATTTTTACCCCAGTCAGATATGTGAGCCAAGTCAGGCATTAGGTGTGCCATAGCCTCATCCCTTGTTTGTTGAAGTAACTGCTGAGAATGAAGTTGCGGGAACTGAATGGAAAGGTGAAGGGTAGAATCATCATTGTACGAGTGGATAGGGTTAGATGTACAGCTTAGAAGGTCATTGATGAATAAAAGGAAGAGAGTTGGTGATGGGGTAGAGTGCTGAGGAATACTGCTGTTGATAGATCTAGGAGAAGAACGATGGCCGTCTACAGCAACGGCTATTGAACGGCCAGAAAGAAGCTATAGATGAAGGTACATATAGGATAGAAACCGTAAGATGGCAGTATCGAAAATAAAGATTTATGCCAGACTTGATCGAAAGCCTTTGAGATGTCAAGTGCAATGGCAAAGCTTTCGCCAAAGTCCCGAAAGGAGGATGACCAGAAGTCTGAAAGGTAGGTGAGAAAATCGCCAGTGGAGCATCCCTAATGGAACCCATACTATCGGTCAGAAAGAAGGTTGTGACAGGAAAGATGCTTTAAAATTTTTCTGTTAAGAATTGACTCGAAAACATTTGAGACACTGAATGTTAAAGCAATTGGATGATAGTTAGAGGGTTGGGAATGGTCACTCTTCTTTGGGACAGGCTGAATGAGAGCAAACCTCCAGCAAAAAGGAAAGGTACAAGTTGATAGACAAATGGGAAAGAATTTACCTACGTAGGGTGTAAGCACAGAAGCACAGTTCTTGAGGACAACAAGAATGACTCCATCAGGCCCATATGCCTTGATAGTATTGAAGCCAGTGATGGGAGAAAATTCACCAGCTGAAGAAATTTTAATGTCAGCCATAAGGAAGTCAGAGGGGGGAAGTGATGAAGGAACAGCACTGGAATCATCTAAGGTGGAATTGGAGGAGAAAGTCTGAGAGAAAAGATCTGCTTATCAGTAGAAGCAGCAGCTACGAACCATCAGGGTAGAAAAGAGGAGGGAAGGATGATGAGGTAAAGTTGTTAGAAAGGTTTTTGGCAAGGCGCCAGAAAGAGCAGGAAGAATTCAAGTTGGAGAGTTGAGAGCATTTAGTATGGATGAAATTATTTCTAGCAGAGTGAGGAACAGACTTAGCACGAGTCCGGGCAGAAGCATAAAAAAAGATGTGATTCAAGGGTGGGTTTGTTCTGGTACCTTTCATAGGTCCTCTTCTTGTTATGGACAGCGTTAGAACAAGCGTGACTAAACCAAGGCTTTCTTGCATTAGTCAAAGGATATGAGAAGGGAATGTACGCTTCCATGCCCAGGAGAATAACCTCCTTAATGCGCAAGGCACACTCAGATGGCTCTCGGCCATGGGAGCAGTACTCATTCCAGGGAAAATCAAAGAAATACTGCCTGTGGGCCCCCCAGTCTGCAGCTCTGAAATGCCACAATCGACGTTTCTTTGGAGGGTCCACAGGCCGTACTGGAGTGGTAGGACAGGTTAAGGTAATAAGGTTGTGATCGGAGGAGCCCAACGAAGAGGAAAGATAAACAGTGTAAGCAGTAGGATTATTTGTAAGGAAGAGGTCAAGTATGTTGAAGCTATCTCAAAGGCAGTCAGGGATACAGGTAGGGTGCTGTACAGGCTGCTCTGGATCATTAAGGATAGAAAAGATGTAGGTTTGTTCACCAGGTGGATCAGTACAAGGAGAGGAGAGCCAAAGGTGATGGTGAACATGTGAACATTGAAATCTTCTAGAATGGAGATTTCAGAGAAAGGAGAAATGGATAGAATATGTTCCATCGTAGAAGTAAGATAGTCGAAGAATTTTTGATAGTAGAATTAGGGGATAAGTAAACAGTGCAAATATATGTAGTTAGAGAATGACAGGAAAGCCGAAGCCAGAGAGTAGAGAATTCAGAAGAATCAAGTTCAGGAACACGAAAACAAGATAAGTCGTTGCGTACATTTACACAACAGCCATCTTTGGCTTTGAAATGAGTATAGAGAAAGTAGGAGGATACAGAAAAGGGTCTGCTATCAGTTGCCTCAGACAGCTGACTCTCAGTTAGGATGAGAAGGTGAGCTTTAGAGGAGGAGAGGTGGTGCTCAACAGAGCGAAAGTTAGAGGAAAGGCCGCAAATGTTGCAGAAATGAAGAAGAAATGAGTCAGACAGTGGTTCCAGGCAGCTCGTTGAGTCGTCACCGGGAGAGAGGTAGATGGTGGGGGCAATTATGTTCCCCATATCCCTGGGGACTCTGAGGCTTGGTTATTGGTCGCCGTTTTTCATTTCTAATTTTGAAAAGAAAGTGTAATGTATACTGTGCATGTTGTTCGATGATGACAATTAGGGAAATTTGTATTGGAGAGCATGCTGGCCTACTCTCTGTGTTACTGAGACACTGAAAAAGGTCAGCAAAGGGGGTTGCTCAGGAACTTGTCCCGAAGGCTGATGAAACGGGAGCTCCAGCTCTCCCTGTCATCAGCTTTCTATCCACCTTGGGAGTATTGCCCTGTTCGACTGGTGCTACAGTCTACTCCTCCAAATCATTTATTTTCTGAATTGGACCTAGCTTCGTGGAAGGGCTGAGATTCAGCCATGAGACTGACCTATTATTTTCTAGATCAAAGGTCAGTTGGCAAGATCAGCTTAAAGACTTCCAGAGTTAGGAAAAAATAAAAGTGTGATTAATTAGAATAATTAGTAAAAGATCAAAAGTACAGAGAAAGGTTACATGTGAAAGTCACAGGGAAAGGTCAGCTCAAGTAATTCATATACTATTTAGTTCAAACTTAGTGGAAGTGTTAAGGCTCAGGAGAAAGAAATTTGATAGTGAGAGCAATAGATCAAAGGTCAAGGTCATATGGCAAAGTCAAATGTTCGGCCCCTGGACTAAGTAATGGATACCAGTGTTTCTTCTTGTCCAGTCTTTTCCCCTCCTTAACTTGTTATTTTGTTTTCTTCCTCCAACACTGCCTCAGACTTTCGTTCTTTTTTCTTACCACTGTTGCCTCTCCACACTTGTTTTTCCCCACAATAAAACTTTCCACGTTCTCTGGTACTCATCATTTCCAGTCAAATCACTCTACTATTTTTACTCTAATTCTCTCTTTCTACCCTGTCTCATTCCCTCATTTTTATTTATTTATTTATTTTTTTGTTTTGTTTATGCATTCTACTCGTTTTCTCCCTCTGTTATTAGTCTGTGTGTCCTGCTCCACCCCCTTTTCCAACATGCGTCCTCCAACTCTTTTCTTCCCTCTCTCCCTCTCTTTCCTTCCCCAGTTAATCCTCTCCTTACTGCTTTCTCACATTCTCTTCCTTCCTTTCGCTTATCTCTCCATCTTCTCTATTCACTCCTTGATTGCTTTCTTTCTCCTCTTGCATCTAATCCTCTCTGTTTCCTCTCCTCCTATTTCTTTCCTCTTTTATCACTCAGTTTTCTCTTTTATTTCCACTTCTCCCCTTTCGTTCCTTCTTTACTACTCCATTACTGGGTTTTCCCTCCAGCTCTCGACTTTCTCTCCTTTTCCTGAATGACTCCAACTCAGTTCCTCTCTCACCCGCACCCAGCCATCTCCAGCAAAGGGTCACGAGCCAGAGATTCATTACGAGTTTAACTTAACTATCCTCTTTGTCACGCTCACGCACATTTCGTTAACTCCGATCTCTCTCTCTCTCTCTCTCTCTCTCTCTCTCTCTCTCTCTCTCTTCCTTTCCCCTACCCCGAACTTTCTTCCTCTTCCCTCCCTCCCTCCTTTTCCCCCATCTACATACCCATCTTTATCCATCTCCTCATTCCTCTCATCTTATCTTTACTGTTTTTCAGCAATGGAATATTTTGTTGACACTAAACTCACATTCTTTGCTTTTTTATGATAGTTTTGCAAGTGAGAGGAAACACTATAATAGGAATGGTGTCAATCTGGCATCCTTCCATACGAACCCTCTAGTTCGAGGTCACAAATAAAATCACTTGTGTTAGCCAGGATACAATTAAGCTAGCTGTATCCGCAGCCTTTTCTGTGGACATATTTCTCAGACATATCCCAGGCATACTGCAAATACACCTCCATACGAGTATACATGCCACATGCCCCTCAGTTATGTACCAGGACACACACCATACGCACCACCAATACCTCATACCCTTCGACACCCTCTCCTCCATAAGGCGTAGGTCCCTTTGGGTGCAGCAAAAATAACTGTGGTGAAAGTATAACACTCCTCTAAGGATGTAACTTGCCAGATTTCATCCTTCCAAAATGTATGGTAACTCAACCTGTGAGTGAGGGAATGAGACACTAGGAATACGCACTAGATATCGCCTCCCTTATGAGTGTAGAAAAAAGGCTTTCGTTGGCTACAGAGGAGAAGTAAATATATAATTTTTCCAGCTCTCCGAAATCTGTTCTAAGCTACATCAATCGTATGGCGTTCGTCAGAACAAAATAAACGGGAGTTCTTCAGCTGAAGCGCATTAGAGGATTGGAACGTACAAAATCTTAACAGCCTTTTTTCATTGCTGATTCTCGATCATCTTTTTCTTTTGGCATCATATTGTCTTAAATTTTGTGACTGATGTCATTATGTGTACCCTACTCCCACAGCCACCGGGTACGTACAGTATACCTCTCACGCAGCTGCACCACCCTGGCCCTCGTCTCCTACCGCACTGTCTTTCCTCCTGCTCCTTCCTCTTCTCCTTCTCCTCCTCCTTTCTCTTCTTCTCTTCCCCATATTCTCCTCCCCCTCCTTATATTCTCCTCCCTATCATCATCATCATCATCATATTCTCTTCCTGTTCCTCCTCTTAGCCCTCTTCTACTTCTTCTTCTTCATCATCTTCTTCCTTTTCCACCTCCTCTTTTTCCTCCTCCTTCTTTTCCTCCTTTTCTTCATCATCATCTTCTTCTTCTTCTTCTTCTTCCTCATCTTCTTTTTCTTCTTCTTCTTCTTCTTCATCTTCCTTTTCCACCTCCTTCTTTTCTTCTTCTTCCTCTTCTTCTGCCCCTTCCTCCTCCTCCTCCTCCTCTTCTTCTTCTTCTTCTTCATCTTCTTCCTCCTCCTCCTCCTCCTCCTCCTCCTCCTCCTCCTCCTCCTCCTCCTCCTCCTCCTCCTCCTTCATCTTCTTCTTCTTCTTCTTCTTCTTCTTCCTCCTCCTCTTCTTCTCCTTCTTCGTCTTCTTCTTTGCATTCTTCGTCTTCGTCTTCATCTCCTTCTTCTTCTTCTCCTCCTTCTTCTTCTTCTTCTTCTTCTTCTTCTTCTTCCTCCTCCTCCTCCTCCTCCTCCTTCTTTTCCTCCTCCTCCACCAGCTCCTGCTCCTGCTTCTCCTCCACCTTCTCCTCCTTCATGATGTTTACAAATCATACTGTATGATGAATCAAGAGCAGTAGTTTACTTTACCTCGACTTTCAGAAAGTATTTGATACTGTCCCTCACAAGCGTCTCGTAAGCAAAGTAGAAGCCCATAGAATAAAGGGAAATATGCAGAAATGGCTTTCAGGCCGAAAACAGAGAGTAGTGGTAAACGGAAAGAAATCCAAATGGCGTAATGTGATTAGTGGCGTTCCCGAGGGCTCAGTACTTGGACCGATACTTTTTATTATCTATATAAACGACTCAGATGAGGGTCTAAATTGTAAAGTATCCAAATCTGCAGACGATACTAAAATAACCAGTAAAGTAACTTCAAAGTTACAGGGGCAGCAGTTACAAAATGACTTTAATACTTTAGCAAGCTGAGCAGAAAAATCACAAATGAAATTCAACATAGAAAAATGTAAAGTTCTTCATATTGGAAGTAACAACGTTCATGCGAATTACAAATATTATTGAACAATATCCAGTTATCAAGTACAGACAATGAAAAGGCTCTTGGTGTGATAATATCAAATGACCTAAAACCGAGTAAGCAGTGCACCAGCTCAGTTAAAACTGCAATCAAGCTGGTAGGTTTTACTGGAAGAACTTTAGAGTTTAAATCGGAAAAAGTCATACCTGCCTTGCACAATTCGCTAGTGCACCCCCATCTCGAATGTTGTGTGCGATTCTGGTCTCCGTACTACAGAAAGGACATAGAATAATTAGAGAAAGTACAGCAAAGAATCACAAATATGATACAAGTGAGCAGCAAAGAATCACAAATATGATACAAGTGAGAAACAAACCATATGACGAACGCTTGAAGAACATAAATTATTTAGCCCACCGAAATGCAACATGGAATGTAAGAGGTGGGAATGATGAGATGAAAGAGAGAGAGAGACTGTCCAGCTGCTTGAGGGTGCGAAAGTTGATGTATGTGGAGTACCTGAAACTAAATGGAGAGGTGGGAGGGTGAGAGAATGGGAGTATGGATGGGGCATATGTGCAGGAGTAGGTGAGAACGAGAGGGCAAAAGAAGGAGTGTGTATAGTTGTGAGTAAAAGATGGATGAAGAACATAAGAGAGTATGGATCAGTTGGGTCAAGGAGTGTGTGGGAAAGATTGAAAGTTGGAATACAAATGTGGGCAATTGTGTGTGCGTATGCACCAACGCAAGATCGTGCAAGCAGAGTGAGAGAAGAGTTCTGGACAAATGTGGAAGTGTGCATGGAAAAGTTTGGAAGGAATGAGAGAGTGTTTTTGATTGGTGATATGAATGGTAAAGTAGGGAATGTGAAGATGGATGGAATAGTTGGTGAGTGGGGTGTGCCTGCTGAGATAGATGAGAATGGCAGTGCGTTAGTGGACATTTGTGCTGGGAGGGGGTTGGTGATAGCCAATACCCTCTTCAGGCATAAAATGATCCACAGGTATACATGGCAAGTGATGAGAAGGGTGGGTGGTGAACTGAATGAAAGGAAGGCAATGATTGATTATGTGTGTGTGGATGAAAGGATACGAAGATGTGTAATGGATGCAAAAGCTTATAGAGGTTGGGGGAGTGGACTTTCTGACCACTACTTGGTGGTGGCCAGAATCAAAATCCAAATAAGATGGAGAAATAGAAGAAGGGAAGGACGGAAAGAAGGAATATTTGCATGGAGAGTGGAAATGTTACAAGAGGATGAGAAAAAGGCAGAATATAAGAGAGAAGTGGAGGAACGATTAGGCAAATATGAATTGGAGCAGATGGGGGATGTGGAAGGTGTGTGCAGGATATTCACAGAAGAAATACGTGCAGCATGTGATGTGGTGTGTGGGATGAAGAGAAGACGGAGGGGTGTGCAAGGAACAGCGTGGTGGAATGAAGAGGTGAGACAACCTGTGGCACAAAAGAAGAAAGCATACAATGAATGGATGAGAAATAGGGGCGTGGAAGAGGTTGAGAGGCGGAAGAGAGAGTTATATGTAGAAAGAAAGAGAGAGGTGGAAAGTTTAGTAAGAGAGAGTAAGAAGAAAGTGGATGAGGAATTTGGAAGGAATTTGAGTGTAAAGTGGAGGGACTGTAAGAAAATGTTCTGGAAAGAGGTGAAGAGAGTAAGACAGGGTGGAAGTGAAGTTAGCAGGGGAGTGAAAGATAAAAATGGTAGATTACTAGTGGAGAAGGGAGAAAAAGTTAACAAATGGAGAGAACACTTTAAGGAGTTGTTGAACATAGAGAATGGAAGTAATGCGAGTATAAGTGGCTGGGGAATGGCTGCGAGAAGGAGGGAGGTGAGAAGACAGGAAGAAATCAGTAGGATAGAAGTTGTGGATGCAATGAAGAAAGTTAAATTGGGGAAAGCCCCAGGAATTGATGGAGTGTGTGGTGAAATGTTGAAGCATGGGGGAGAGATAGTAGTAGAATGGATGTGCAAGATTGCAGATTGGCCTGGGAGGAAGGTAGAGTCCCGGAGGATTGGAAGTCAGGTATAATTATTCCCTTGTACAAAGGAAAAGGGGAATAAGACGTGTGTGTTAATCATAGGGGCATTTGTCTTGTAAGTATAATAGGAAAAGTGTATGATAGGATACTTATTGACAGAATTAGGGAAATAACAGAGGAATTAGTTCAAGAAGAACAGGGTGGCTTTAGGAAGGGAAGAGGTTGTTTAGATCAGATATTCATTCTTAGATCTTTAGTGGAAAAGTTTCAAGAGAAGGGAAAGAAGTTGTATGCGGCTTTCATGGATTTAAAGAAAGCATATGACGGGTGGATAGACAAGGATTGTGGAAAGTATTAAGAATATATGGAGTAGATGGGAAGTTGTTGAATGCTGTGAAGAGTATGTATGATGGTGCTAAGGCTGAAGTGCGTGTGGATGGTGAACTGAGTGAATTTTTCTCTTTGAAGGTTGGGTTGAAGCAGGGATGTGTCATGTCTCCATGGTTGTTCAATCTGTACATGGATGGGTTAATAAAGGAGGTACAAGGTAGGGTAGTGGATGTTGGAGTGGCCCTGATGAGAGAGGGTAGTGTTTGGAAACTCCCTGTACTGTTGTTTGCAGATGATACTGTGTTGTTGAGTGAAGACGAAGGGGAGCTGCAAGGCTTGGTGGATGAGTTTGGGAGAGTGTGTATGAAACGGAATCTAAAGGTGACTGTAGGGAAGAGTAAAGTGATGGTCTTTGAGAGAGATGAAGTCAGTGAATGTATAGCGAGGTTGGATGGTGAGGAATTGGAAAATGTGAGTACATATAAGTACTTGGGTAGTGTGATGAGTAAGGATGGAGGTTTGGAGGGTGAAGTGCTTGAAAGGGTACAGCAGGGAAGAAAGGTTGCTGGTTCCTTGAAAGCAGTGATAAGAAACAGGGAGGTGAGCACGGAAGTGAAAAAGTTACTACATGACAGTATTGTGATACCAACTCTAACGTATGGAAGAGAAGCTTGGACGTTGTTGGAGGGACACAAGTCAAGAGTGAGAGCAGTGAAAATAAGTTATTTAAGAGGAGCCTGTGGAGTCACATGGAGAGACAGGCTGACAAATGAGGATATAAAGGAGCGTTGTGGTGTGGATGTGGTTGTGATAGGAAGCGTTTGGAGGAATACACTGAGGTGGTTTGGCCATGTGGAGAGGATGGAGGGTGAAAGACTGACGAAGAGAGTGTATGTGAGTGAGGTGGAGGGGGGGAGGAAGGGGGAGGCCGAGGATGAGATGGAGGGATAGAGTGGAGAGGTATATGAGAGAGGGGGGTGTGAGTTGGAAGCAGGGCAGTGAAATGGCGGGGAACAGGGCGACGTGGAGGCGATTTGTTTGTGGCTACCCAGAACGGGATTGAGGCGTCTGGCAATAGATAGATAGATAGATAGAAATGCAGGTTAAGAGGTAAGCTTATTGAAGTTTTTAAAATCATGAAGGCATAAAATAACTTATACATAAATAAATATTTTGTATACACAGAATAGGATCAGCACAGATAACTCCAAATTAACTGTCACCACTTTTACTTTCGACCTGTGATGGAATGTGGATCACTGAGGGTCCCTGATAGTTAAATGACCTCCATCGGGATTTTTTTATAATGTACCGGGGGTCACTGCTTCAGGAGGTACTTGTGTACTTGTCCCGCATGGGAAAGTTCCTTGTTTCAGTGGAGTGAACAGAGCTGGTGCCTGATTGACTAGCCTACCTTAAAAGTGCCAGGCAAGCTGCTGCACCACTCCTGAACATCCAGTGTCTACAGATGCCCCATTAACTGAAAGTGCCCGTACATAATGTCATGTCTTATTTATTTATTTGTTTGTTTATTCATTGTACTTTATTACCTTCTCTTTCAGCTTACTCAAACTAGTAGCTGATGGATATAGTATTATAGGATGTAACTTTTCCTTTTCAGTCTTTCCTATGAAATTTCTGTCAGTTTTTCCATGCTGCATGGTGGTCCTTCTCACTTTTTCCTGTCGTTCTAACTGGAGGATCTGGAGGCGGAGGAGCCTTCTTGCTTCACTGTCCTTTCCTTCAATAAGTAGAATTAAATCTTGTAGTCTACTCTGTAACAAGCAGCCTCGAAAGGACCATAAGGTCTGTTGCTGTTTTCTTTCCTTTGTACTCCTTTGTATTCCTCCTCCTCTTCCTGTTCCTTCTCCTTCTAGTCCAGGAGACGTTTTTTTTTTTTTTAGCTGAACCTTGCTTTAGGGTATATACAAGGTTTTTTGGTTGTTTATTGCTCTCCCACATGTCCTGAATAAGAATCCGACGGACGCCACTCTGGCACCCTTGGGCAAATTTTTTTTTAGGGGCAAATAAGTACCCCCTTCTTTATAAGCGATTTGGTCAGCCATTGTAATATTCAGACACTGCTCCCAGTTTCATCTTCTTGAAATCAAGTCATTGAAGATGTGTTCCAAAGAGGGGAGCATGTCTGCCGCCATGAAAAAGGACCATGGAATGCTGTGTTTTCAGACCAGTTCGGGGAACAGACATGCATCCGGTATGGAAAAGCAAGAGGTGGACTTGTTGGTATCACCCTCTCACCAGATCAGGTGGCACGATGGATCCTTTCATATGGTGTCTGCAACACGGTTTCTCTGTCTATGGATACAATGTTCAAGGATGAAGATAGCATCAGTGTGGAATGGAAGGAGTCAAAGAAAAGGCATAAGGAGGAAGGATCACAAAGGGTTGAGCTCGATGCAATGGACAGACGGAAAATACGGACTGAACTACAGAAATGCTTCCAACCTCTGAAATCCTCAAATGAAAAGCTTGTGAACATTGTCAATGGGTGCACTGCAGACAGCAAGGTCAATGTCCAGAATGCTGTTGCAATTGGGCAAAATATGGCTGCCAGGTTTCTAGGCAAATTACCTGGAGGTTTCTATGAACCAGTGAAAAAAGAGGTGGTCACTATGGAGACAGTGAAGAAAGGAGTCAGAGTCGGAGACAAGACAGTGTATGACACAGAAAGGTTGTATGCAAGAATGCTCGTGACAAGTGCTCACCGGGGCCTTGACTTAATGGATGTCCTCCGTTATGAACTGGCACCCATCCCATTCAGTCTATTCGATGAATATGGTGATATGAGGAAAGGCAACAAATCCTCTCTTGTCAGCCATCTTGCAGTATTGAAGCATTCAACCATTCAGCCCAAGGTTGAAATCATTGATGGTAATGCAGTGCTGTACCACATCTCCTGGCCAAAGAGTGTAACAATGGAACAGCTGGCAGCTAACTTCAGCAAATCAGTACCTCGAAGTCATGAGGTGTACGTTATCTTTGACCAGTACCAGGAGGGATCCATTAAGTCCCATGAACGTGAGAGACGTATATCTGGAGCCCCCTGACATCAAAATGGCAATGACCACTCCTTTGCCACCTAGGAATGTGCTCATGAAGAATGTCAACAACAAAAAGCAACTCATTGGCCTTCTTTGTTCAGCATATGATGATGACGGTGTGAATGTGAAGATGATTTGTCAGGAGGATGAAGAATTTGGACATGAAGAAGCCGATATCAACATCATCAGCTACGCTCTTCTTTTGGCAAGAGAGAAAAGCAGGGAACACATTCAGCTAATGAGTGAGGACACGGATGTGTTTGTGCTGTTGGTGTACTTTTGTTGGAAACACCACCTCTTCCAGGAGGTCACAATGAGGAAATTTGATGGAACAGTTGTCGATATAACTGCTACAGCTAGAAAGCTTGGAAATAAAAGCTTGCAGCTTTTGCCCTTGCATGTATTACTGGGTGTGACACAGTCTCATACCCCTTTGGGAAAGGCAAATTATCTGCCATTAATGTCATGATGATGCATGACAACCTTGATCTTACTCCAGTGGGTCAACCAAAAATTTCTGAAGAAATCTTGATGGAGACTGGTCGTCGTCTGTTTTGCCCCTTGTATGGTGCCAAGATCTGCACAACCATGGCTGAAGTTCGCCACATGCTCTTCACCACAAAGAGAGAAAAATGCTCCAATCTCCGCTCTCTTCCGTCAACAGACGAGGCACTCACTCACCACGTGAAGCGAGCTCACCTTCAGGCAATGTTGTGGAAAGCTGCTGATGAGCAGTAACCCCCAGATGTGAATGCAGAAGACGATGGGCGGCATAACAGAGGTGGGGTCCCCTATCCAGTAACAATGTATAGGCCTGCAGCACCTTCAGACCTGATGAAAGTTATCGCATGTGGATGCACAAGCAGCACACCATGTAGTCATAAGCAGTGCAGCTGTAAGAGTGCAAAGATGTCTTGCACCACATCTGCAGCTGCCAAACAGAGGACAAGTGCAACAATGAACATACAGTTAAGCAGATGTTCGATGATCCTCTTGAATCAGACAGTGAGGACGATCTGGATGAATAGATCTCTGTTTTGAGCTATGGATGTAAATGTTTAAAGCTTACATAATCTGGTGAAGTGTAGAGAGCTTTATTTTAAATATTTTGGTGAAGGGTAGTCTAGAGAACTTACTGATGAATGTTAGTCACTTCTGGCATCATACATTTTGTTGCTGTTATATGCTATTTTTATACCTTTTGGTAGCTTTTTTGCCCATACTATGTCCATGTATTGTCATGATGAATGTGTATGATGTTAAATAAAACTCATAGACGTTATTATAATAGCAGTGACAGCTTGTACATAGTATTTAAAGCAGGTATCCTCTTGATCTTCTGCACAGTACCACAGTGATAAATATGGTCCAGCCGCCATTTAGAATTTCTGTTAATAAAAACAAATGCCCAAGGGTGCCAGAGTGGCATCCGTCAGATCCTTAATCAGGACACCCAGGAGGACTAGAAACAGCAAAAAAAGCTTGTATATACCCTGATGCAAGGTTCACTTCACTGTCTCCTGGACTATTCTAAGTTCTAACCCTCTTCTTCTTTTTCTTCTTCTTTATAGACGGATAAATATCAACTACCTGGATTTCCAGAAAGAGGTCGAAAAAGCCCCCCATCAAAGACAACTAGAAAAACTAAAAGCCCACCGACTTTCTAACAAATTATGCTAATGAACGGTGATTTGTAGTGATAAATGTCTAATCATCAGATCGGCTAGAAGTAAATATAGGAGTTCCTCAATGGTCGGTTGTACGAGCAGTATTTTTCACTATTTATACCAAAGATCTAGAAAGCAGTGATAAGGAACAGGGAAGTGTGCATGGAAATAAAAAAGTATTGTGATACCAACTCTAACGTATGGAAATGAAGCTTGGACCTTGCTGGAAGGACTCAAGTCAATAGTGAGAGCAGTGGAAATGACAAATGAGGAAGTGAAGGAACACTGTGGTGTGGATGTGGATGTGATAGAAAGCGTTACATTGAGGTGGTTTGGCCAAGTGGAGAGGATGGAGAGCGAGAAACTAACGAGGAGAGTGTATTTGAGTGAGGTGGAGGAAGCGAGAGGGAGGGAGGGGGAACCGAGGATGAGATGGAGGGATAGAGTGGAGAGGTATATGAGAAAGGGGGGTGTTATCTGGGAGCAAGGCAGTGAAGTGGCATTGGAGAGGGCGACATGGAGGCGATTTGTTTGTGGCCACCCCTTACGGGATTGAGGCATCTGGCAATAGATAGAAATTAGATAGATAGATATATAGCTATAGAAAACGGATTTGCTTCAAAGGCAGTGATATTTGCAGATGACACAGAAATTGGTGGCAAAGTAATTTCCAAAGACGACTATGAATCTATACAAATCAACATGGATTAGTTAATAAATTGGACTGAAAAATTGTTGATGAAATTTAATGCAAATTAACGTAAAGTAATGCACTATGATGACACTAGTTATGAATACCGTAGGTTCAATACGCCACTGATGGAAGTGAAGGACAAGAAGGATTTAGGAGTTATCAGCAACGACCTCAAAAACTCAAAACAGCAGACATCAGACAGAAAAAAGGCAAACAAAATGCTCGGCTGCATCACAAGTATCTTTCATCATAAAACTGTCGATATAATGTCTACGCTTTATGCGTCATTAGCTAGACCACACAGAGAATACTGTATGCAGGAATGGTCCCCGAATCTTATTATGGACGAAGATAGCCTTGGGAGAATGCAATGCAGAGCCAGAAAATAATTCCATTGCTGCCAGATTTACTCTACGGAGAGCAACTAAAGAAAACTGAACATGTTTTCTCTGAAAAATGGGTACTCAGAGAAAATCTAATACAAGTGTTTAAAATTCTTTTAAAAACTGACTAAGTTAGACATGATATTTTGTTCGAAATACAGAATGATACGGTGACTAGATGTAATGGAATGATACTCCAAAACAAGAGATGTAACACTAACATAGAGACGAATACTTTAATATTCGTGTGATGGAACAATGGAATAGGCTACCAGCAACAAAAGTTAGTGCAAAAACTACCGATATGTTTAATATTCTCGTAGACAAATATTTTCAGACTACAGGCTGTAACTAACAGTGTTGTTTATTTCCAGATTGAAGTGATGCCGACGACTGTGAAACGTTTGATCAGTACTGAGAACCTTTGGCGAATGTGTTTGCTTCTCTTTTACAGATTTGTAGGACACATTACGTGCTCCTCCTCTGGCTCTCCTATAAATCTTTCATGCTTGTTCTTTCTAAGAAGCATGGTAATTTTTTTTCAATCTCTTTCCAGCCAGTTGAACCGGATGATGTGGTGGTTGGGAGAGAGCCTGTCTGTTTTCTATCCTCTGATCCTATGCGCTGATTAGATCTTAGTAGAATTTGCTCATTTTCCAATAGATAACTTCGTCATGGGTTAACAAGCCTTTTCTTATCAATATTTCCTCTTTACTCCTATGTCCTCTCCCTCCTCCTCCTCCTCCTCTTCTTCTTCTTCTTCTTCTCTTCTTCTTCTTCTCCTTCATGTTCTTCTTCTTCTCCTCCTCCTCCTTCTCCTCCTCCTCCTCCTCCTCCTCCTCCTCCTCCTCCTCCTTCTCTTCTCTTCTTCTTCTCCTTCATGTTCTTCTTCTTCTTCTTCTTCTTCTCCTTCATGTTCTTCTTCTTCTTCTTCTTCTCCTTCATGTTCTTCTTCTTCTTCTTCTCCTTCATGTTCTTCTTCTTCTTCTTCTTCTTCTCCTCCTCCTCCTCCTCCTCCTCCTCCTCCTCCACACTGTGCACTGTGCTGTCCCCTCGTGTTTACAGGACACCCCGTAAACTTAAGATACCTGTATATAGCATTGCGTCACGTCATTATACATTTTTCGATTTACTCAATGCAATTAAGGTAATATACAGTAAGCACAGATTAGAATCTGCACAGATAACCCAGAGTTAACGGTCACTACTCTTACTTTCGACTTGTGATGCGCTGTGGATCACTGAGGGTCCCTGTTAGTCAAGTGACCACCATCAGGATTTTTTTAATGTACCAGGGGTCACTGTTTCAGGAGGAAACTTGTGTACTTGTCCCACATGGGAGAGTTCCTTGTCTCAGTGGAGTGAACTGAACTAGGACCTGATTGACTGCTACCTACCTAAAAAACGCCAGGCAAGGCTGCCACACCACCCCTAAACATCCACTCTGTGCACTGTACATCCACACTGTGCAGTCCCCTTTTGTCTATAAGACACCCCATTTTATATATTTTTCAATCTCCTCAATGCAAAGAAAGTAATGTAAGCACAGATTAGGATCTGCACAGATAGCCCTGAGTTAATGGTCACTACTCGTACTTTCGACTTGTGTTGCGCTGTGGATCACTGAGGGTCCCTGTTAGTCAAGTGACCACCATCGAGATTTTTTTTAATGTACCAGGGGTCACCGCTTCAGGAGAAAACTTGTGTACTTGTCCCACATGGGAGAGTTCCTTGTCTCAGCGGAGTGAACAGAGCCAGGGCCTGATTGACTGCTGCCTACCCTAAAAGCGCCAGGCAAGGCTGCCACACCATCCCTAAACATCCACATTGTGCACTGTGTAGTTTCCATGTTATGTCCACAGACGCCCCATTAACTCAACTTATGGGTTTATAATGTCATGCCGTAACTATTAGTTTATTTGATTACTTTCTCTTTCACGTTACTCAAACGGGTAGCTTATAGACAAAGTATTATAGAATATGACTTTTCCTTGCCAGTATTTCCTGTGAAATTTCCGTGTCAGTTTTTCCATGTTGTATGGTGGGTTTTCTCACTTTTTCCTGGAGGGTTTGGGGGTGGGGGGAGCCATCTTGCTTTACTATCCTTATCCTTCAGCATGTTGAGTTAGATCTTGTAATCATAGTCTTCTCTGTAACAAGCAGCCTCGAATGGACTGTAAGGTCTGTTGCTGTTTCCTTTCCATTGTAATACTATGTAATCCTCCTCCTCCTCCGCCACCACCTCTTGCTCCTTCTTGTTTTCTTTTTCGTTTGCTAACTATCATAATCTTTACCTGACTACTGACTGTTATGATGAAGGTCTTTTCTATATATTATATATATATATATATATATATATATATATATATATATATATATATATATATATATATATATATATATATATATATATATATATATATATATATGTGTATACAGTATATATATATATATATATATATATATATATATATATATATATATATATATATATATATATATATTTATATATATATATATATATATATATATATATATATATATATATATATATATATATATATATATATATATATAATGCGAGGAAGGAGGAGCCCGCAAACAGTTCCTTCCAAGGGAGAGAGAGAGAAAAAAAAATTGCAAAAGAGGGCCAAATTCCTGATCCGTTCATTTCGAGATGCCTGGACACACTGCGTCTGAAAGACTGGAGATCATAGGAAGTAGGAAATACAGACAGAGGGAGACAGTTCCAGAGTTGACCTGTTGCATAAGTGAAGGACTGGGAGTAACGGTTAACTCTTGCATTAGAGAGTTAGACAGAAAAAGGATAAGAGTTTGTTGCTAGACGGTTGCTACGTTCCCGTCGTGGAGCTGCGGGGATGCAAGCAGACAGTTCAGAGGAGCAGTGACCTTTGAAGTAGCGATAGAAAAGAGATAAAGATGCAACAGTGCGGCGAAGAGACAGAGGTTGAAGGGAGCCTGTTAGAGGAGGAGAGTTAATGAGACAAAAAGCCTTTGACTCCACCTTATTGAGAAGAGCTGTATGTGGGGAACCTAACCACACATGAGAGTTGTACTCTACACAGGAGCGAATAAAACCTGTGTATAAAGTGGTGTTGTGGTACCAACTGCGTTATATGGGGATGAAACATGGAATATAGGTGTTGCAGAGAGGAAAAGTTTGAATGTAATGGAGATGAGGTGTCTGAGGAGTATGTGTGGAGTGACGCGTATGGATTGAGTGCGAAATGATGAAGTGCGAAGGAGAACTGGAGTTGTTCGGGAGATGGCTGGTAGAGTTGAGCAGAGGGTGTTGCAATGGTTTGGGCATATGGAGAGAATGGATAATGAGCGATTGGTGAAAAAGATACCTAGATCTGATGTGAGAGGTGTAAGACTGAGAGGGAGACCACGGATAGGATGGATGGACATTGTGAAGAGAGCGCTGGATGCGAGAGGGATGTCTGTTGAGCAAGGAAAAGTGGCTGTGCATGACAGAAATAAAGAGAGAGAAATTGTGAATGAATGAATGATGATGCAGCCCTGAGAGGATATTCTCCTGCATTTGGTCTGATCAGCTAGTCAGGTCAGGTGCGGGTAAGGGGATGGATCTATTATGATGTGGCAGGGGTAAACCAGCTCTGCTGTCTGGCCCTGCTGCGGATGTCACTGATTGCACTGTGCAGTTGACCCTTGTGCGGTGTGGTGCGGTGAGGATCTCTCCCTTCTCCCCTTTGGGGCTAAGATGCGAATGAATGTGTTTGAATGGATGAGTAAATGGGGAGTGTGTCGTCGTGTCTCGGTTACCTCCCTTTCCTTAGGGGAAGCAGCTTAGGTTTATAGATAGATAGATAAAGTCAACAGCTGTGCAGGGGTATAAAAAGGTACGGAGTCGGCTTAGCACACCTAGTCTCTTGGAGGCAGATTTTACAAGAGATACAACATGATTTTTTCAAGATAAGTCCCGAGTGAATGAAACCTCAAGCATGTTCAAGGATGATGCAGGACTGAGCTGAATATTATTAAACATTAGTGTGTATTCCCGTGGAAGATTTTGTTGGGTTGATAGGTGTAAAAACTGAGTCTTTGATGCATTAAAAACAACAAGATTATTTTTACCCTAGTCAGAGATATGAGCCAAGTCAGAAAATAGGTGTGCTATAGCCTCATCCCTTGTTTGTTGAAGTAACTGCTGAGATGGACGTTGCAGGAACCGAATGGAAAGGTGAAGAGTAGAATCATCAGCGTATGAGTGGATAGGGTTAGATGTACAGCTTAGAACGTCAATGATGAATAAAAGAAAGGGAGTTGGTGATAGGACAGAGCCCTGACGAACACCACTACTGATAGATCTAGGAAAAGAACGATGGCCGTCTACAAAAGTAGGTATAGAATGACCAGAAAGGAAGCTGTAGCTGAAGGCACAGATAAGAGGGCAGTTTGGAAATTAAAGATTTATGCCAATCTCGATCGAAAGCCTTTGAGATGTCAAGTGCAATGGCAAAGTTTTCGCCAAAGTCCCGACAGGAGGATGACCAGAAGTCTGAAAGGTAGGTGAGAAGATCGCCAGAGGAGCGTCCCTGACAGAACCCATACTGGCGATCAGAAAAAAGGTTGTGATGGGAAAGATACTTTAAAATTTTTGTTATGAATAAACTCGAAAACTTTTGAGATACAGGATGTTAAAGCAATTGGACGATAGTTAGAGGGTTGGGAATGGTCACCATTCTTCGGAACTGGGTGGATATTGGCTTCTTTCCAAGAATTAGGGAATGAAGAAGTACAGATGTATGGTCTGAATAATTTGGCTAGAGCAGAAGTTAGTTCCGGGGAGCTTTTTTTTTTTTTTTAACAATTGGGAAGATTTCCGTCTGGGCCTGGAGCTTTTTGTTGGATAGTAAGTTGTCTAAGATGGATTTTAAGTATGTATGCTGTATTTTAGGCGAAGAAGTTTTGGGAGAGTCAAGTTCTAGTACTGGGACGTTCTGGCTGACTTCCTGTAACGTAGAATTTCAGGCAAATGTACTGGTAATGATATTAGCTTTACCATACAGATCATTTGAAATGTTATTGTCTGAAGATTTTAGTCCGGGAACGGGTGATAACTTGTGAAAGTTATTATTGAAAGACCTGAAAGTTGACCAGAATATTCTATTGTCATTAGGACTGTTTAGTAGTTCGGATGCTTGGGTGTGAAGAAAGATTGACTTAGCGATATTTATTACTGCCTTTGCATGCTTTGTAACAATTTTAAATTGACTAAGAGATTCATATGTTTTTATTTTAAGTAAGAGTTATATGCTAATGACTTTTAGGCCGTTGCTCTGGCACAGTTGCTATCAAACCATGTTGGGGAGTCGAATCTTTTATTGAACTGTTGTCCTGGTATGAACAATTCCATACCAGCTTGTATAAGTTATTAATGTGGGACGGGATAGAACTGATGTCACTATAGAAGAAAGACTGCCATGGAATGTCAGTAAGATAATTTCTGAATCTATCCCAGTCTGCCCTATCATTGTGCCATTGGGTCACCCTGACAGGTTCAAAACAGGGAAGTTTGGGTGAACTGACTAATGATGATTTGATGAGAGTGTGGTCGGAGGATCCAAGCGGTGACAGTACTTCTATCCTGTAGTGATCTGGATTATTTGTCACGAATAGATCCAAGAAATAGGCATTATGGTCAGAATTATCTGGTATTCTGGTCGTATGCTTTACCAACTGCAGGAGATTAAACGATTTTGCAAACAGCTAGCATTCTAGACCAGTATCCTCAGTCCTGGTTGAATCCGATAACCATTCTACATTATGTACATTAAAGTAACCTAAAACAGTCATTTCAGTGCTAAGGGCGAGGTTAAGGTTAGTCAACTGTGTGGATATGGAGTCAAATACACTAGGTTCTGATGAAGCACTGGGGGAGCGGTAGACTAAACAGATATATATGGTAATATTTAGATTATTTAGTTTATACAGTGAGTAATCAAAATTAGTTTAAAAGAAGTTCAAAACAGTGTCAACTGCTAATACAGATTATAACAACAGGTGTCACCCTTGTTATGGAAGTTTGTGAGAAGCTGGTCACCAGGAAAAGAAATTGGAAATATTTCAGTAGTGAGTGAGATTTGGGATTCTGTGAGGAACAAGGCTAGAGGGGATACTGATTGAAGAGAAAAGTGAACTGAGTTCAAATTGGTACTAAGACCACGGATACTGGTGAAGTATTGGGCCGAACCTGCACTTCTTCGCTGACAAACATGAACTGTGTTTGTAATAGATACTGTTGGCACAGTCGCTTGATAGTAACTGGGAGGACCCTGTGCTGCCAGCCCAACCCTACCAGTGGTGGTTATCTGAGATACCACCGGATTTGCAGGTATTAATGCATCAGCCATTGCTAAGGGGGAATGGAAATAGAAGGTGTGGTATCTAATATGCACGATGTGTGGTGTAGAACAACACACATAAATTAATCGTCACACACATGTTGACAAGTTTGATAGGGGGCCTAGTTTCTACTCTCTACTCTGCTTCATCAAGAACAGTTTCCTTGACTTTCAATTTCTTTACCTGAGTTCTGAGATGACTTGTAGGAGGAACTGTTTGCTCTTCTTGCCGAGTGAGGGTGAGGTTGAAGGCTTAGATGAGTTTGATCCCTCTCTGTGTGACGTCATTGACCAATGAGATCAACTGCAAGACTTCCATTCCCTGTTTGTAGCCTGGATGATGTCCCCACTCTGTTGGGTCTAACTGAAGGAAATTGCTCGGGATATGTGCCATTTCGATAAAGGAGAGGATCTTTTTGATGAAGAAGTCAGCCAGCCGTGTCCCTTGGATCATAACTGTATTCAGTCCCACTCTTGCTTTTCGAGGATCTTCCTCTCCTTAGTTCAACTCAATGGCCACCACCATCTCCCACTTCTCCGTTGACACCTAAGGACTGAAGAGAGCAAGTGCTACCAGTTGGTTGCTCAGGTAAGATGTGGCACATCATAGCACCTGACACAACATCAGTTACTCCATTATTGATGGCTGATGTCCTTCAGCAGTTGGAGGTCATTCACCGGGGGATTTACCACCTCAGGAACTCTGAACTAGTACTTTGCTTACATCATCGAGGCGAACATGGTAATGTCTCTCAGTGCCTGCTTCTCATGAGATGTCGTTGGAACTGACCCTGTGTACAAAATCTTGGCTATCCAGCAAACCATTTCCATCGTACCTGGAGCCTTGAAGTTCATTCCATTTGGAGGCTCACTGCCAAAGAAGGTGAGGTCTAGTTCCAGGAACTCTTTGTAGTCATCCCTCATGTGTGATTCCTCCAGAGCTGACTGGACAAATTCCAGCACCTCGGCAACAAATTTCGTGAATCAGTCAAGGATTTTTGCATGAATGGGTCAGTGCCTTCGATTTGGAATGCATCGTGATCAACAAAGGCTCAATTTTCCTTGAATCACCTTAAGAGCTTAACATCAGGGCCGCTGGAGGCACCAAACGTCTTCTTGAAGATGTCTCTGATTAGAAACTTAGACACATGATGGTGACAGGCAAAGTGTAATAGGGCCCTGTTCAAAGCAACCTCTATCCTGACACATGGTCTACCATGCTGTCCAGTGTTGTTTGCAGTTGTGTATAAGCTCATTTCCATGACCATTCCATCAAGGGACCAGTCCTTCAGTGTATTTACGACTGCATTTGCTTGTTTCTTGCCTGTACTGGTTGAGATCTGTGGAACTCCCAACAGCTGTGAGGTTTCTACAAGGTGGGGAATATATTTCCCCGTCACAAGGATTACCAGCCTGTCCACCTTCTCAGTTTCAGTCATTGCAGGCAGAAAGTTGAAATCTCATTGAACGACGAGCTGCCTGAACTTCGTTGTTGTAACCCCTTGCTCCATAATCAGAGCAGCTATTCTGTTCTGATACTTTCTCGTAGACTACCTGAAAGTGTTGGAGGACAAAGCCAACTGGGACACATCGTTGTCGAGACTAGCCACATTTGCTGCAATGGTGTACGATGTGCTCCCGTTGCTGGTGTTGGTGCGATCAAAGATGGCTGCCATATCAGGGTTGATGATGTTCCTCCTTCTACTTCTGCTGGTCACTGGTGTCATAACCTGAAGGTCAAGATCTGGAAGTCCTCCCAGTAACCTTGTCTTTGTTGGTGAGGCATCTTCGTCAGTTGACTTTGTGGAAGATGAATCTTCCAGCTCAACAACGGTTGCTTTCTCCCCCATTTGACATTGTTCCTCTAGCCTTTGAGCTTCATGTCAAGAACTTTCCATCACCCGTTCCTCTTGCCAAGCTACGAGGTCCACTAACTCTATCATGGCCTTCCTGTCCCTTTCCTGATATTTTAGGAAGAGGCGTTGTTCTTTTATCTTGATCAGAGACTTGGCCTTGTGGTGCTTGATGTTGAACAGCTTGTCCAGTTTTTCACTGAGTGCTCCTTCGTTTTGTAATTTAGTTTTTGAACTTCGTCCCTTGCATTTCTTTAGGTCTTCCCATCTTTTCAGAATCCTTTCGAGGGAGTCGATGACACTGTTCTTCTGCTGTGGGGATTCTGGACTTTCTCCAGAACTCCATCGTTTATTGCGCAGCAATTCCAGAACTTTTATGCACTGTCTTCTTTTCCAATTTGTGTACGTGGAAATACATTGCGAGCACTTGCTGAAATGTAGGAAGGCGAGCCCTACTGATGGTCTTGCTCGGTGCTCTGACCAAGTAAATGTTTGCCTTGGACAGGGTAACTTTCTTCTTCACGACCTGATCTTTCTTCACTCACTTCTTCCTCGCTCTTCACGTCTTTCGTAGCACCACCACAAGGATTGCTTCCTCCTACAGCCATGATTTCCTGAGGAAACAAAAAAAATGGATTAGGTAAAGACTGTACAGGCACTCAAAAGTAAACTGGCTTGGGGGATTTGCTTTGTATAACACATATTCACCAGCCCACAACTGCGCCACACTGTGTCAGGGAGTGGAAGTTAACCAGATGTACTTTCTGCGCATTGTGGGGCCAAAAATAACGAGTATAATCAACCTGAGTTTCAATAGAATGTCGTCACACAGGAGTACGGGAAGAAGGACTTCGCACTGGACTGAGATAAAGATGATCAAGCTCTTGCGTGACCCCTAAGCAGTGTCCAAACACATTGAAACTTCCCCATGAACATTAATTTGATACATAGTGTAATGCTAGGTGAAAAAGGCCCGACTTCTCGGTCCTAGAACACCTAACGTGTAGCGGGGTCCTCTTTCGAGACCGGGGCTTAGTGCAATGAAGAGAGGCAGGACACAAAAACTCCAGGCAATAACCTTTACACGTATATTACCACAGTCAGACACAGGACAAAGACAGCAGATATTACAACACAATATATGGCAAAGAAATAAAACCTTAACTAGGATATAAGTATCTCGCAGGATACTGGTTTAACTGATACTGATGCCAACACAATTAATTCTAGTGCACAGGTGTACAGGGAATACAGACGCGCGTGGGGGCGCAGGGAGTGAGGTTCATAAGGGGGGGGAGGGCAAGAGGAGTGACTCGCGGCAGATCAGAACAGAGTTATAGCAATATTGGGAGAGAATAAGTATTATTAATTCAAACTTAATATTTTCTAATAGCAACGGGGTTTTGGCACTTGATTCTATTTCTCGTTTACATTCATGCTTATTGCTGGGAGGAGATTTGTAAAGAGAGGGAATGATACTGGGAATTCACTGTGTTCATGATAATACAAGTGGGAATATTTTATTAACACTTTCTGTACTCTTTTCTTATAACATGAGGCATTGGAGTATTTCGCTACAGAGGATTTCTCGGGAGGAATAGTCTTACTGGTTTTCTGCAAGGGCGTCACTCGTGAGTCTGATTCACCAGAACTTAGTTTCTGCACTCATCCTTACTCATCCACCCGTGATTTTACTTGCCCCGATATTCAACACACACATTAAGTCACTATCATTGTTACACTAGTTTGGGCAACATCACCCTTAACTTAAGTCAATTCACTAGTTCTGGGGCAACACCACACTTATCATGAGTCACTCATATCGTGGGGGGGCGGTGGGGAGACACGCCGGCGGCAACTCGGCCGGGATAGGGGCACTGCCAAGGGGGGCATACTGAGAGGGCACGGGACAACTCGCAGGGGCGTCCTCTGGCGTCCAGGGCTGCAGGTGGCAAAGGGGCCCGTAGTCTCCGGGCTAGGCTCAGGGGTGTGGCCCTCAGGACTGGGGCCAAACAGGTCCAGAAATCTCTGGCTCAGGTCTCGGCCAGAGTTGGAGGTCTTACGCCGCCTCATGGGCGTGCAGAGATCACGTCCGGGCGTCCTGGGGAGGGTTTGGAGTCACTGAGGGCTGCGGTCCCCAGAGTCAAGGGGCGCTGTCAGGGAGGGGCTGTGGCACCGACCTGAACTAGGGTCCGTCAGGTGGGTCTTCTCCAGAGCCAGGCGTAGGGAGCGGAGGCCAGGGGAGACCTTGAGGTCATGCTGGGGTGCTCCGGTACTGGAGGTCCGGGCTCTTGTCTCCTGCTGGGGCAATGACTCTATCAACACCTCCCTTTGGCCGTGGGGCCTGGGAATTGGCCGTGGCTGCCCAGGGGCGCAACTATAAGGTGCCAAGGCCCGGCAATTGGCTGTGGCCTGAGTGGGGGAGTAGCGCGCCTCTGGACACCTTCGGAGTGGCAATCGGCTGTCTGACGAAGGTGGGAGCATCAGTAGGCCGTCTCCTTCTGGCGGAGGAAAGAGCGGCAGTAGGCCATCTCAGGGGCAACACCTTCGGAGCAGCAATCGGCCGTCTGACGAAGGCGGGAACGGAAGTAGGCCGTCTCCTTCTGCTAGAGGGAGGAGAGGCAATAGACCGACTCGGGGGCAACACCTTTGGAGCGGCAATAGGCCGACTCGGGGGCAACACCGTTGGAGCGGCAATCGGCCGTCTGACGAAGGCAGGAGTGGCAGTAGGCCGTCTCCTTCTGCCGGAGGGAGGAGCGGCAATAGGCCAACTTGAGGGCAACACCTTCAGAGTGGCAATCGGCCGTCTGATGAAGGCGGGAGTGGCAGTAGGCCGTCTCCTGCCGGAGGGAGGAGCGGCAATAGGCCAACTTGGGGGCAACACCTTCGGAACGGCAATCGTCCGTCAGACGAAGGCGGGAGCGGCAGTAGGCCGTCTCCTCCTGCTGGAGGGAGGAGCAGCAAGAGGCCGACTCGGGGGCAACACCTTCGGAGTGGCAATTGGCTGTTTGACGAAGGCGGGAGCAGCAGTAGGCCGTCTCCTTCTGCCGGAGGGAGGAGCGGCAATAGGCCGACTCGGGGGCAACACCTTCGGAGCGGCAATCGGCCATCTGACGAAGGCAGGAGTGGCAGTAGGTAGTCTCCTTCTGCCAGAGGGAGGAGCGGCAATAGGCCAACTTGAGGGCAACACCTTCAGAGTGGCATTCGGCCGTCTGATGAAGGCGGGAGCGGCAGTAGGCCGTCTCCTGCCGAGGGAGGAGCAGCAATAGGCCGACTCGGGGGCAACACTTTCGGAGCAGCAATCGGCCATCTGACGAAGGCAGGAGCAGCAGTAGGCCTTCTCCTGCCGGAGGGAGGAGCAGCAATTGGCTGTCTGACGAAGGCGGGAGCAGCAGTAGGCCGTCTCCTGCCGGAAGGAGGAGCAGCAATAGGCTGACTCGGGAGCAACACCTTCGGAGCGGCAATCGGCCATCTGATGAAGGCAGGAGGAGCAGTAGGCCGTCTCCTTCTCCCGGAGGGAGGAGTGGCAATAGGCCGACTCTAGGGCAACACCTTCAGAGCGGCAATAGGCCGTCTGGCAAAGGGGGGAGCGGCAGTAGACCGTCTCCTTCTGCCGGAGGACGGAGCGGCAATAGGCCGACTCGGGGGAAACACCTTTGGAATAGCAATAGGCTGTCTGGAGAAGGCGGGAGCGGCAGTAGGCCGTCTCCTAAGGGGCACTGTCTGGAGCTGTATGAGCAGCTCCACCCCAGCTGATCTGGCAGTCCCACTCCCTGAAGGTAGTGTCCTCCTCCTGTTATGGTGACAGTGCGACGGCTGGGTGTTATAGGGGCGCATGGCCCGAGCTGACTTATGCCGTTGTCGCACGGCATCCCATAGTTCGGCTGCAACTACTCCGTGGGGTCCAGGTGGGGGTGCTGGTACGTTCCCCGGGGCACTGGGCTGTACGCCACTCGTCTCGTTTTCGGGGGCACTATGCTGTTCCTCGCTCGTCTCGTTTTCGGGGGCACTATGTTGTATGCCACGCATTTCACATAGAATTAAAAACTTAGTCTGCAGTGTGATTTCTTACATATTGAAAATTCACCTCATATGGCTCTGAGCACCCTAAAGCATGTGTATGACTATTACTTCTATTCATATCTGGTAGTAACCAAGGATTCGGTAGGTGGTTCATCATAAACACTAGAAAACTTTACTATTATTCTAAAGTAATTGCTAAGATGAAGAAATGGAAAATGTCCAGAAACAAGAAAAAAAAAAAGAGCAATTGAGATGGGAGGATATTCAGGGTTCTATAACCATCCTACATTCCACACTGTATTCACGAAACGTTTTTAGCAGATGGAATGTAGTAATGAGTACAGACCTCTGCGTCTCCTCCCATCCCAAATGCCCTCTTGTTTCTCTTGGTTTTTAAGCTTTAGTTTCAGCATTTTTTTCCAATCTTTCGTCGTAACAATTATTCTAGAATAAAAGTTTTCTTTACTAGCTTATGATTTTCTTTAATGGAAGGTACCGTAGATACAAAATACACATTAGATGCACAATGGTGCAACATGAATACGTAGAGTTTTACATATTCTGAGAAGAGATCTGGAAGGTAGAGATATATTTTCAGGCTGTAAGTAGCGTACTAATGCTGCTCTGTGTATGAAAAGAAACAATCCTGTTTGTTAAGAAGCGTCTTGATGCGTTACACGCTCATTTATGCCTTTAAGCTTTGAGTTATGACTGATGAAGCAAAGAAAGAAAGAAGAAAAAAACAAAATCGATATTTTTGCGACCCGATTTCGAGGTTCCTGCGAAGGTTCGCGGGGCTTTACGAATCGCTTTGCACTTAAACGGTGTATATCTTTTAGCATATATGCTTAAAATTGTGATTTGCGAGTGGTTTGGTGTGCATGCCCTTTTGCCTTATGTACGGAACCCTCTTTTGAACATGCACCAGCGCTATATTGCAGTCGCTGCTGCGGAATCTGATGTTCTCATACATTAATCTTTCAGAGATCTTTCTAACTTCCTTTCTAGAAAGCTTCTCATTTTCACATCTCACTCCCCTTCTTTGTGATATTCTTGTCGGATCAGAATGCTCCCCTGTGCCTCATCCTTGCGATTTTATTTTTTCTTGTGTATGATACTTCTCTTCGTATGAGATAGACATTCATGGCATACAACGCATTATTAAAGTCGTTTTTATCACTTATATATTGTCAGGTTTGTGTCAGTGAACCCTGGTGGCGGATCTCAGTGGGTGCTGCGAGTCCACCACGCCCGGGCCAGTGACGCTGGTACCTACCTTTGTCAGGTGTCCCTGTCTCCACCCATATCCACACCTGTACATCTACTAGTCACAGGTAAGCAGGAGGGACTGGGAGAAGGCTCTCTCTCTCTCTCTCTCTCTCTCTCTCTCTCTCTAATCTTTCCACTACTCCCCAGTACTTTTCTCATCGTCTACCACACATCTTTCCTCTCCACCACTTCCCTTCACATCAGCTGCCTTCTTCCTGTCTCACCGGTTTGTCTGCACCGTTTCACTTCGCAACTTCTATCCACCTTTCAGTAAGCTGTTCCCTCCATCACTGTTCTGGACCATTTCTTTGCACTGTTCCTCCCGAGCACTTCTCTTCTGAATTACTCTCCATCATTCAGTGCATATTGGCACTCCACTTCCCTCTTTTCCCTTGCTCAACTATTCGTTTCCATGATTCCTTTCTCTCGCCATTTCTCTCCAGCATTCCTTTTCACCACTCCTTCCCCTCCCCCTTCACTAATTCCCCCCACCATTTCTCTAGTCCAGATTTCCACCCTTTCCCTCCATCATATCTCACTGCCAGTTCCCTCCACCATAGCTTTTTTCAGTGCTTTTATTTTTCCGCACTACTTTCTCCTCTCAGCTTCGCCCCATCATTTCTCATTACCCGTTCCCTCCACTATATTTTCCAACCTTTTTATCTCTTCATCAGTACTGTCTTCCCTCGACCCCTTCTCTACACCACTGTTCTTCACCTCTTCCCTCCTTTGCTTCTCTCCACTGTCACACCCCATCGCTTCCATCCACAGCCTCTCAACACCGATTTCTTCCACCGTACCCCTCCATTACTTCTTTGCAACGCTTCTTTATCTGTCGCCCCTCACCGCAGCTGGATTAATGAATGCCATCAGACAGCCGTATATCCTCTCCATGCAGTGATGATATACCTATGTGTACACTGAAACAGGTGGTCTCATTTGTCCTGTTACTTTGCACCTCAGTAATATGCTATTTTCCTCTGCTATTTTTTCCGGCCATCTAAAAACTGTTAAAGGCAGGAGTTAAAAAACAGTTCGGTAATCATCGTCCGGTGTCAATGTTACCTGCTATGAGTAAAATATTAGGAAAAATAATGTATAACAAGATATTAGATTTCTGTACATCTAGTAACAGAGTATCTGAGGCACAGTATGCATTCAGAAGAGGTAGATTAACGGGGTCTATTATTACCACCTTTAAAAACAGTTTACTAAACTCCTTTGACAAAAAATATCTTACAGTATGCATATTTTTGGATCTTTCGGATGCATTCGATACAGTTGATCACCAAATTATCTAAGTTGGGGCATTATGGTATTAGATATACTCCAAACAAATGGTTTGACTCATTTATAAGGAACACACAACATTTTGTTCAGTATAATATTATCATTGAGGATATCCCTAAAGGATCCATTTAAGACTCATTACTTTTATTTTGTTTATTAATGATACAGTCAACTCCATTACACTTTTCAAATTTATGTTGTTTGCCGATGATAGAACCATTTATGTCAGTCACGATGTCCTGCACACCCTGGTTGGATCAGTAAATGACGAATTAAATAGTATTAAACACTGGATAACCTCAAACTTACACATAATACTGTGAAAACTAAATATATAATCTTTCACAGAAGCAAGAAAATTCCTCATACCATTCAACCCATAAGAATCGGAGACAGGAGTGAAAGATGATGATATAGTGTCTTGGGGTTGTCGTAGATAAAAAACTATCATGGAATAATCACATTCATCACCTGTAGAACAATATAAATAAACATTGCGGCATTCTTTACATCACACGCAGTTTCTTTAGTTCTAGTGCCCTAAAAGAGATTAGTACTCTCTCAAGTATCGATATTTTTCTTACTGTCACACAGTGTGGGGAGCAGCACGAGTTACCTAGATAATAGTGCAGTTGCAAAGAAAAAGCTGTCCAAATGATTACCTATAGCTCAAAATATTCCCACACTAATGATTCGCTTCGAAATCTGATATTGCTAAAACTAGATGACGTTGATACCTATTGTACCCAACAGTGTATATATATGTTAATAAATCCCTGCCTAACCACAGTATCACGGGACTATTCAGTCAGGATAAGAATATACGGTTTAGTTTACGCAATATTACCTATTTAGAAATTCCACTAATGAGCTCTAAATAGTCACAAACATGAATCAAGAATCTAGAATAGCTTGCCTCACGACATACAAAATAAACCCACAATACCTAGTTCTAAGAAGGCTCTCAGGTCTTTCTTACTACATCAGTATTAACCCTTCTTTATTATCTACATATCTAACAGTTCAGATAAAATAGATAATGTTTGTAATATGTAATAGTTCAAATGAGCATATGCGCATCTAAATTTAACTAACTTTGTGTGTAAAGATTTATGTATGAACATGGAAAGGAGTACAGCGTATGTAACAATATATTTTCTAGACAGAAATTCTACCGTAAATCCTACAGCACTTGAACATTTGTGAAGGTAGGGTGCTAATGTATTATCAGACTGATATTACCAGATTTAGGAATCTTTTTACAAGTAATGTTTTAGGTGTCATACATACAAAAAGGCTCAGCCATATTTGCTATATAAAATGTTTTGTAACACTGTTTTATAGATTTATTGGCTATATAAATATTTCACTTTCACACCCTCTCTCTCATTCTCTCAATTTCTTTTCCCCAACACCTTCCTTCCCTTTCACACCTAAGCTGCCCCACTATTTGTCACCATCAGTTGTCTTCCCATTTTCTTTCATTCCGTCACTTACATCCAGCCTCTCTCTCTCTCTCTCTCTCTCTCTCTCTCTCTCTCTCTCTCTCTCTCTCTCTCTTCCATGTTTATTTTTACTTGTAATAAATCTCTTGTTCCCTTTTTTTTTTTACTCTCTCTGATACGTTATTTCTTTCCGGTCCTCACTAATTTGTGCTGCCTTACTCTCTCCCTCTCATTTGCACATTATTTTTTCCTTACACATGTCCTTTCTCACTTGTTCTCCTTAACTATGTTTTGTTCTGTCTCGCTTCTTCTCTGTCTGTCTGTCTGTCTGTCTGTCTGTCTGTCTGTCTGCAAAGTATATTTCTGTTCTTACTTTACATCCCACACCAATACTCTTTCTGTTTTCTCCCTCTCCTCTGTCGAACCTACCAACACTAACCCTTCATTCCCTCTCCTCTCTCCATTACTGCCCTTTTCCCTCCTCAGAGTTTTAACCAGGCACCTCTTCCTCACAACAAACACTGATACTCGCACATTTTTTCCCTCGTTGCTGTTGTTAATCACCTATTTCCTTATTTTCTCCTGCCCATCTTTCTCAAGCTCTTCCCTCTTCTCTCCACCACTTGCCCTCAAATATTTAGCTCACCACTTCTCTCCCTCTCTTTTCTACGCCACATCTTTACACTGTTCTGACTCTCTCTCTCTCTCTCTCTCTCTCTCTCTCTCTTCACACCAATTCTTCCCTCGTCCAATGCTCTTGACCCTTTCAGTCTCAATGACATATTTTTATCTGTTTTCTACATACGAATTTACTTAACTTGGGAAATACTGGCTCTCTCATACTCAGGAGGATAATGAAGGCTGCCTCCAATTTCTCTACTTCGAAAAGTATTTCCTAACTTGAATAATATAATTTGGAGGTCGCAAAAACAAAAAGTACGTCACCGGGTTTAAGGGGTTAACGTCATCTGGCCACGACTCAGTTGACTACTTGCGAGTTTCGATGCATAATTAAGTTCGAAATTTCACGTCAAAATAGCTTTGACTTGCTTGCTTAAATATGTTACGGTTCGATTTAGCAGTATATACGAATAATAATAAGCAATTTCACGAACACTGCGGGAGGATTGGTGATTGATATTGTATATTCTTTTTTATTATAAAATCTAGATGTGGTATTGTTTAGTAAGTACATAATATCCTGTCAAAGCTATTTTCACGTGGTATTTATCTGTTGAAAACGTGATTTGTGTTAATACTACTGTGGTAGGTGGAGGCTCCCACCATCCACTCACTTGATGTAGTGCTGCTCTCGGGTGTCTTCCCTTTCTTCTCCTCCATCCTTCTTCCCTTCTATCGTCTTCTGTCTTTCTTTCCTTCATTCTTTCCTCGTCCTTCTGCCTACGGGTGACTTTACACTCCCTCTTCTGTCTTTCGTTCCTTCATTCTTTCCTATTCCTTCTGCCTGTGGGTGATTCTACACTGAGTGACAAGCCAAATGGTCTCCTGTACACCAGGAAACCATTTACTACGCTGGGTGGTAACCATATAACCATACTTTGGCCCCTGGTGGTTTAGTGGGTAATTACGGCGCTTCGATCGGATTGAGCCAGTGAAGGTTTATATCCAAGGGATGATTGGGGTTTATTGCTCACGTAATGCCACTCAGGGATGAGTGAGACTGGTCACTCTCATCTTAAATGTCAGGACCAACTTGCCTAGCCCCGGGCTCCTACGTTTCTCATGAGGCGACGTAGAATTGGATGATGGATGGATGGATGGACTACGAAAACTATCAGTGTCGATAAGTTGAACCTCCTCGTAACCCAAAACTAGCAAGCGCTCAAAAAACAATCAACCTTCCTGCCTTCACTTTTTTATCTATATTTTCCACAAGTTGTCTCCGGTAATTTCTCTCCATCTCTCAACAATTACCCCGTCCTGCTTCCCTCGTCTGATGGTCTCACCACTTCCTTCCATCGCTTTGTATCCTTTGGTCTCCACCATTTTTCACCATCATCTTTCTCTTCCACATCTCTCTTCCTTTTCTACCCTTCACTTGGACCTACTTCCCTCCCTTTGTTACCTATTCGTCTTCACTTCTTCCCTTCTATCATCCCTTCTCCCTCGTCTCCATTTCTGTCCATTGTCGCCATCAATTTTCCCTTCCACTTAACTTTACCACTTCATTTCATGACTTCAGTCCATCTTCATCCCTCCGTCACCCAAGCGTCTCCAGAATTTATGTCCACCAATCTTACTTTCCACCACTTAACTCCACGACTTTATTATTTCTCCACCTCACTGGGCTTGATTTCTCACTCAGTCGCCTTCATTTCACCCCACACCTCTCCACCTCTTCTCTCTTTTCTCCACCATATCTCTTCACCCTTTCTCTACAACTTATCTCCCTCACTTAGTTCCACCATTCCTCCACACCCATTCATTTATTTATTCATCCTTTCCCAGCACCACTTATCTCACCTTCTAACGCTCGTCTTTTCTCTCAACCGCTTCCGTCCACATTCACTGCTCTTCTCCTTTCCTCACTAAATCGTCTGCATCATTTCACTCCATCATTTCTCTCTACTTTTCAGTACATATTCCACCTTCCACAGTTCCCTCCACTACCACTCTCCACCGATTCTTTCCACTGTTTCATTTCAACATTTACCTACCTCATGTATCTTTACCTTTGAATAGGCATCCACCTCCCTTTCTTTCCTTTCTCATCTATTCGTCTCCACCATGTCTGTCCGTAACTTCACTTCGGCATTCCTCATCACTATTTCTTTTTTCTTCTTCTTCTTCACTATTTCCTTCTACCGCTTCTCTCCTCTACATCTTTCCAACACTTTTCTCCACCTTTGTCTCTACATGTTTCCTCACCCATATCATTCATCTCCTTTGCCTTTCCAGCACAAACTGCAGAGGGGTTTTATTACTTGGGGGACGTGATATGTGATGGAGCTACAGTAGCTTTATGGCGTGAGTAAAGAGTGGTTTCAAGAAGTTCGTGGTGCTGTTCCCCCTCATGAAACTGTGAGGGCTCTGGCTCCCTGATAAGGAGTCCTTGTTTGCAGCATGTGTTAGGAATGTAATGCTGTGTGATAGTGAGACGTGGGAGTAAAGGAGAAGGATATTCGTATACTTAAGCTCACATAGTTAATAAAAAAGTGGAGATGCAGTTTCTTCCTGTGCATACAGAGAAAACATAGAAATTGCCTACCCAATCCTGCGATATGTATGCCGATTTCGTTGAAATTCTTGTGCTCACTTCCCTCTGTTTCTGATCATTTTTGTTTTGGGGAGGGCATCTGAACCCCCCAAAATCACTGGAAGGGTCACGCTCCCTAGATATCTCAATGAAATCCCGTTGTATAACATATACTAAGACATCAATATCTTCAATCCCTTCACAGATTACACTGGTTTACAAAAAATTTGAGGCAAGCATGAAATTAGGTGTTCTAACCTAATTTTGGGCTGCTGATTTCAGATTCGAACTCCGTTTTCACTCATCACCTCTAGTTTTTGAGATATACATGTATACATGTATGTACATGTATACATATAGGCCTAGACCCAAAATATTCGCCAAAAATCCATTTACCGTCCTATTTTCTTGGAACTTGGTTTAAAACGCGCGCCACAACAAGCTCAAACATGTCAAGCGCTACACGCAGAAGGACTGGGGGTCTAGGAGCACTTTCGTGCCTGGGAAACACAGTGCCCAAGAAAATCCTCTGGTGGACATGAACAAGATGCTTCTTCCTCCTCTTCATATCAAGCTTGGCCTTATGAAGAATTTCATGATGGCCATGGACAAGGATGGCGCTGCCTTCCAACACCTGTGCACTCTGTTCCCAGCTCTCAGTTCTGCTAGGCTCAAGGAGGGCATCTTCATCGGACCTCAGATCCGGGAGGTGCTGAAGGATGAGGTATTCGAGGGGAAGCTCACCTTGAAGGAATTGAGAGCATGGGAAGCATTTAAGGTAGTCTGCCATGGCTTCCTTGGTAATACACGGGCACTAGATTACCAAGAGCGTGTCGAGAAGTTGTTGCAGGCTTATCAGGATATGGGGTGCCGAATGTCTCTCAAGATTCACTTTCTCCACTCCCACCTCAACTTCTTCCCCCAGAACCTCGGAGCAGTAAGTGACGAACATGGGGAAAGATTCCACCAAGATATTACTAAGATGGAGAGCAACTACCAAGGCAAGTGGAACCCCAGCATGATGGGGAACGTCTGCTGGATGCTCCTGCGCGACATCCCGGAGGCAAAGTGCATCAGATCGTCAAAAAAAACTCACTTCTGACTGTCTATAGTACTATGGTGTGTAAATATGCTTATATCCAAGTAATGGTAATATTTAGTTCTGTCAGTGTTCTGTGTCTGTTTTGTTTCGTTCTGTAATATGCCATTTTAATATATGAAATAAACTCATTATATTATAAATATATGCATTATAATTTAAAAAAAAAAAAAGTATATGTGAAAGCAAAAAAACTGGAGGTGAAAGAGCAAAACTGTTTAGAAACTTGAATTAAGCATATCAAAATTAGTCAAAAACACTTATTCACATGCTTGCCTCAGATTATTATTATTATTATTTTTTTTTTTTGTAAACCAGTGTTATTATAGTTTTTATTTTCCTGAGGGGCTGACCTCCCCATAAGTCATGGTTGGAAAACTGTACTGTATAGAGTGGAAGCCTGTCCCAGTAACCGAACGAACTCTCCCGGGAAATATCATTCAAATCTTTCCCCCACTCTGTATATCTATTTATATTTATTTTTTATCGAATTACTGACGTGAGTCCATTGTACAACATGTACTAAGATATCAAAGCCATATATACCATCCTTTCATTATTTCGGAGAATTTTATAACTTGGTGAGTGGGCTGAAATCCCTAAAAATAATGGATGGAAATGTATGTAGCGGAAGACTTTCGGAGTAACCAGACGACTCGCTTGGGAAGTTTTATTCAAACCGTTCTCCTATTTCTGATCTTTTTTTTTATTTTTGGCAGGGGACAGACCCCCCTAATGAATCATGGGGATAATCATGTTACCCAAATATCGATGTTCAGTCTCTTGTACACTCAGAGAAAACATGAAACTGAATATCTAATCATTCGATATGTATTCGGATTTATTTGAAATCCATGTGCTCACTTTCCTCTCTTTCTAATCAGTTTTATTTCAACGAGGGAGGGGGGCTGACCCCTCCAAGAATGATTGTGGGTTCACGCTGTCCACTGATCGGATTACGAATGAGAGTCCATTGTAACGTCAACCAAAAAGAAATATCGTGCAGGTTGGGTGCGAGTATCCGAAATGATTCATATAGACCTTGAATTTTCAAGAAACTTTAACTCTAATCATCTCAGCATACAGTACATACAAAAACAATACGGACTAGAAAATGTCACCAGCAAGCCATATATACTGTAGCATCCTTAAGAAAGCAAGTTTATCAGCCTGGGGAAAAAATCGTCGTTCAGTTTCTAGTAGCCATCGTCCAGTGTCTTGAACTGCTTCGCGTCAGGTGTGCATCGATACTTTTTGTGTGACTAACATTTTCTAAGATATCAAAGTCATTTCTTCCCTCCATTCACTATTTCCGAAAATATTTAATAACGTAACCTCTAAAAGTCAAGCTGGAAAACAGTATACTGTATAGTGTAAACCTTCCCATAACCCAACAAACTCCCTTTGGAAGTTAAATTCAAGTTCTTCGCCAATTTTTGATCTTTTTTATTTTTGGGAGGGGGGCTGATCCCCCCCTCCAAGAATCATTAGGGTGGTCATGCTACCCCAAATACTGCATTACTGATGAGAGTCCATTGTGCAACATCTAATCAGATGTTAAAGTCATGTCTTCCCTTCTTGTATCCTTTACAAGTTTTAGAGGGGAGGGGGGCTGACTCTCCTGTAAATAATGGTGAAGAATTTTATGCAATGTAGAGCATTATCAAGTAACCAGCCAAAATGATCTGAGAAGTTTCGTCAAAATCCGTATGCTAAAATTCTTTTTGATCTGATTATTTTTATTTTTTGGAGGGGGACTGACCCACCAAGAATCATTTGGGGGGGGGGTCACACTCCCCAAATATCGCATTGGGGATAAGAGTTTATTGTACATCATATACTACGATATCAAAGGCATATCTGCCTTCCTTTCATTAATTCTGAGATTTTTTTTATTTGACTAGGGAGGCTGAAACTCCTAAAAGTTTTGTGTGGAAAATTGTCTGTAGTGGAAGACACTTCCAGGAACCTGCAAAACTCGCCAGGGAAGTTTCATTCATATCCATCATATAGCCTTGGAGGAGTTAAGTACACACACACACACACACACACACACACACACACACACACACACACACACACACACACACACACACACACACACGCACGCACGCACGCACGCACGCACGCACGCACACACACACACACACACACACACACACACACACACACACACACACACACACACACACACACGCACGCACGCACGCACACACACACACACACACACACACACACACACACACACACACACACACACACACACACACACACACACACACACACACACACACAGCCTGAGCACAGTACCACGGTATAGGTAGCGTTGCCCGAAAATGATACCACTCTTCTTTGCAGGATTCATGATTAGACGTACTGTATGTGCATTGCGTCCTTGAATGACAGGCCTAGGGAGGGGAGGGGGGACATGATTCCGAATTAAGAGCTGATAGAAAGGACGCGACGTGGCTGTATTAGTGCTATGATGGGAAGGGGTAGATTGAGATGATTTGGGCATGCGTAGAACATGGAGGATGACAGCTGGATGAGGAAGGTGAATGATGTGGAAGATAAGGACAGAGATGCGAGGGACAACTCGAAAAACACAGGGGACGATATCATGCAGTGTGACTTCACGGAAAAGACAGTGCATAGAAAGGTTGCTAGAGATCGAGGAACGTAGAGACCCGCGTTATGTGACCAAGGCCGATGCATGCAAGCATATTGGATCCCTTATAAATAAACGAACGAATGAACACTACTCCTTTCCCTCAAGCCTCTCTCGCCACAATTTTTTCCACCTCTTACCTGCCTTGTTTTTTCTCGACCATCACTCGCCAGTACTTCCTTTCACATCACCAGTTTCTTCCACCATATCCGTCCATTACTACTTCACTTCTTTGCACAGCTTTATTTCTCTCATCCATTTCTCTCCACCACCTTTCTCCTCTTTCTCACCTGAGCGTCTCCATTGTTTTTCTTTCAGCCACTTGCCCCCAGTTCTCTCTCTCTCTCTCTCTCTCTCTCTCTCTCTCTCTCTCTATCTCTCTCTCTCTCTCAGCACTCCAACTCTTTTCCGAATTTAAACTTTTGTATCATTTCTTTCCACCACTTCATCTATGCCACTTTCCTCTTCTTCCCAGCTATGTTTAAGTGCTCCAATTATTCACACGTTTTCTTGGCTCTGTTGCACTTATATACCACGTGTCTCAGTATTTTTCACTCTGTACCACTATTTAATTTTACAATTTCACTCTTCTTTCCACCGCAGTTATTTCCCCACCTCCCTTCCTCACCTAATGGTCTAGACTTCTTTCCATCACTTCCCACGACTGCAGTAATATCCTTCACCTATTTCTCCTCACCAGTTTCTTCCACTGCATCATTTCTCTTTACACTTCAGTCCACTGTTTCTCTGCATCATTTCTGCCAATCTCTGAACACCTTTTCATCTCTTTACTCCACATTTTCTCTTTGCCACTCTTCTCCATCATTTCCCTCCACCAATAACCAAGCACTGCCTTTACTTAGGACTTCTCTGCACTATTTCTCTACATTTCTCTTAATCTCCCATCACTATCACTCTTCTTCTTCCCTCCTTCCCTACCTCACCAAATCGATTTCATTATCTTTCCACAACACCACAGTTCTAACCACCCCCTTTTCACTACACATTTTTCTCTCCACCCCTTCCCTTTTATTCATCACTTCTCCCTCCACTACTTCTCTCTCGCACCTTCACCAATCTCCTGAAACTCAGTTTTCTATTCTTCCTAAATTCGCTGCATCGCCTCATAATCTCATTCCCACTGAGCGTCTCTCTCTCTCTCTCTCTCTCTCTCTCTCTCTCTCTCTCTCTCTCTCTCTCTCGTGTACAAATTCTCCTGAATGTTGTAGACAACGTACCGTATATGCAACAGTTCTCAATGAGAAAGTGAAGGATTTATCAGAAGGCCCAAGCCTGGTGAGAGACGAACAAGGTAGTTTTAGGAGTGGTGAAGGATGTGTGTATATATATAGATAGATAGATAGATAGATAGATAGATAGATAATCCTACGTTGCCCCATGAAGAGTGTAGAAGCCCGGGACTAGGCAAGTTGGTCCAGACATTTAAGGTGAGAGTGACCGGCCTCACTCATCCCTGAGTGGCATTACGTGAGCAATATACCCCAACCACTCCTTGGATATAAACCTTCACCGGCTCAATCCGATTGGAGCACCGTAATTACTCACTAAACCACCTGGCGCCCAAATTTGGTTATTTGGTTACCACCCAGCGTAGTAAATGCTTTCCTGGTGTTCAGGAAACCACCTGCCTTGTCACTCAGTGTAGTAGAGTCACCCACAGGCAGAAGGAAGAGGTAACAATGAAGGAAAGACAGAACAGGGAGTGTAAAGTCATCCGTAAGCAGAAGGACGAGGGCAGAATGAAGGAAAGAAAGACAGACGAGGATGGAAAGAAAGAAGGACGGAGGAGAGGAAATGGCAGAGACCCAATAGCAGCACTACCTCGAGTGAGTGGATGGTGAGCCCCCCACCTACCACAATATATATATATATATATATATATATATATATATATATATATATATATATATATATATATATATATATATATATATACATATATATATATATATATGGAGCCTCTGTGGTACAGTGGCAGAGTGTGCGTTTCGTACATGGGTGAGCCAGGGTTTGCGTCCCGCCAGGGTCATAAACTTTGGGAGTGTTCACCCGGCCAAGTACTGCATTGGCGGACACAAAGGGTGCTGTGGATGAATCAGTGTCGCTTACTATAAAGTATGCTTGCACCCAGCCGGCTTGCACGGGCCGATTACACTTGGTTCACAGACTACACACACATCCAAAGCCACTACAACACTACAGTTACACTTACAAGCACTTCTCACCCTACATACAATCTCTACTAGACAGCCTAAGCCACTTGGTAGAGATACATTGGCTGTATCGTCCCCACTTCAGTCGGGATAGGCCGGTCCTGCAGTGGACACAAACGGATGATATATATATATATATATATATATATATATATATATACACACACAGTGTGTGTGTGTGTGTGTGTGTGTGTGTGTGTGTGGGGTGTGTGTACGTTTGTCTGTGTGTCGTTAGTGTACGTATATGTATGCATGTATTTATGTATGTATGTATAAAAGATTGTATGCTTAACTACAACACCGTATTGTGTGACTCTCTTGTTTTCCTCTGTTTATGGTCTGATTTTTATTGCTTCAGTCACTGACTATTGGTATTTCATTTTATGCCTTGCCTTGGAGTAAACAGTACATATAACAGAAGTAAGTTAATGGTCATACGGAATCCAGGGGGATAAAGGACGGAAAACAAAACAAAATAAAACTGTTCAATAATGTTTTGCTAACATAAGCGATTCCATTTTTATACAGAATTATGCAAGCTGTAACCCTGAGTCTCCTCGCAGCAAATCTCATGTTATCTTTGCTCATTTGTATGAATTCTGGACAGAAATTTCAGTATAATAATATCTCTTCAATCTTCACAGTTTTATAGTCTGTTGACTAAAATTTTCAAATGGATGAAATGATTATTTTCAGTCATACCTACATATTCCCAACATTTCATTGTCCTGCAGAATTTTACTTTACTGGAAGAAATGGTCATCATTTTTATTTCAGGATACCCCGCTACAGAACACGAGTTTACTATATATATATATATATATATATATATATATGTGTGTGTGTGTGTGTGTGTGTGTGTGTGTGTGTGTGTGTGTGTGTGAGAGAGAGAGAGAGAGAGAGAGAGAGAGATTAGAAATAAATTGTGTCCAAGAGAAGGTATACTGGATGTGAATATAGCCATTTAGAGTGTAAAGAAAATAAAGCATGACATCCATTTCAGGTGACAGGTGAGCTTGCTTATGAATAGTAAGTGTAATGGCTCGAGTGGGAGAGTTCTGTCCTATTGCTAATTATAGAAGTATGTTATTGAAGCAGATGGTTGAGTTCTGAACTTTACAATATCTGTCTATCTATATACCTAGGCTGCTTCCCCCCCCCCCCAATAAAAAGGGGGGGGAGGGTAGCCGAGACAAGACGACACACTTTCAGTTTACCCATCAACACACACACACACACACGGAGTCAAGGAGAACAGACGTGTGCTGACAGCGCTCCATACCTAGCCAGCACGCCCAGTGGCGTTACCTAAATTAGTATCTTTATATGACTCAAGCTCTGTACCAGGTTAGACTAAATGATTTGTTATTATTAAAAAAAAAAAATAAGAAGAAGAAGGTTAAACAAGACTTGTTCAAACAGAAAAGAGAACCGAGTGGTGAAAGAATGCGCTCAGTCAGCTGAGGTTTGTTTAGACTACAACTGCCCCGGGGAATGTAAGTACACTGTGCTTTTAGTATTGCAAAATGGACACATACTTTAGTAAAGCAAATTTGGAAAAGAAAATGGATAAAGGTAGACAGCAAGATAATGATTTCTACCAAGAACTGGTTGAAGTGGAGACTCACAATAGACTGGTTGAATGCGTACACAAACTGGAGATGGCTTTCAAGAATGAAATTGATGAAATAAAGAACCAGATGCACTTGCAAAAGGAAGAAATAGAAAAACTAGGAAGGGAGGTCAACAAGAAAGACACAACCATCAGTGAACTAACAGTGGAATTGAGTACACTTAGGAAGAAAATGAGTGAAATGGCAAGTACAGTAGTCAGTCACGAGAGTATTATGGAGGAGTTCAAAAATGATACAGAGACAATTAGGCAAGTAAGCAGTCTGATAGACCAGAGCAGTGATACTGAGAAGATAACACAGGTGAATGAAGCTGTGCAAAGCTACAAAAATGATGTGGAAACCACGTATGCTGAAATGGTGAAAGTAAAGAAAGACTTAGAATCAAGGGTAGAGGAAAAAAAAGCATTAAAAAGGAAGTGAAAAGAATAATCCAAAACAACCCAAAGTTAGTCAGAGATTCAGTAGATATCAACAAATCTATAGTAATAACTGGTATAGAAGAGGAAGAAGTAAAAAACAAGATCACAAGAGACAAAAAGGAGATGGCAAATGTAATGAGCTTACTGAAAGAAGTATCAGAGGAAATCTGTAGTAAAGATACAGAGGAACACAAAAGGTTAGGGAAATACGAGAAAAGCAAGACAAGACCTTTAAAGGTAACTTTCCAGAGTGTAAACACTGCGGAGGAGATACTAAAAAATGCAAAGAATCTTATGGAAAAAGAGAAGTTCAAAAATGTATGGATAAAAAGATGCCTAACACAAGAGGAACTGGAATTACTGAAAGAGAAAAGGGAGGAAGCAAAAACAAAAAATGAGGGAAGATCAGAAGAGGAGATGAACACATTTTTTTTTTTACAAAGTAATAGGATTGCAGGTACCAAAGCGGTACACAAACAGGAGGGAATAAAAAGGAGGAAGGTAGTAGAACCATATCATGACAAGTATATAAACAAGATGATAAAGTTGATGTACTCAAATGTGGATGGAATGGTATCTAAATTACTAGAGATGAACGATTATGTCAGAGAAAATGAACCACATATAATATGCTTAACTGAAACAAAATTAACACCAAGGATATCCAATGACATACTAAACTTAGAGGAATACAATATATGGAGAAGAGACAGAAACTTAAAACAAGGAGGAGGAATTATAGTATTAACTAAGAAAAATCTAAAAGTCAATGAAATAAAACTAGATATACCATCACAAGTACAAGTGATTGCAGTAGAGATCAACACATCTGATGGGAAAGTAATTGTACCCAATTTGTACATGCCACCCAGATCAAACACATGGGAAAGAGACGAATATGAGGACCTGTCAGAGAGTACAATTCAGAGTTTAAGATCATTACTACATAAAATGGAAGAGAAATCGGAAAGAATTAGATTAACTGGAGATTTTAATACAAATATAAATTGGAATACTTTAGATATAATTAGCCAAAAAAGCTGTTTGGACCAAAAGCTCCTGGATCTCGTGCAAGAGTTTTTCCTAACGCAACATGTGAGGGAAACCACCAGAAAAAGAGGACTCGATGTACCTTCAATGCTAGATCTAACATTTACTAGGCAAGAAAATGATATTGACAGTTTAATATATCACCCTCCACTCGGCAAAAGCGATCATGCAGTTCTAAATTACAACTTCAGGATAGCATATGACATAGTTAACAGCAATGAAAGTTACAAAAAGAGCCTAAACTATAAAAAGGGAAATTATCAAGACCTAAAGAAGTATTTCTTAGAAGTTGATTGGGAAAATGAGCCTAGAGGACAAGATTTAAATGATGTATATAAAAAATTCTGTGAATTTTATGAAATAGGAGTCCAGAAGTACATCCCACAGCACAAAGAAGCAGATAAGAAAATACAGAAATGGTTCAATACAGAATTTAAAAAATTAAAAGAAAGATGAGATTTGTTGTGGAATAGATACAGAAGACACAATAGTGAAAGGGCGTATAATAATTACAAACAGGCAAGAAACGATTATACAAGAATAAGGAGGGAAGCCCAAAAACAGTTTGAGGAGGATATAATAAATAAAAGTAGTGATCAACCAAAGCTATTTTACAGCTACATCAGAAGCAAAACCAAAGTAAAAGATTTAATACAATCCATTACGGACGAGGGAATCACCTATACACAAGAGAAAGATATTTGTGAAGCGCTAAATAAGAATTTCCAATTAGTTTTTACAGAAGAAAAAAATTTTGAGAGGGACTATGTGCAACATGCATGTCCACACATACTACCAGATATACAAATATCAGAAAAAGTAATACAGGAGAAGTTAAGTAAATTAGACAGGGGAAAAGCAAGTGGTCCTTATGAAATTTCATGTTGGGTACTACGAGAATGTGCAAAGGAGTTAAGTAAACCATTATTTTTAATTTTCAAGAAATCCTTGAGTCAAGGTAAACTACCTGATGTTTGGAAGAAAGCAAATATTGTCCCCATATTCAAGAAGGAAAATAGACAAAATCCACTCAACTTCCGACCAATATCACTGACCAGTGTTGTAAGCAAGGTATTAGAAAAGCTTATACGAAAAGCTTGGGTAAATCATCTAGAAGAACACAGTATGATAACAGAAAGACAATTTGGTTTCAGAAAAGGAAAATCATGTGTTATTAATCTGTTGAGCTGCTGTGACAGAGTAACAAACACAACACAGGAAAGAGAAGGATGGGTGGACAGTATCTATTTAGATTTCAAGAAAGCATTTGACACAGTACCACACCAAAGACTTTTATGGAAACTGTACCATCAAGGAGAAATTCGAGGCAAACTGTTTTGTTGGATGCAAGATTTTCTCATAAAAAGAGAAATGAGAACAGTACTAAGGGGAAACTACTCATCATGGAAAGAAGTGACTAATGGAGTACCATAGGGTTCAGTGCTGGCACCAATCATGTTTTTAGTGTATATAAATGATATAAACAGTAACACTGGAAATGAAAGCTATCTGAATATGTTTGCAGATGATGCAAAAATACAAAGGAGAATTACTAACACAAACTCTTGTAAAGAGCTACAAGAAGAATTAAATAAACTTCATGAATGGAGTAATACATGGCAAATGGAATTCAATGTGGACAAGTGTCATGTAATCAAGTTTGGTAAAAGTGGAAAAAAGACCTGATTGGGATTATATGTTAGGAAATAAAACCCTATACACATCAGAAAGAGAGAAGGACCTAGGTGTGATTATCAATAACAGACTATCTTCGGCTGACCACATCAGCGAGAAGGTACGGAACATGAATACACTGCTTGCAAATATGAGAATAGCATTCACATACATAAATGAAGACATGCTAAGAAGGATAATAACATCGTTCATTAGACCAACCCTGGAGTATGCATCAGTAGTCTGGAGTCCTCATCTCAAAAAACACATAGACAAGACTGAAAAAGGTCAAAGGGCCGCAATAAGATGGATACCAAGCTTAAGGGACCTAAGCTACGAAGAAAGACTAAATAAACTGAATCTACCAACACTACAGGATAGAAAGAAAAGAGGTGACATGATAATGCTATATAAATGCATATCAGGGAAGAAGAAAATAGACATAAATGATTACTTAACATATGGGGAAGCATCAGCAAGAGGACACTGCAAAAAACTGCATAAGAAGAGAGGTGATAAAGACGTAAGGAAATTCAGTTTCCCAAACAGAGCAATTGATCAATGGAATGCACTACCGAATGAAATAGTGTGTGCCAAAACAATTCACAAATTTAAGGATATGTACGATAAATATTGTTTAAGACCCGGGACAGTACGAGCTTGACTCATTCCTGTAAAGATACAATTAGGTAAGAACAATTAGGTAAGAACACACACACACACACACGTTTACTCGTATCTTAGCCACCAGGGGGGAAGGAACAGATCCTCAACCGCACCACACCACACGAGGGTCAACTGGACATTGCAATATAGTGAAGTAAAATAGCGTATTCTGGAGGAGCTGCTGTGTCATACCCAAGCTAGTTAAAGAGCACATGCTTCACGGCAATCCATTCTTGTTTTATGCCTTAATATCTTCTTCCAAGCAATGATGCAAACTGTAGCTCAGTAGCTTGAAATATTCTGAAAATAACATACAAGAGAATATTCAAGTATATTTTGCAAAGTATTTTGTAAAGAAAATTTGCAGTTCTCCTGTTCAAAGGAGAACACGACGCATTGAAATGCAGAGAGGAGAACTGAAAGAATGCAAACGTTATTACACTGGAAAATATAAATGAAAGTATTGACAAGCAAATTACGCTGTGATGTGTATGATGATGGGAAGTGAAGGAAGGATATTTGAGGTTTCCAATTAATTTTTTCAGCCGAGTCCCTTGGTTGAACACTTATAATAAAAATACAGCTACATGTCACAGCAGAGGAAAAGGACTTGACTACACATACTTAAAATCATATTCAGTGGTTCATGAAGGGACGATAAAGGTAGTGTGAGGCATGATGGTAATCAGATCATTTATTTTGACTTACCCCGTTTGGTAACGATGTCTTTTTTCATTCTAATGTCTCAACCCTCATAGTTTTAGTCACCTTAAGAAAATCCTCTTTCATTGCTGGGGTTAATGAAGAATACAGTTATCTAATCCCTTTTTTATCTTTCTAATCTTTGTTTTAATCTGGGTAAAACAGACGGGCAATAGCAAAAATAGAAGAAAAAGGAAAACATTACAATGAGCTGGTAATGAAGACTATAGTAGCCGCAGCGAGAAATGAACGCTGTGGTGGGGCAGCCGGGATGACCGGGGATTCCCCCACTGTAGCCATATCCACATGTCACCGACCATCGGCCACCGCTGCAGCCCCGCTCCATGATCCTTACCCTGTGTCTCTGGCTTTCTCTTTCTCTCTCGGTTTCTATATAAACTGGTGTATTTCCGAAACTAATTATGAAATTATTATGACTTTTGTTCCACACCACCTTTGAGGTAAAAATCAAGGAGAGTTTTCTGTATAAAGGTTTCCCCCCCCCTCCTAAATGTGGCATATGAGCGGGGGAGTGCGGCCTTGCCGATACCTCCGCCTGACCTATAATTATACACTTGCCAGAACTGACCTGCCCTCAGACAAGGGGGGGGAAACCTTTATACAGAATACTCTCCTTGATTTTTACCTCAGTGGTGGTGTGGAACAAAAGTCATAATAATTTCATAATTAGTTTCGGAAATACAGCAGTTTTTATAGAAACCAAGACAGAAAGAGAAAGCCAGAGACACAGGGTAAGGATCATGGAGCGGGGCTGCAGCGGTGGCCGATGGTCGGTGACATCCTACCTCTATGGTCGGTGACATGTGGATATGGCTACAGTGGGGGAATCCCCGGTCATCCCGGCTGCCCCACCACAGCGTTCATTTCTCGCTGCGGCTACTATAGTAGAAACAATTTTAGATATGAAAGTCAAAGGAATATAATGTAATGTAGTTTGACATAAAGCTAGTCAGCCTAAAAATGTACAGTAGAAGACTGAGATGCAAGAACGCATGGGAAAGTCAAAGTTTAGTATGAGCTTTAAAGAAAATGAATTATAAGTAGAAAGGAACTACAATATAAGATGATGATGGGTACGCAGTAATATACTTTCGATACATTTCCAGCTCAGTTTATTCAGCGAAAGAGAGAGGTTTCGAACTAGAGGGATTTTAAGTAGCCTTCATTAACCCCTTAGATGCGAGAGATATTTCCGAAGATGCATAAGATCGCCTCGTGTTAGCCAGACAAATGAATGTAGTCATCACCTCACTGAAGGAGTTACATATGGGAGAGGTATATTGTAGGAAGACACTGAAGCAGAGGAAAGAAAGAGGCAAAATACGTTTGTACTGTGAATATGAATAGCAAAAAAGAAGAGGAAAATAAGATGCTTGAGACGTTTGGACTGAGACAACGGAGGAAGAAATTAGGCAGTATAATGTGAGCCTGAATTAGAGTGAAATTACTGACAGTAATTAACATAATTAATGTTTTACTTCGTCATTATCTGACATACTAACCAATCCTTGTTACACCATTTAGTTTCCCACCAGTGCCATTTGCTGTATACGGCATGTACAGTATCATATCGCTTGTAGTGAGCCAGTACGATCAGTAATAATATTGCTACGTTTTAACCGAAAAAATATGAATCTCTTGTATGATACGCCGAAAGGGTTAATTTGCTTTCGGATACCGCATCACTGGTTTATAAAGTAATTACTCACTCTTTAAACGTTGATCACTTTCAAGTGAATTAATATTTATATCCGATATTGACCTTCAAAAACTGCGAATTGCATGTTCATTACCTGCACTATGTCTCTTAAACTACAGTCTGTTTTCTCCATTACCTGCAATACGTCCACCGTCGACTTGATCTCTTTATTGGGTTTAATATATCATTACAATAAACACTGCATCAGAAGTTGTTTATACTGTACGTTACCAGTGTCGGTAGTTGATGACATATTAATCACCTAGTCATTCTATCCAAGCTAAACCCAGACTATTTTATCCAGTTGAAAGTAATAGTTAATTGAAGGTGTTTACACTGCGCCAATAACACTCCCATGGTCAAAATAACACTAGTATTCTGTTACAGGCAATGCCAGGCGATTTTAGTCAAACGAGAAAGATTTATAAACGCCCGAGCGCTAAAAAGAGAAGCCAAATTACGCTACCCCCACCTCCCCTTGCCAGGCCCACTCCACGCCTCCACATAACTAAGAGTCTCCACTTTCTCTCCCTGTTTACCCAGCAATACAGTTGGGGGCCTGGGGGTGACATTGACTGCTAGGCTTCGTATTTTACTAGAAGCTTGAGATTAGGATGAAACTAACTGTATTTATCTGGTGTCTTATATATTAATTTCTCTTGCTTGAATATCCAGCGTTGGATGTGACACTTTGTTTAGAGAAAGCACCAAATGCAAAACAAGGACCCAGTTTATTCGACGTTTCGCTAAAGCTGTCTTCTAAAGGACATTCCTGAAGAAGCCAGATTCTGCAAAACGTCCGGTAAAATGGCATCCTCTTGTGCATTTGGTATTTTCTTTGTACATATATTTCTTTTACTGCTGTTTTCAGAATTTAGGATACATTTTTCGCGCCATGGTAAATCCATTCATTGCCAAAAATATTTCCAAGTTTAATTTAATTCGTCTAGATGTAGCAACAACAAATACAGTATTACATCATTTACTTCATCATGGTAAGATCTTGCTTCCCCTCGTATACTCACTCGGCATTAATTCCAAAACCATCTTTCTCCACCTCTCCTCCTGCACAGAGGCCACAGCGAGGGTGTATCCTGGCGGTGAGGTGTTTCTGCGTGAGGGCACCGAGGTGGTGCTGGTGTGTGAGGTGAGAGGCTGCCCACCCCCAGCACACCCAACATGGTACAAGAACCAGCACCAGGTCAGTGACACCACCGTACACAGCTTACCAGGTTTTCACATCACGCACTATCAGTAAACAACCAAACATTTTTAATGAACTTGTTTGTTCCAAGGATCACTAATAATAAAACTTCTCTCTTAATACTCGTTCCTTCCATCTCTCTGTATTTTTCCTCTCTCCCTTCTTTCCTTCTCGAATAATTGCTCCTTCCCTCTCCTCTTTTTCCCTGTCTTTTTCTCCCTCCCTCATTCTCTGTTTATCTTCGTTCTTTCTATGCTATAATCTTCCTCCCTCTCGCGGTTTCCTTCTCCCTTCCTCCATCCTTGTTTTTCTTCATTCCAGCGTAGCTACAGTTCTTCCCTCTCTCGATGTTTAGCTTCCCTCTATCTTTCCTTTTCTCTTCCTCTTCCTAGATTTTTCTTCCATCTTCTTCTACTTATTACGATTTTTTCCACTATCTATTGTTTTTTTTTTCTCTATCACTTCCCAGTCTTTTCCTTTTTTTCTCTCTAGTATATTCTCTTCGCATATCTTCCTCCCTTCATTCCTGCTTTTTTTTTCTTTCCTTCTTTCTTCTTTCCCTCCAAGAGAACCTTTCACCTTTGATTCCAGGTTTCCCAGCCAGTCTCTCGATTTCCTCCCTGAATCCTCAAGCCACTTTCAGCACAAGCCGTGGGGCCTTTAAGTTAGTTTATGAAGTTCATGATCCTCACTAACACCACGTTGGCTTGTGAGGGTGTGGCGGGGGCAGGGCTGCTGTGGAAGAGATAACATGGACTGGGATGAAAGAAGAGGAGGAGAGGGAAAGGGAGAGGAGAAAGCGAGGAAAGAGAGACTGGTGAAAGGAGGTGGGGTGAGGGAGGAAGAGATGGGGAGGAAGGAAGTAGTATGATTAGAAAAGTGGAGAGGGCAAAGTGACTAAAGAAACTGGAAGAGCGGGAATGAGAAATTAGGAAGGAAAAGGATGGGAGAGTAAGGCGGAAGGGAGCTGGAGGGTATGTGAGAGCATGAGGGAGAGGGTCCAGGACTGCTGTGGGGAAATATGAACTAGGACGTATGAGGAGAGTGGAGAGAGGGTAGAGAATTGGACTAGAAAAGGAGAAAGGATTGTGGAGAGGGGGAGGGAGAGGGAGTTGGAGAGAGAATAGTAGGTGGGGAGAGTAAGGAGAGGGACATGGAAGACATGGGAAGAGGCGAGTGGAAAGGAGAGGAAAAGCGAGGAAGCGGACGGTGTGAGAGGAAGACAGAGAAACGATAATGTGAGGATGGCAAAAATTTAAATGCATCGTAAGAGGTACGGAGGGTAGAGAGTAATAACTACAAAGAGAGAAGGTAAGATGAGGGTAAAGAGTTGACGTCAGTAAGTACGGAGGGAGCGTGGTATGAGAGAGATAATGTAGGAAACTTGTGTCAAGGAGTTATTAAGATAAGAAGGGTGAAGTGGAGGTGGAGGTAGGAAGCTTGATGAGAAGATACAGCAGAGGAAGCTGGTACGAATCTGGTAAAGAAGAGAGTGATGTGATGAAATTACGAAGAGACAGCGGTGTGAGAATGGTATGGTGACAATGTGAGAGAAGGTGTTCGGTGGAACTGCTTAGGCCTAATGTTAAGGAAATTACTTTATTTATCGTTGACCAGGGTATAGAAACTGAGCCGCTGAATATTAAGGAAATAATTTTGTCTCTCATCGCTCAAGATATAAAGAGTAAACCGATGAATATTAAGGAAATAAAATTATCTCTCACCGTCCAAGATATAGAGAGTGAACTGGTAAATATTATGAAAGTTATCTCTGGTCGTTCAGGATACAGAGACGAAACTGCTGAATATAAAGCAAATAACGCTACATCTCTTCGTATTAATCAGTAACAGATGTCAGTCCATTGTAAGTTAAGATTAATGCCTCCTCCAATATTTCTGCAACAGACTTATTTGGATATTATCATGTTCCTCTAAAAATCAGTGTAACTGAAGAATACATATCTCTCAGTTATCATCCCTCTCAAACTTTTCCTCTTCGCCATCTCGTAGTTTCATCTGTGTTACCCAGTTTGTCCTGTTGTTCTCCGTTGGACGAAAATTGTAAAAGTGCCCACACACTTTTACACTTTATGGTTTTGGCAGAATTTGGCATCGTTTCCTGCTGTCCAAACTCCCTTGCTATGGACTAACGCCTTTCTCTCCCATATCTCAGTGACAGGAAAATGAGAGTAATAGTAGATGATGTATATTCCAATTTCCACTCAATTAACGCTGGAGTGCCGCAGGGATCAGTTCTGGCGCCAACCCTGTTCCTGGTTCATATTAATGATCTCTTATTTGTCACCCACAATCCCATCCACTCATATGCAGATGACTCAACACTACATAGTTCATTCACACTCAGACACCCATTTACAAAGTCTAATATCTCTACCTCTCAACTCACTACAGCCATCTCCATAAATCAAGACCTATCTACGATCAGTGCATGGGGACAAAACAACCTTGTCTCATTTAATGCTAGTAAAACTAAATATATACAATTTACTAATAAGCAGATATTGCCAGATTTGTATAAAATGGAGGGACTGTAAGAAAATGTTCTGGAAAGAGGTGAAAAGAGTAAGACAGGGTGGAAGTGAAGTTAGCAGGGGAGTGAAAGATAAAAATGGTAGATTACTAGTGGAGAAGGGAGAAAAACTGAGCAGATGGAGAGAACACTTTAAGGAATTGTTGAACATAGAGGATGGATGCGAATATAAGTGGCTGGGAAATGGCTGGGAGAAGGAAGGAGGTGAGAAGACAGGAAGAAATCAGTAGGATAGAAGTTGTGGAAGCAATGAAGAAAGTTAAATCGGGGTAAGCCCCAGGAATTGATGGATTTTGTGGTGAAATGCTGAAGCATGGGGAAGAAATAGTACTAGAATGGATGTGGAAGATGTGCAGATTGGCCTGGGAAGAAGGTAAAGTCCCGGAGGATTGGAAGTCAGGTATAATTATTCCCTTGTACAAAGGAAAAGGGGAAAAAGAAGTGTGTGGTAATCATAGGGACATTTGTCTTCTTAGTATATTAGGAAAAGTGTATGGTAGGATACTTATTGACAGAGTTAGAGAAAGAACAAAGAAATTAGTTGGAGAAGAACAGGGAGGCTTTAGGAAGGGAAGAGGTTGTGTAGATCAGATATTCATTCTTAGATCTTTAGTGGAAAAGTTTCTAGAGAAGGGAAAGAAGTTGTATGCGGCTTTCATGGATTTGGAGAAAGCATATGACAGGGTGGATAGACAAGGATTGTGGAAAGTGTTAAGAATATATGGAGTAGATGGGAAGTTGTTGAATGCTGTGAAGAGTATGTACGATGGTGCGAAGGCTGCAGTGCGTGTGGATGGTGAACTAAGTGAATTTTTCTCTTTGAAGGTTGGGTTGAAACAGAGATGTGTCATGTCTCCATGGTTGTTCAATCTGTACATGGATGAGGTAATAAAAGAGGTACAAGGTAGGGTTGTGGATGTTGGAGTGGCCCTGGTGAGAGAGGATAGTGTTTGGAAACTCCCTGTACTGTTGTTTGCAGATGATACTGTGTTGCTGAGTGAAGACGAAGGGGAGCTGCAAGGCTTGGTGGATGAGTTTGGGAGAGTGTGTAAGAAACGGAATCTAAAGTTGAATGTAGGGAAGAGTAAAGTGATGGTCTTTCAGAGAGGTGAAGTCAGTGAATGTACAGCGAGGTTGGATGGTGAGGAATTGGAAAATGTGAGTACGTTTAAGTACTTGGGGAGTGTGATGAGTAAGGATGGAGGTTTGGAGGGTGAAGTGCTTGAAAGGGTGCAGCAGGGAAGAAAGGTTGCTGGTTCCTTGAAAGCAGTGATAAGAAACAGGGCGGTGAGCATGGAAGTGAAAAAGTTACTACATGATAGTATTGTGATACCAACTCCAACATATGGAAGTGAAGCTTGGACGTTGTTGGAAGGACACGTCAAGAGTGAGAGCAGTGGAAATGAGTTATTTAAGAGGAGCCTGTGGAGTCACATGGAGAGACAGGCTGACGAATTAGGATATAAAAGAGCGTTGTGGTGTGGATGTGGATGTGATAAGAAGCTTTATGAGGAACACACTGAGGTGGTTTGGCCATGTGGAGAGGATGGAGGGTGAAAGACTGACGAAGAGAGTGTATGTGAGTGAGGTGGAGGGGGGAAGAGGGAGGGGGAGGCCGAGGATGAGATGGAGGGATGGGGTGGAGAGGTATATGAGAAAGGGAGGTGTGAGTTGGGAGCAGGGCAGTGAAATGGAGAGGGACAGGGCGACTTGGAGGCGATTTGTTTGTGGCCACCCCAAACGGGACTGAGGCGTCTGGCAATAGATAGATAGATAGATAGATACTAATATTTCCATCTCCAAAAGTATTGAAATTCTCGGCGTCTCACTTAACAATGCCCTCACCTGGACTTCTCATGTTAGATCACTTGCTAAAACCGTCTCAAAGTAACTTGGATTATTGTACAGAGTCCGTAACTTCTTCACTGACGAGCGATTAGCTATAATTCATAAGAGTCATGTGCACTCTCAGCTTGAAAATTGCTCACCTTTGTGGAATGGATGTGGAGAGGTTGTATTAAAACAACTAGACAAAATTCAGAACAAAGCTGTTAGAATTATTAACAACCCTGCCATTACAAATAAACTGCCTCCCCTACAAGTAAGAAGGAATGTTGCCTCCCTTGCATTATTTTACAGAAATTTTTATGGCAAATGCTCAGACGAAATTGCGTCCATGGTGCCACCTCTCCATGCCTTCCCCCATACTACACGGGCACTTGGTAACGCTCATGACTGGAATGTCACTCAGCCATATTGCAGAACTTCTGCCTATCAGAATTTTTTCATTCCCCGAATTGCATCTCTCTGGAACCCGCTTCCCCAGAGTTGTTTGCCTCCAAACTTCGACTTACAGCTGTTCAAGTCTAACTGTTACAGATATTTTATGAACAGAGGACACCAGTAATCTGGTGTATGGATTATTCTTTTTTATTCATTTGTTTTTCCTTCCTCTGTTCTCGTATTAAAAAAGAAAATGTTAAATATACTGCCATGTTCTGTTAAATGCTCCTGTGATATCCAAAATTTTGCTTTTTACATTTTTTCCCCATAAATTTTCATAATTCACGTCCCAAACAGGTCAGTGAATAATGTTAGAAAGGCCACTAACCATATTCTATTTCGTTTTATACCCAGATGCATATCATTCTTCAGGGATATACCAGTATTGCCCAAAGCTTTCCATCTTATCCCTATTACTCACCCTCCTTGTAAGTGACTGAATGTGAAAGCTACATGCCACTAACAGTTGCTTTTGCCACTGTGTGTGTAATTCACCGGGTCACCGGGTCGGTCAGGATCACTTGATGGTCGTGATCGTCAGCTTTTACCCTCACGGGAGGGAGCTGAAAGCTCATATTGTCCGATCTAAGGGCAAGGCTGTGACCTTCACACACGCACACACCCGTCCCCTTGCTCAAGGGGGACAGTAACCACCCACTTCGTCAGTGAAACTTTTCGCAACCTGAGCGAGGCGCGAATTCCCGTCCACCAGTTGGCAAGCGAGAACGTTACCACTGCATCAGCGAGCGGTGTGTGTGTGTGTGTGTGTGTGTGTGTGTGTGTGTGTGTGTGTGTGTGTGTGTGTGTGTGTGTGTGTGAACAAAACAACTGAACCAGTTTTAATCTGATTATAACCAAATTTAATGGCGAGGTAGAGGGAAAGCCAAAGGGTTTATTACATTTTTAAGTTCTTGGAACAAAAGGGGACAAGTGTAGGACAATGCAAGATTAAAATTTATAGTTTTATTTTATCCCTGCTAATCTCGGTGGAATGTATAAAGGTAAAGCGGGAACGAGGCAGTTCGATTTTGAGTACAATCAGTCAAAATGTCAGGTCATATGACAAGATCAAATTTTGACCCGTGTGTCTGTGGATGATTCAAACTCTAAGACAATTTTGGTTTGATTTCGCCCAACTTGGTGGAAGGGTTGGGGATCAGCTAAGGAGGTTTCCTATATTTTTAGAACAATAACTAAAGGGCAAGGTCGCGCGGAAAGGTCAGTTTAGTCTTTTTTTTTTTCGATTATGAGTAAGCATTGTAGAAGTGTTCAGGGCTTGGCAGTGATAAAGAGATTGAATTTTGAGAACAAATTGTCAAAGATAAAGGCCACATTGAAGAGCAAAAAATCAAGACCAAGAGGATGAGGTTAACTCCAACAGCGCTTATGTATTATGGACCAGATTGGTGGAAGGATTACGAGTAAGGAAAGTGAAACAAATCGATTGTGAGAGTAATGAGTCGAGTGTCATGGTCACAGGGCAAAATTAAATGATCGGGTGTCAGACCATGGATGCAGGTGTTGCACTCTCTGAGTGCTCCTTCTTAGTTTATACATGCATCAATCTGATGAAATACATTACCGTAACAGCCACGTAAAAAATGGAAGGAATAGTGATGATAATCGCCTATTAAGTCTGGGTGCGAAAAGGTAAAAAAAGAAGGGAAGGAAAATAGAAGCGGAGAGGGACGAGAGAAGAGTCGGAAATAATGAGAATGAATGCAAGTTGGACCGAAGCAAGGGACGAGAAACTACCATACAAAATTTACGTATATTGTCTTACCTTTTGTCCCCGCATGGTTCTTATTCCTGATGCCATTAGTTAATATTATTTAGCTTATGTTAACCGAACATTTTCTCGCCTTGTCTTACTTTATTCCAGCTACTTCCAAGCGATTATATTATTTGCTGGGCCTGATTCATAGAGGCATGAAAGTGTTAGGAGTTCAAAAAGTATCTCATACCCTGAATAAAATCATCTTGAGTTAGCACTGACGAGGAGCCTACACGCAGGAGCGCTGTGCACCCTGGATGGAGCTTAGCAGCTGCCGTGTCTACCCGTGAGTCAATCCTCATCATCTTTGCTTGCACCTCGCCATAGAGAAGGACCCTGGGCCGACCCTGGTGACGAGCTGCCTAACAGCAGGGAGCGCCGGCACCCTATATGATGTGCATTGTGCATTGCACCTGTAGGGCGGCTCCACACAAGCAATTGGTTATCTATGGTCGATGGGTCTGCTCGGCCAAAGAGACTGGGCTAAAGCAACAACAATATCAACAACAACATCGTCATCAACAATAACAGCAACATGTGTTTTGATTTTATCTTTGTTTAAAATTTCATGCGGGAGCATCAACCAGTCACACGTCGAGAACTTTATGACGCAATGTATTTCACAAATCAAGATCTCTATAGTTTTCTTTATTGTGCTTTACTAGCTCAAGGAGGATTTTTTCAGTCCAGTCAAGCTCCATATAGTTCCGAATGTGTATAGTACTTGTGTAATTGTTTCTTGCCGCCGCCAGATGACTACTCAGTTTGCGACGACAAGGTCAGACACAAACCACATGAAGCCAAGTTTTCTTGACTTTCTTTAATACGGCAACATTTTGCATTATATTCATGCTACCACCAGATGGCTTTATTCAGCCACCTGTCATATTCTCTAATCCAATGATTTTGGTAAAGAATATGGCCCCCCCCCAAAAAAAAAAAAAAAATAGAGTACTTATAAACTGCAACACACGTTCCCTACAAACGGTCTAAGGGCCAAACATCTGGGTTTGACCCGTAACCTGCGCCGTCCACCGATTATTCTTGAAGTCAAACTACCTCATCCCTGCCTGACCCTCAACGCTTCCATCAGGTTTCGTCCAAATACGACCAAAGCTGTCCAACTTGTCCTCGTCAGGTGATTCTTGACCTTCGACTTAGTCCAGTGACCTTGACCATTGACTACTTGTTCTCATAATACATTCAACACTGATCTTCCGCTGAACTCATCAAGTTTGGTCTAAATCATATTTGAAGTGTTACGTTTATCTTGACAGATGACCTTGACCTTTAATCTATTGTTCTAAAAAAATAAACTATAGCTTAATCCCTTGCCTAACCCTTAACACTTCCATCACATTTGGTTTATGTAAGCTCAGAACTGCTTAGTTATTCTGCTCACACACAGACACACATAGGTCGAAGTTTTATACTGCCCCGAGGCCTTGACCTTTAACCGACTGTTCTCATGCCAGAATTCCTTTGTCCTTGTCATTCTTCAGTATACCATCCTCCTTTCTGGGAAGAGGAGGGAGTTAAGAGTATTTTTCTTTATATAACTGGGCATCACAGCCACCCAGCTATATCGGTGAGACTCCGTGAAGGCGTCCCTCTCTAGCTCTAGTGAGGCAAAAATTGTGACAATTTAGGGCGAATAAAAAATCTTCATCATTTATACAAGACCACGGAAAAAAAAAAAAAAAAGGCTTAATAAAATCATAAAGATATTCCTCACTGACTGTCAAGCTCTGGAACAATATGGTATATAAATCAATCATGAGAGGCATAAAAAATCCTGAACAATCCAGTGTGTTATGACTGTTTATCTACCTGTACTGAACGCTACTAACAGAACTGAGATGATAAGTAGTAGGACAGTATTCCCCACAAAGTAATATAAAACGTATGTTTTTGTTGTTGTTGTTGTTATTAAGAAAGACTAAGTCTGATTTGTTACTGATTATTTTTCTCTGATTATAATCTATTAAAATCACTTTTAAAAACTTTCAACTTCAGCCATGCCAACCCAGCGGTTGTTGCCATTATGATAATTATTATGGCTCTTAAACAGTTTCACTCTGGACACAGGTAAGGTATTCGGTCATTATTATCAGTTTTTTAAGTAAAACTTGAAACTCACGGTACTAACACTGGATGACTGGATACTGGCTGGATCATCGCTAGGTTAAATACTGTGAACTGACCATTATTTCACATACAATGGTCTTCATGTACTCGCCTCCATTTCTCTTTGCAGTCTTCGCCCTTTCACATGTTCCTCTCTATCTTTGTTCCTACTCTCCCCTTTCCTCATTCCCCGACCTGCCTTGTTTCCACCGTGGTCGAGGAAATTATCCAGGTTTTCCCTCCCTGGCATATATTTAGACTAAGCAACTCATAACTGTCTCCCAGAAGCGAGTCTGTGTTGCTCAGCCAAAATAGTTCTGGTGTTTTTCTTTACCGCAGTTTATTACCGTGATTTTTCAGAGTTAATTGTTGCAGTGGATGGTGGACTGTGGTGGGCTGCGCTGGGTGGTTGGTGGTGGAGGAGGGATGCAGAGGGTGAGAAGGCATCGAGTATTTCCATGAACTAGTTAGCTCATCGAAACTGCATTTTGGGGCAATGAAATATATAGCGCTTTTTTCTCTATAACATGATAAAAATCCAAAAACTTTTTCAGCTCCGTTCATGACCAATTACACTGTAGTGTATGTTGGAGAGTCGATGTAACAGCTATCTAATGATTAGGCAAAATAAAAATTCAGCCAACACAACTAAGTATCCAAGCTGTGGAAGTGGTCCAGTTTTGTCTGGTAAACAGATATTCACTAGAGTACCTTTGCACATTATGAAGTTTGGTGATGGCATAAGCTTTTGCTAAAGGACGAACGCTTGGTAAGACATTCAGGTTATTTAGGAGTATTCAAGCGGAAACCAATTGTGTACGTGATTCTGGAGTGTTGGTGATGGCATTTTTCAAAATCACCTCCATGCTGCGGATAGCATTAACGTGAATATAATCAAGGATTAGTGATGTCAAGCCAAGGATATCCTCCGTAATACTCTAGATATTCCCAGAGGGATCTCGAGCATGATGACAGTAAGATTCCTGAGAAAATTAATTAAGCACTGAGCTCTTCTCCAATCCAAAGCACTGTATTGCCGCAGATTTACATATGGAAATTCAGGGATCTTACTACCCATCGAAATATTGGCAGACAGACGGAAATGGTGGGGGGTATATTGTCATGGTAGAAAGTGACAAAATATCCTTAGCCAGAATTTAGATAATTCACACAATACAATTTAAGAATGGAACACATGAGCAAGCAAGGTTACTGCACACATACAGTATTATACAACGGCCAATTTTGGCATGGAAGTTGTTGGTGTTGTTGGAACCCCAGGCTCATCTAGAGATGAAACAATAGACTGGAGTACACAGCCTCTTCAATCGTCACTCCCAGAGGTTTTTGCCAAGTTCATGTTGAGTGATTGTCTGTGTGTTGATAGTGTGGTGCGTGAAATGCGTTGTGGCGTGAGTGGTTGCATAGTGCTTTGATTGTTAGTTGTATTTTTTATTTTATTTTATTTTATTATTATTATTATTTTTTTTTTTGGTACTGAAGACGGAAAGGGGAATGACAGCAACTCAGTTCGGCCTTGAGTGTACTCGTATATCATTGGGTAGAATTGTTTTCAAGGGGGTATATGTCTGATGATTTTTCGTGAAGGATGCTATTTGGTTGAAGCTTTTTTTTGAGCTATTGTGGCTATGTGTTAATTATCCATCCCCGTCCCGGAGGGACCCGGTGACGGGTATTGTCTGTCTGTTTGTTTGTTTGTTCGTCTGTCTGTCTGTTAACAACTTTACACGAAAACTAATAGTGCGATTTTGACTAATATTACAGGGATGGTGGGCTACGACCGTCTGGTCACCTGATTAAATTATTAGCCAGATTGAGCCAAAGCCCGGGCTGTAGGCCCCAAAAAATGCAAAAAAAAAAAAAAAAAAAAAATCGTTTTTCCGTCATAAGTCTTTTCAGATTCGTCAAATCGACATGAAACCAAACCCTAAAGGTGCATCTTTCAAATCTGCATTCTTTAGCATGCCTCATAACGTCAGGGGGGTCACCCCCGAGTTAGCGATTGGTGGGTCAATTTTAGGTGGGTCAGGCCTAAAATTTCAAATGGACATAAAATCGTCAGTTTTCACCCGATTTACTCTAAATATGATATGTGGCATCTTGGACTAGATATCTTGAGTTTATACGTCAGCAATAAAATTACCGGGGAAGGGTTTGCTGTGCCCTGGCACCGCTTCTTGTGTTTGTGTTTGTTAAGTTGGAGTGTTGGGGATGATGTTGAGATACTCTGTGTAATGTCGGACTGTTTTTATTATTATCATTTTTTCTTTGTGGAGAGGTTGAATCAACATGAACTTACAAAGATGAGATAGGTCTTCGGCTGAAGCGATGAATGGCGTGCCTCTCAAGGTCACGTGATCCTTAACTGAAAGTATTTTAGTTCCTTAAAGTAAGTTATCTATATCTATGGCCTTAGGGCTATGTTTTAATAGAAGCAAGACTTTCTTCTGAGCTTTTTTAAGCATGTTCAATATTGTGCTTGTTAAGGTAGGGGACCAGCTCTGGCTAGCATAGGTCTCATTTGTACTAATTAAGTGAATACAGATAGTTTTCATGGATGCTTTCTGCTGTTCAAATGGACTGTTTGTAAGTGCTACGAAATGTCTTTGCACTGATGTTACCCGCATGCCGAGAAAAGGTAATGTGTTTGTAAGTCCTAGAATTTTTTGGCTCTCTTTCCAAAGGGAGAGTTTGGTTAACTAGAAAGCGTTGAGGGTATGTTTTAGATTTACGTCTTTTTGGAGGGAAGCGGGCGATAGCGGATATGGTTGGCGAGGCAGTCATTCTGTTCATCTGAGCCAATATTCCAGTGACCTTAGTACAGTTGGAGCTGGGTTACTGCTTGTTGAGTTCTGGGGTGTTGTGAAGCTATTGCAAAGTCCTCAGCATAGGACAGCACTGTCATTGAAGATGTAAAGATTGACCAGTCGTGAAGAAAAAAGTTAAAGAGTAATGTGAAAGTACTGGGCCTTGTGGGACACCATTCGAATAGTATTCTGAATTAAGAACTTATATTTTGCTAAAACATTTTTTTTTTTTTAATGTATTCGACTCCGGGCATAGACTTCACAGCCCGTTACCATGGCCCAGTAGTCCTCTTACGTCCACACACATACACATGTCACCACTTCGGCGATAACACCCACCGCCCATATATATATTACATGCTAGGGTTGTTTCACAGAGGACTGGTGTATTGGTATTAGCGGGGGTATTTTTACATGTCGGCGGGTCGTCTGGTAGATCACTAAAGTCTGCTTTAATGAAATTCAGATCCTTAAACTGTTCTCTGCCCCAGAGGTATTAGAACTTGGGTTCATTAGGAATGCAGGCCAACTCTCTATTGATTTGGCCACCACCTCCCCTGGGCTTGTCTGCCTAAGTGAAAGTTGGCCAGTCATTTGTTTTTATCGCCTTTTCCCTTGTTTGTGCCAAAGATTCTAATGATAAATATGTATTTAGGTACTGAATTAACTACTCTGCTTATGCTACTGTTGTATCTATTGCTACAAGCGTTGTTTTTCATGATGATTGTTTCATGTTGAAGCCATCTAGGATGTTGGTTGAGGGCTTAGGCCGGAATACATGTCCAGAAAATGAACATTTCATTAAGGATATTTATTGTAATGGTGCCAAAGTATTTTTAGGAGACACTCGAAATCCGATCTCTGTCTTCCTTTGATCATTTACTTCATTTTGAGGTGGTGAATGAAGCTGGTATTGGTTTCCATTGATTTTTTTTTTTTTTTTTTTATAGTTTTTATGATGGCTTTGTTTTAAAGATCTTTGAAGTGACATGACACTGGATTCACCTTGACAGACCACATTCAATATCGAGCGGCGGTGCATCCACAGACTTAATACACTCATGGCGAGTAAAGGGACAGGCTTGGTGTAATAAAAAGAAACTCTCTCCCTTCTCTACAAACAGTATATCATATCAGTGATGTCTACGTCTGCCTGGCATGGGTCCCCATCCTATCTAATAGCCAGTACAACACCTTGTAGACCATACAGAACAACGCTGTGCACACCATCGCTGGCTGCACCAATATCTCTCCAACAGCTCACTTACACTTTGAAACTAAAGTTCTCCCTGTTAGAGAATGTCTTTTTGTATGAGGCACATATATGTACAGTATGTGGCAATCTGTACTAACACACAAAGTCCCTGTCAATATATGGTACAGCTACACGACATACTAGCTGCATAAATATATCACCACACAAACATTACCAGACCCTTTTCAGCAACATCCCGTCTCTAGGCACACCAACATTAGCAATGAAGAAAAGCTTACATACTCATCTCACTCGCAGATCAATACAACACTCAGAACACTATAACAAGCCCCCGTCCCCTGCCACCATCCATCGATCATAGGTATGCATTAATAAAGATGATCCAGTTTACTTACGTATGTTGTAATCATGCAGTCACCTAGTTTCATCATTAATCAGCTTAGATCTGGCCTGGGCTGAATCATAAGACACGTTCCCCGCTGGTAGAGTAGGCCCACAAAACCTAACACACATAATGGATCACTGCACATCGCATGCCACACTTAGACGCAGACACAACATCAGCAATTTGGGGAACCTAGTGACGACCTCATCAAGATGTTGACTTACTTGTGATTGACGGGTCTGCCTGACCAGGGAGGCCGGGATTGAGCAACTACAATATAAAACAACAGTCCGTCTCCCACCCAACACCATAACAGATGATGTAAATAAAGTACAGTAGATGTGTAGTTTATTCCCGTACATTTAGAGAGTTCGTACAATCTGCACACCAGTTCTGCGATATGCATTCCGATTTGAAAGAATTAGAAAATATTATCACTGTGTCATAAAAGAACCTATTTTTCCGATGTAAAAGCCACAAGATTGCAATTGTGGCATATATTAAGGGGTGATATCCCACGATACACTCAGTGAGTCGTTGTAGTAGTAGTAGTAGTAGTAATGACAGGATAGGAGCCATTTCACAGCACAGGGAACAGTTTAAGGATTTGAATTTCATTAAATCAGGCTTTACTGTCATAAAAGACTTCAATGTCATAAAAGACTTTGTAGTTACTTGTAGTGGAGTTTTCTATATATTAGACTTGTGGACGAACGGTTATTATATTTGAGTAGTTTTGTAAGTTGATAATCTTCTTTCCCATTTGTCATGTAATGACAGGAGAGGCAAAGAATAGTATGGGACTATTTTTATTTGTCTTGGAAATATTGACAAGTCTCTCACTCACGAGTGAGTTGAGCAGAGTCCCTGTCTCCCAGTCTCGCTCTCTCTCTCTTAAGTTGCTAAGCCCTTTCTCCTTCTGACCTGCCTGTTCTATCGCCTGTCTCCTTCTGAGCTCTCTTTCCTAAATTCTGGTGTAGCAGGGGTTGTGTCACGTGTGTTCCTTGTGAGTGGAAAGTTCTAGAAGCCTGTGTGTGAGTATGTGTGTATGTGTGTGTATGGTCACTAGGCGCTGTCGTGTGCCTATAAAGCATTCCTTGAGTTAAGAGTGTGTAAGCATGTTCAGCATTGCTCGATTCACGCAGACACAATACCTTCTCATCATCTGACTCCCTGCTTCTATCTGTCTCTCTATCTATCTATTTATCTATCTATCTATTATGATTTGTAATTATAATATGGAGTCCTAACATTACTGATCTACCAGAAGACCCGCCGACATGTAAAAATACCCCCGCTAATACCAATACACCAGTCCTGCATGAGACAGCCCTAGCATGTATTCAATATGGACGGTGGGTGTTAACGCCGAAGTGGTGACATGTAGAGGTGTATGGTATGTAGGAGGACTGCTGGGCCTTGATAGCAGGCTGTGAAGCCTATGCCCAGAGTCGGACACATTAAAAAAAAGAGAGAAAAAAAGTACTAAAATAACAAAGTCAGTATCAGTCTTCCTCCAGTTTAGTATCTTTTATATATATATATATATTTTTTTTTTGGGGGGAATGACCTCCTTTAATTAATGGTGGACATTTTTATTTACTGGAAGAAATCATCATGTGAAGGAGCATTGTGGTGTGGATGTGGATGTGATAGGAAGCGTCAGGAGAAACACACTGAGGTGGTTTGGCCATGTGGAGAGGATGGAGAATGAGAGACTGACGAGGAGAGTGTATGTGAGTGAGGTGGAGGAGGAGAGGGGGAGAGGGAGGCCAAGGATGAGATGGAGGGATGAGTGGAGAGGTATATGAGGGAGGGGTGTGCGAGCTGGGAGCAGGGGAGTGAAATGGCGGGGGACAGGGCGACGTGAAGGCAATTTGTTTGTGGCCATCCCGTATGGGATTAAGGCGTCTGGCAGTAGATAGATAGATAGATTATCATGGAAGCAGACGAACCTACCTGGGAAGTTTCGTTGAAAGCCAATTGCTAACTTTCCTCTATTTCTGATCGTTTTAATTTTGAAGGGAGCTGAACCCCCAAGAATCATCGGGGGAGGGGTTCATGCTCCCCAAACATCACATTACAAACGAGATTCCATTGTACAACATGTACTAAGATATTTGCCATCTTTCACTATTCTGAGAATTTTTATTTGGTGAAGAGAAATGAACCATCCCCCCCCCCCATAAATATCATGATTGGAAAATTTTATACAGTGAAAGACCTTCATAATAACCAGACCGACTCACGTGACAAATTTCATTCAGATCCACCAAACAGCCCAAGAGAAGTTAAGACACACACAAACAGGCAGACAGATACACACACAGGCAGCCTGAATCTCGCAACGGTAGAGGGCGAGTTGCCGAGTATGATATAATCCTGTATCACAGAAGTGGTAGATCATCTTCATTATCAATTATAACTCTAATTATAGTCATTTATTTACGTGCTTGAAAACACAGCATTATAATAGGTCTACTTTATGCAGAGCATTATTGAGAGTAAAGTAATGTATGCGATTATTCATCATAATTTCGTATTCAGTAATCTATAGACTGCTTAAGAGAAAGACAGATTTTACTGTTCGAGCGAGCGAAGCGAGCTCGAACACCAAATTTAGTCACAGTCTGGACCCCCGACATATGCACCTCAGTGAAAGATTTATCGCATCAGCAAGAAATAGGGGCAGGGGGCGGGCGGACAACTCTGTAGTGCAGTTGCGAACTTTTTTGGATACCTCAGCCAATTCTGAAGTTACAAGAAAGATAGACACCAATTTGGAAATCGCAAAAAAAAAAAAAAAAAAAAAAAAAAAAAAAAATCCTCAATTATTTTCATTTCATAGAGAACCCGTAATTCTCAATAGTTTTTCCGTAAATCGAGGAAACGCATTTTATAAGGCAGACTAGCGTAACAGCCGGCTGCGCAAGCTGTAACGGTCTAAGGTAGCGTGAGTAGAGCAGCAGTGTTTTCCAGCGATTGCTGAGAGCAACCAGGTTTTGACTTTTCAAAACAAATAATATCTTCTGTTTGGCCCTAGATCTAAAATTAATACAAGAGGAGTATTGGTTTTTGGAAGTGTGAGGGAATATTTTTGGTGAAATCTAATAAGTTCTTTTTTAGTATTTTCAGGTCAGGAAATCAGAGGAAGATGAGCCACATAAGACAATATTCAGAACTGCCTGATTTGCTCGCTCGCTCTCTCGAACACGTTCCACACTTTCATTGTCTAGTTTATGTCCAGTAATATTGAAAAACATTCACTACTTATTTGAAACCCTTGACTTACATTTGAAATTCCGTTTAAGCCAGGGTTCTGAGGTTTTGGTACCATCAACACCCATTCTCTCCCGGACCCTGCCTTTCAGCAAATGTTTCTCACAGCTTTCACCACCCCGTACTTAATCATCTATCAGATCACCACCCAACACTTCATCATCCCTGTCCTTCGCTTTTCACATCACCACACCACTCAGCACTTCACCACCCTTCTTTCACGATCCCGCACTGCCCTATCCACACTACACAATCCTCATTTATTACTCTCTCATCGGCTTGCAATCACTAGCATAGGTTTATACGAAAAACTCTTCGTCATCACGTCGTCATAAATAATCACCAGATTTTCAGTAGTTAATCAGTCACAATACATGATTATTTTATTGTTTATTATCAGTAAAAATGACCGTGCAGGGGCCTCCCATATACTTTACATTAGCTAGCGTTAAGCCATTTTTATTCAACTCATGACGTAACACAGCTGTATATGTGAAGGCTTTAAAGAACTGTTGATTACTTTATTCGTATGACATATTTATTTCCTTCTTGTTGTTTCAACTAATTATATTGAGCGAAACTATTCAGCATTAGTACAGAATGTCTTCGTCTTAGACTATACTTAATTCCCTTCAGTTTCAAACTCTCTCATAACGTGAATAAAAGCATCCGAAGGTATCAAGAATTTAACAGAAAATATCCTTCTTGGGATGAGAGGTTAACTTCTAAATGCTGATGTCTTTTTGTTAGCAAATTTTTATCAGGGCAAGTTGATTTTATTCAGATGTGAAGCAACGGTTAGCGATGATGATGTTATAAACAATCCTCATTTACCTTTTCATTAAGAAGAGGTTTCTGGGGTTGACAGAAACAGGCAGCGTGCAAAATGCTTCACAGGTGCAGATCAGGGAACAGAAATCCATACACAAAACAGAAAAAAATAAAGTGTGCGATAATTCACTAGAGGCACACAGACTCGTGGACGCGTGAAAGATGCAAGTAAAATGATTTTAATGAATTTTGTTTATCTGTATCTACAGTATACCTATTGACTGATTGACAGATAAATATAATAAACTGTAGATATGTATTTAAATGTACACTGGCTGGACTATCTTGCCTGTGAGGGTTGCACCAAATAATTGTCCCATCACCAGTCATGCTGTGTTGATATTTACTGTGTACAGGAAAAGGAATATGTGCATAACAACTAGAAATGATTTAAGGATAGGTGCTGAGTGAAGCCTGTTGTGTTGTGAGGGCATTTATGGATGAAAGAGGATATGTGGTATGCTGATGCATCTTCACTGGAGTACCGGCTTCATTCTGGACATAGGATTATCGGAGTCGGATAGCTGGTAGGAAGGCTCTTATGCTGGGTAAAGCGACGAGATATTACTTTCTCAACCAGTCTTGTATGATGGGCGTTGTAGGAGGGCTGATTTGACTTGAAGGAGTGCCTGAAGAACTGGGTCATTGGTGTCTCATAGATGAGAAACAACTAAGGGATAATTCATGTCCCATTGGTCTTGTCAATGAATCCGAGATAAGCCTTCACAGGAGATGATATCCTGCCCTTGGTTATCGAACAGACTGTTGTAAGATGAACTAGGATCTTTGAAGTGCTTCAGTCTTAGATGCACTAGACCACTGAAGGAAGCTCCTGTCCAAGAGATTTTTCATTCATTCATTCATTGCCAGACGCCATGTATCCCAAACGGGGTGGCCAAGGGCTTAGAGTTAATTGTTTTACAGGGAGGGGCACTAGTCCTCCACCAACCCCACTTGACTCGTAGGGATGCCAACAGCATCTGGTGTTCCCAGGCGGTCACCCATCCAAGTACTAACCTCTTTTGTTAAAACATATTTATGAAAATCGATTGCGCAAGGGTCATTAAAGCAGATAACCACTGAGGATCTGAAGAGGGGAAATTCCGCGACCTTCACCTCCCTTCAGGAGATTTATTTGGTCCTTATTCGACCCCATTTATGCATTGTTCCGAGCGTATCCCCGAATTATTACCTATACTCCTCCGCTCTGTGTTCAGCGACGAAAATGGGATCTTCATGCGTAGAGTGTGCATGGGTGCGGCACGTCTGTGATGTGACGTAGGACAAAATGAAGGTCGAGCTGCTGTCTCCTGTACTGGTGTAATCGAAAGCAGGGTTACTGTAGACTCTCAGGTGAAGCATCTGGACTTGCTTTTCCGCCACCAGGGAACTTGGAGGCTGGTGGACAGAAGGGAGACACACAGACTTATGGAATAACCTCAGATTTTTTTTTTTTTTTTTGCAAACTTCTTTCAACTTCAGTTGTTCATAGGACTTGTGTTTATTATTGTCCTCACTTCTTTAGTGACGATGAAGTTTACAGTCAAACCAAAGGGAAACATAGCGTGAAAGAATATGAAAACAAAAAAAAAACTGTTTCAGATAAATTCAAATAGCTATGGAAGCTTGTTTGTCTTGAGATATAGTTACAACCTTTAATATCTACAAGTTACAGTCTTTAATAATTGCAGCCTTAGATCTACACGGATCCGTTTTTTTTTTTGTTTTTTTTTTCCGCATCTTAGTCTCATGTCTCAGGTACAGCGTGGTGTTTGCCTGCCTCTTTATTTACTTCCCACCTTCTTACTAAGTCAACACTCTGGCTGTCACTATAGTTAGTAGGCACGCCGTCTCTTACTCAAGAATTATGGCTCACTACAGCAATTTAGTCAGTACTCTAATTCGTACGATAGTCATCATTCTGGGTCCCATTACGGTTAGCACTCTGACTCACTAAACTCAGCCCTGTCTTACTATAGAAAGCACTGTGCTTCTTAACACAGCCATCATTGTAGATAATCAGTACTTCTATTGGGAAACAGAATATTGCTATAATTCTGTCTCTCACTATATTCAGTCATCTCTGTGGCTCTTATATTACTGTTAGTAGTCTGGCAATTACTATAGGCTACGTAGTCAGCATTCTAGTCTAGGTTAGCAATCTGACTCACACTGTACTGAGTCAGCATTCTATCATTATACGAGTACACCGCTCTTTGGCTAGCACTGTACCTCATAATGTACTCAGTCAGCAGTCTACCACTATGCCCAGTCAGCAGTTTGGATCTTTATTCAGCGGTACATCTTTCTTTATAGCCAGTCAGATATCAGTTAAATCACTTATTGATTACAGATCCAGCTACTGTATCTGTCTGTGAGCTTTAAAAAGGACCCTTGCCGCTAATACAGTAAACGACATAATAATTGTGAACCGCTAGGAAAGGTCTGGTGACACCGCTGTCTTTGTCATTATGGTAATGCGCTTCACGTTTAATGGTGTGAGTAATTACGTGTAAACGATTAATTTACCTCTCTCTTCCCCTCATCTCCCTATCCTTCTTCCATAGCTCGTCTTTCTCTTCCCTCCCGCCCCTCCACCTCACATCACCTTTCCATTCCCTTTGTCTCCACACCATTCTGCTTGCACTTCCCCTCCATCCTCCCATGAATTCCCATTCTTTTTTTTTCTCCTTTTTCACCTCCATTTCCCTCCACATTATATGCAACTCCATTCCCCTAGCCTCTCTCTCTCCCCCTGTCCACTCTACGATTTAATCCATCACCATTTCCATCTACTCCCTCTCCATTAATCTTTTTCCTTTACTTTCTCTTTGCTTGTTTTTCCCCTTACCTCCCCATTGCTTTCATTTCCATTCGCTTCCTCCGCATTCCCTAATACCTCCTATCTCTTCCCTTCCCCATCACCTCCCCTCCCTGCCATCCCTTGGTATCCATTTGTATTCCTTTATCTCTTCCCTTCCCCATATCAGCCCTTACCATTCCTTTGTATTCCATTATCTCCTCCCTTCCCCATTACCTTCCCATCATTCCACATTTCTGCTCTTTCCCCATTCCTGATCTACACTCCCATACCTACCTTTTCTTCACCCTCACTACTATCTGTCCCTCACTTACCATCTTTTCTTTCACTCGTCCCTCACTCTCCTGACCCTCCCATCCAAACCCCTCTCTTCTTATTGTTCTTCACCTCCTCCTTCCTTTCCGTATCACTCCCCTTCTCTTTTCCTTCCCCTCTTTATTACTTTTTCTTCTCTTTTCCGTATTTTTCTCCTTTCTCTTATCCTTCCCCCTCACCCTTCCCTTCCCTTCTCCCTCAGCGACGGCAGTATACTCAAACACAAATTGAGAGGCCCTACACTGGTCGCTAGTTTATGCACTGAGGAAGGCACAGGCAAGCCCTCATTTTTACATGGTATGCTAAGAGAGCACTAAGGGAAACGGGGAGGTTGGTGGCCCTGCATGACCATTTCTACCTGCCTGAGGAACAGTTGGTGGGTTGGGAGAGCTTTAGGCAGAGTCCCGCGGGAGTCGTCGTGGCTACTTTTCGTCCAGGCGATGTCCCTCAGTACCAAAACAAGGCGATTTCCCGTCATTTTTTTTATATATTAGTACTTATTTGTGTGTGTACTTTATATACTTTTACAATAATAGACTTTTCACTTAATACTTATGTTGTAAATATGATAACTAGTGCTGGAGTTATAAGAATCAGGCAATCCTCAGGGAGACATAGGACCACCTCTTAAAAAAATAAATAAATAAATAAAAAATAATCAACCTTTGAAGTGATTTAGTGTCCTTATAAAGATGTACAGAATTGCCTTTTCGAGTATGAAGAGGATACATGAATAAACGAGGAAAATATGAATACTCGTATATAAGGGACAGGTCAGGCTAGACTAGGATGTTTGGTGAGGATAACATAAAATAAGTTAGGTAGATGAGGATAAATAAGGGTGGGTTAAGTTATGAGAATTTGGTAAGGGTTGGATAAATAGGCACTGATTAGAGTAATTTCGCTCAAAAGAGGCGTTCTGAGATTTTTTTTTTTTTTTTATGCGAGGAAGAAGGAACCAAAGGCCATGAGCCCGCAGTAAAAGTTCTCTCCAAGAGAAAAACAAAATACAATAGAGAGCCAAATTCAAGATCCGATCATTTTGAGATCCCTGGACACACTGCGTTTGAAAGACTGGAGATCATAGGCAGCAGGAAATACAGACAGAGGGAGACAGTTCCAGAGCTGACCTGTTGCATAAATGAAAGACTGGGAGTAACGGTTAACTCTTGCATTATAGAGTTGGACAGAAAAGGGATGAGAGTTTGCTGCCAGACGGGTGCGTTCGTCTGCCTTCGTGCCCCAAAAGATAGTCTCCGCCTGTAAACAAACATCGCTTTTTAAACGCTTTTCACCATTGTTAGGAGAAATAAAAACAAAGAAACTTGAAAGCGCAACCGGAATGTACTTAAAGAATCTCATAGAGAGCTAAGGTAAGGAAAAAAACAGAAGAAAATTGCAAAGTAAAGTGGATCCTTGTCTCCTTATGGAGTACCAAGAATTATCAATAGGATGTTGCTGGTAAATATTAAAAAAATGTATTAGAAAAAATAAAAGGAAAATATAGTTTACAGTGCCAGAGATTAAAACGCTAAGATAATTTGATGCTGTCATGACGCCTCATAGTTTGGCCTGTGTGCTAGGAACAGTAACTCTATCTGTATCTATATTGTTACGGAACAGAGAAAACTGTCCCGCAAAGTTCCAGGTTCAAAACCAAAGAGTTAGGTAAAATTACAAGTTAAAGTTTAATGCTCAAACTAACAACTAAACATTCAGGACTCATAAGGATAATGTAATGGCAAAAAACAGGTTAAATATATGGTTAACTGCAATAGCCTCTATTAACACGAAATTAGCATGAGTAAATTTATCTAAGTCAGCCCTGATCAAATGAGAATACCAGATAATACTCAGTGAATGCAAGATATATTATTACAGATACAAAATATTATTAATAAGGGCTGACACCCAAAACACATGAATCACAAAAACCTTACTAGGCCTAAGAATTAACACCCTACGCTACACAGCACAAGAAAAAATGCAATAACAGTTATACTCAAATTACACAGCTGCTAGATGGTTGGAGACTTCCTGAACACTCACAATAATAACAACTGTACAGGGGAGGACAGAGATGTGAACAAAATGAGGAGTAGATCTAAGTGGCAATAATGCAGAGACTGAGCTCATTATATAGGGGCTGGCAGAGCTTGATACAACTTGTAAGAAGGACGCGCAAATGAAGCCATGGGGACAAAGAGTTGACAATCCTGCTCTGAACAACAGAAAGAACGACTTACTCTACTATAAGGGAGGAGGGGGAAGTGAGGTAGAACACGCTCGTGATCAAACATGCAGCATACTGTACGTTAGAATTACACAAAGGATGATGAAATCATAGGCTCTGTAACACCTCCCCACAAAGAAAAAGAAATTTACAAAGGAAATTTCTTATTACTCTAAAACAATCTGTCTAAAGTCTAGATAAGCAATCTGCAATAACATTTTCTTTCCCCTTGACATGTTGTATGTCTAATGAATACTCCTGAAAAAGTAGACCCCATCTTGTCAATCTCTGATTTTTATCTTTAAACTTACTAAGGAATTTCAGTGGATTATGATCAGTATAAATGACTATGGGGTCAAAACCAGAACACAAATAAAATGAAAAATGCTGTAAACCCAAAATCAAGGCCAAAAGCTCTTTCTCAATAGTTGAGTAGTTCTTTTGAGGTGGAGTGAGCTTCTTACTGTAATAAGATACAGGGTATTCAATACCCTGATCATCCTCTTGCAGCAAAACAGCCCCAGCTTCTGTATCACTTGCATCAACAGCCATCTTAAAGGCTTAGCAAAATTTGGAGTAGCGAGCACTGGCTGACTTAATAGGATAGCTTTAAGTTTGCTGAAAGAGGATTCACAGTTATCGGTCCAGACAAATTTAACTCCTTTTTTCAGTAGGTCTGTAAGTGGTGATACAAGAATTGAAGAGTTAAGAACAAATCTCCGGTAATAACCTACCATTCCCAAAAATCTTTGTAGCTCTTTCCTACTTTTAGGTCTGGGAAGATGACTTATAACCTGAACCTTAGCTGCTGGTGGTGCAACATGTCCATCACCAATTACATACCCAAGGTACTGAACTTTAGCTTGACCAAACTCACACTTTGATAAATTAGCTACAAGATTAGCCTGAACCAAACGCTCAAGAAATTTACTGACATGGCATAGGTGATCTTTCCAGTTGTCACTGAAGATTAATACATCATCAATATAAACAACACACCCTGCCAAACCCTCTGTTACAACATTCATGAGCTTCTGAAATGTGGCTGGTGCATTCTTCATACCATATGGCATTACAGAACATGCAGAAGTCTTTCCTAGTGTTACAAAACATGAGATCTCCCTAGCACGTTCAGTCATAGGTACTTGCCAGTATCCCTTTAACAAATCAAACTTACTTATGTACCTAGCCTTTCCGATCTTGTCTATGCAATCTTCCACGCGAGGGAGAGGGTAAGTGTCTGTTTTGGTTATCTGATTAACACGTCTGTAGTCGATGCAAAGCCGCTGTGACCCATCTGGCTTAGGGACTAGAGTGACAGGAGAACTCCACTCGCTCTGACAGGGCTCAATCATCTTGTGGTCCAACAGGTAGCCAAGCTCCTTCTGGATGAGAGGAACTTTCACTGGGTTCACACGGTAAGGAGGCAATTTAATTGGCTTTGCGTCTCCAACATCGACATCATGCATCAACACGGTGGTTCTTCCTGGAGTAGCACGGAACACTTACAGGTACTCCTGCAGTAATGCCGAAAACTCCTGCCTTTCCTCGGGAGGTAGATGAGAAAGCTTAGTCTGGAGATCATTCATGATATCAGGATTCTTCCCCAAACTATTACTCAGGCTCATGCTGCATGGGAGAACTTCACTTGCAGACTCGGGTGGAACAGCTACAGTGCAGAGTGGGTTATTTTCGTCCCGCCTGTGATATAACTTTAGCATGTTGATGTGACAAAGTTGCTTGTTCTTTCTACGATCTGGTGTGGCGATGACATAGTTGACATCACTGAGTTTCTTCTCCATGAAATAAGGACCACTAAACTTGGCTTGAAGAGGTTGCCCATGCACCGGTAGCAGAATCAAAACCTGATCTCCTGGCTGAAAGTGGCGTAACCTGGACTTCTTATCATACCAAGTCTTCATCTTCTCCTGAGCAGCTCCTAAATTCTCTCGTGCCAGTTGTAAAGCAGCGGACAGCCGTTCTTTGAACTTCATCACATACTCCAGCAGGTTGACGTCATCTTCCTCCGACAGCCAGCATTCCTTGATTAGCTTAAGGGGTCCTCTTACTTCATGGCCAAACAGTAGTTCAAAAGGTGAGAAGCCCAGTGATTCATTTGGAGATTCTCTTGCGGTAAATACAACGAATGGAAGACCTTTATCCCAATCTTTCTGATGTTCCAAACAGTATTTCTTGAGCATCGATTTGAGTGTTTGATGATATCTCTCCAACGCTCCTTGGGTCTGGGGATGGTAAGCTGAAGACATGATCTGGGTGATGCCCAACTCTTTCAGAGACTGCTTGAAAACATTTGACATGAAATTACTTCCCCGGTCTGACTGTACCTCCTTGGGCAGACCAAACTTTGTGAAGAACCCTAGCATTTCCTTAACCACGTTCTTTGCTGAGATATTTCTAAGTGGAATGGCTTCAGGATAACCAGTAGCCATATCAATCAGGGTCAACACATAAGAAAATCCTGAAGAAGTCTTAGGAAGAGGGCCCACAATATCCACCAACACACGGGTGAATGGCGCCTCAAAAGGAGGAATGGGAACTAGAGGTGCAACCTTTTCGGTCTGATTACACTTCCCCACAACTTGACAGGTGTGACAAGACTTACAATACCAGGAAACATCCCTGAAGATACCTGGCCAGTAGAAGTGTTTCAAAATGCGTGCCACAGTCTTCCTCACTCCAAGGTGTCCTGCCAAACTGGAATCATGAGCCACTCTAATGATATCCTGCCTACAAACACGAGGGATGACAACTTGATGTACAAACTCCCACTCACAGTCAGCTGATGCCGTTGGGGGTCTCCACTTCCTCATAAGTACTCCTGACTTTATATAATGACAAGTAGAAGCACCAGCTGACTCTTCCTCACTGCAAGCAGAGTTAGCTAGACCTTTCAACTCAGGGTCAGCAACCTGCAACTCAACCAACTCTTGACGAGACAAATTATCAACACTACGGGGTACTGCCTCATCTGGTGAGTGGTCCAAATTAGCAAGAAAAGTGTCAGCTAGGATAACTTCATCATCATCATTATCCTCTAAGTCACCAGTAACTTTAGACTTAGCCCTAGTGACAGCACCTGCAGGGAACACATCAGGGACATCACAATCCTGGGCCGCAGCCACTGGCTCACTAGACAGCTGAGGAGCTGGACACACTTGACTTCCACCAATATCATTTCCAAGTAAGAAAGTTACACCTGACATTGGGAGTTTCTCAACAACCCAACGATAACGGAACCATTAACAAAACCAGACTCTAAATTCACTCTGCACAGAGGGACAGAGAAGTAATTATTCCTTACACCTTGTAAGATTACAGTTTCATCAGAGGAATTAACATTAGAGCCTAGAACACTGGTCAGCATAAGGGATTGGCAAGCACCTGTATCACGATATATTTTAATTGATTTCCTGTCATTACTGTCCAGAGGTCTGACAAAACCATCAGACAGGAAATTAGCACATGAACTCTTGAGAGTGTCACCCACGTTACTGCTCAAAAGAGGAGCTCCATCATGAGAATTTAATTTACCCCTCAAAGCAGGTTCAGTTAACTCAGTTAAAGAATTCTGGGAACTCTCAAGGGTGGACACTAGACCAATTGACTGAATATTTAAAGACTCCTTTTTGTTCACATCACGCTGTCTCCTGAAACATTTCTCCGTAGTATGACCAAGCTTACTACAATAAGTACATTTACTTTTCTGAAATCTAGAGGTGGAGCTGGTATTTACTTCCTGAGAAACATCATCTTTATTCTCTTTCCTGTTACCTGTACTCTGAGTAGAGGCAACGTACTTACTCTCAGCTTTCCCTTTTTCTCTAGAATATCTCTTGTGAGTGAGAACATATTCATCAGCTAAAACTGCAGCATCAGACAAATTATCTATTCTTTTCTCATCAAGATATAGGCTTACATCTTTATTAATACACCTTTTGAAGTCCTCCAGCAAAATCATCTGCTTAAATTTGTCAAAATCAGAATCCACATTCTTAGAATTTAACCACTGCTCTAACAGATCTTCTTTGATTTTTGCATACTCAACATGGGATTGCTTATCTTGCTTATAAGTTGTCCTAAATTTTACTCTATAGGCTTCAGGAACAAGCTCATAGGCCTTAAGAATCAAGCTCTTAACTACATCATAATTATCAGATTGATCCTGAGGCAAAGATGCATAAGTTACTTGAGCTTTACCGGGGAGAACAGTTTGAAAGATTACTGGCCAATACTTTTTGGGCCAATTAAAACCTGTAGCTACCCTCTCAAACAACTGAAAATACTTTGTTAAATCAGATTCATTAAAAGGAGGGACAAGTTTAACATTTTTAGCCACATCAAAATCATCAGAGCTAGATGACCCAGTTCCACCTTGTTTCATGCGATACTCATGGTCTGCCTGAATCCTAGCTAGTTCAATTTGTGCCTGAACCTGTGCCTGTGCCTTCTGAATACGAGCATTTGCCTGAAATTCAGGCTCCTGAATACGAGCCTGAGACTCCACCTCCTTAGCCTGAAACTCAGCTTCCTTAGCACGAGCCTGAAACTCAGCTTCCTTAACACGAGCCTCCTGCAGAGCTAGCTGTAACTTAGCTAATTCAATCTGCGTTTGCTTATTTGGGGGAATTACATTAAACAAGCTTTTATTAATCATGCCAACAATTTCATCTTTAGAATGATGAGAGTGAACTGCAATTCCCAATTGTTGAGCAACAAGCTTAAGTTCATTCTTTGTTCTGTTTTCTACACCACACACTGCACATTTGACAAAGAAATCTTTGGCTTCATCAAGTGTAGTAATAGTAGACATCATGAATAAATCACAGTCGCAAAATATCAAGCAATATCCTTATGATAATATCCTGAATATCCTAATAAGAGGTCGCTAAATTTATCTTATGGAACAGAGAAAACTGTCCCGCAAAGTTCCAGGTTCAAAACAAAAGAGTTAGGTAAAATTACAAGTTAAAGTTTAATGCTCAAACTAACAACTAAACATTCAGGACTCATAACGAAAATGTAATGGCAAAAAACAGGTTAAATATATGGTTAACTGCAATAGCCTCTATTAACACGAAATTAGCATGAGTAAATTTATCTAAGTCAGCCCTGATCAAATGAGAATACCAGATAATACTCAGTGAATGCAAGATATATTATTACAGATACAAAATATTATTAATAAGGGCTGACACCCAAAACACATGAATCACAAAAACCTTACTAGGCCTAAGAATTAACATCCTACGCTACACAGCACAAGAAAAAATGCAATAACAGTTATACTCAAATTACACAGCTGCTAGATGGTTGGAGACTTCCTGAGCACTCACAATAATAACAAATGTACAGGGAAGGACAGAGATGTAAACAAAATGAGTAGATCTAAGTGGCAATAATGCAGAGACTGAGCTCATTATATAGGGACCAGCAGAGCTTGATACAACTTGTAAGAAGAACGCGCAAATGAAGCCATGGGGACAAATGGGGACAAAGAGTTGACAACCCTGCTCTGAACAACAGAAAGAACGACTTACTCTACTATAAGGGAGGAGGGGGGGGGAGTGAGGTAGAACACGCTCGTGATCAAACATGCAGCATACTGTACGTTAGAATTACACAAAGGATGATGAAATCATAGGCTATGTAACAGTATCTACATCAATATCTATCTATCTGTCTCTGTCTCCGTCTCTCTCTCTCTCTCTGTAAATGTATATATATATATATATATATATATATATATATATATATATATATATATATATATATATATATACAGTATATATACAGTATATATATATATATATATATATATATATATATATATATATATATATATATATATATATATATATATATATATATATATATATATGAGATACTGAAATGTATTGTTACCTATAGTATTGACTGAACGTCCCATATTCAGTTAAATCACATGGATAATGTATAAAAGTGGTTTAAACATGTGAGGATCTCGCTCTACTGTTTACTCTTAAAAAAATGAAAGCGCGTGTCACCAGATGTCACCACTAGCCCAGATTAGGGCCCCAGCTTGCCATTGACCTGTTAATGCGTAAAGTACAGCCCGCTGATTTTTATAAGAACAGTTCACTAGCACTGTACACTTGCACTGAGCTTTTATCATGTTAAAAATATTTACATAAATTATTTACATTATTCTATGTTCTCTGCAGGTACAGGGCTACTTTGTTACGATGATTAAATATAGGGTTTGTGGAAGCCATAGCATGCTTCCCCATAAAAGTTTTGAAACAACCCTCTTTAAGTTTTAGCACACCATTTTGACGCAGGGCCCTTTAGGAAAGACCCGACATTAGCTTTAAGTTTACAGTCGTCACTCCTTTCCTCTTCCACTCTGCTGCATTACTCTCACATCCGCTCGCCTCTCATTCCTCTCAACTCTACTCCCTCTTTCCCTCTTCCGGCCAATCCCCTCTCCCTTCACATCCCACTTCCGATCTCCATCACATTACTCTCACTTCCATTACCCTTCCTCAACCTCTCATTGCATTTCCCTTCTCCTCTTCCCCTGCCTCCTTTTCCACGTTGATTTCGCCGTCCTCGCTTCAGTATTTCCTTTTCTTCTCTTCCCATATTCTTTTCACGCATAACCATTTTCCCCTTCCTTTTCACTCTCTCACCCCCTATCCTGTCACTTTCTCTTCGCTTTCGTCTCTTCATATTGTCGTTCACCCACTCCTCCCCTTTCCTCCCCTCTCTCTTCCATCTATCTCATTTCTTCCTTTCTCCCTTTCGCACTCACTTCCTTTTCGCTGCCTCGATTATCCTTCCCTTGTCACCTCCACTCCTCACCCCTGTCCTCATACTTTCCTCCACTTCTCCTCTTCTCACTTTTTCCTTTCCCTCCCTGACACTCTCTCTTCCTCTTCCCACTTCTCTTGATTTTCCTCTCCGTCAATCCTCTTCTCTTTATTTACTCTGTCCCTCTCGTTTTCATTTCCTCTCCACTTCCCCTCCCCTTGCTTCCGCCCTCCCTCCCCTGCTCTTGTTTAACTTTCTTTCACTCCTATCCCTTTCCTCCTACCTCAAACTCGACTTGTTCTTTCCCTCTACATTCAACGCCACTCCTCTCTTTCCTCTCCCTCCCCTTATAATCTGTAGAGGTGTTCCTCAGGGTTCTGTGCTACCACAAACTTTCTATTCACCAGTGGTCTAAGTTGTACAGTCACTCATAAAAGAAAAGACCCCCCTGCGTTAAAGGCAATATAACTCGGGGTACTCAGTGTTGGTAACAGTGTATTTGACGTCAGCCATATGGGGGGATGAGGAGGGGTGTTTGAGAGGAGGGAGGAGTTAATCTGCACGAAACACTGCTTCGATCCACATTTCGAGTCAAACATACATTTTATCTGACTTGTTATGTTGTCCTTCATACAAAATTAACTTTATGCTACAAGAACAAAGATCTTTCAGGTGATAACACAATCCCATACCCGAATCATTTATGCATTAATGCCGCACATGATGCAAATGAAACCCCCGGCCTCAAGGGTTAAATGAATGGGCTCGACACACTTAGAATGAACTTTGAATGAACTTCCCCCAAACGCAGCTTCACACCTCCACACCTGACGTCATTTACAGTGTTACCAGGACCGATATCATATTGGTTGAAAGGTGTCTTGGGCAGGGGGGTCGTTTCTTTTATGAGTGACTGTACATCTAACCCTATCCACTCATACACTAAGGACTTAACCCTTCATCTTTCCATTCGCTTCTCGCAGCGTCCATCTCAGCTGTTACTTCAAAGACATGGGATGAAGCTAAGGCACACCTAATGTCTGACATGGCTCGTATCTCAGATTGGGGTAAAAGTAAACTTGTTGTTTTTAATGCATAAAAAAATCAGTTCTTTTATCTTCTGACCCGTCAGAGTCTTTCCCAGGAGCATCCTTTAATTTTTAACATTATCCCGCTCAATCCTGCACCATCTTTGAACATACTTGGGATTTCATTCTTTCGGAATTTATTTTAGAATGATCATATTACTATCCCTCTTGTAAAATCTGCTTCCAAGAGGTTGTTCTAAGCCGACTCCGTGCCTTATTTACCTCTGCACAGTTGCTGACTTTATTCAAGATCTCTTATTCTATGTGAAGAGTACAACTCTTATGTGTGGGAAAGCTTCCCACATTTAACTCTACTCAAGGAGGTGGAATCTTTTTTTTTTTTTTTTTTTTCCATTCACACTCTTACTGTCATCCTTCACCCTCTGTCTCTTCGCCGCTCTGTTGCATCTTTATCTCTTTTCTATCGCAAGTTCAAAGGTCACTGCTCCTCTGAGCCGTCTGCTTGCATTCTCTACCACTACGACGCGGCAGGCAGCTGTCTGGCAGCAAACACTCACCCTTTTTTGTTCAGCTCTCTAATGCAAGAGTTAACCGTTACTGCCAGTCCTTCATTATGCAACAGGTCAGCTCAGGATCTGTCGTCCTTTGTTTGTATTTCCTACAACCAATGACCTACAGTCTTTTAAACGCAATGTGTCCAGGCATCACGAAATGAATGTATCTTGAACATGGCTCTCTCTTATTGTGTTTGTATTTTCAGGGAACAATGCTTCTAGCCTTTGGTTCATTCTTCCTTGCGTGAAAAAAAAAAAAAGTTCCCCGTCCTAAACACTCCTCCACCTACCATTTTTAGCTTGGCTTACATAACCTTCCATCATCCCTTAACTCCCATTCGGATCTCTCTCTCTCTCTCTCTCTCTCTCTCTCTCTCTCTCTCTCTCTCTCTCTCTCTCTCCTAAGTATAAGTAGGCCTGCGTTTGTCTCGTACTGTGTTTTTCGTGTTTCACATCAATATATATATATATATATATACTAATGTACTTTGAATCATGGTTGTTTCGTTCATTCCTACACGTTTTCAGTACTGAATCATTCCTGTGTCTTTCATAACAAGCAGATGATTTTTTTTTCTTCAGTATTTTTATGTAAAGGGAAAAGTGTAGAAGAAGGTATCGGACAATTTCACTAGAAATCCTGTCCGTGTGATTATACATTTTTCATTTTATTATTGCCGATGTTCTTGAGCCTTGGAATAGCCTCTCGTAGAACGAGGCTAAAAACTATTTTCATTATCTTCAGCAGTACGACGAAGCCTTGGTTTTTGTTGTACTCTAGATATCACCAAACGATTTTATTTAACTCAGAGCTTAGAGACGTACTGTATAGCTGGGATCCTCGGGAGAATTTCTATTAACCCTCTCAGTATTTGATGCCATTTTTTTTTTTTTTTTTTTTGTGGCCTTGTCCCTCCAGTATCTCCTCTTTATCCAGCAACGCAAACACTGCTAACTTATTTTTATTTGTCTTAACAGCCTTCCATCCGTCCTGATATCTCATGTTCTTACCTATTCCCCATCCTGATATTCAAGCTACGGTGCTGCCTGACGGTTTTATCCAGCATATGTAGATATTTCGTACAAAGAGATGGGAAATTATCTTCATTCACTATCTTAGTGTGGTGACGCATCATCTCCAGTTCGTTCTAGCTACCATTTGATGATTTTATTTAGTCGTTTATTAGCAAACCATTTAATTCGCTTTTAGTGCAACATTCTGAACTGTAACTTTTTAAATCTTTGCAATGTGTGAAATATCTGAAACATATTGTTATGAAGGAGTTAACAGCTTCCGACGACGGCATACAAAACAAATCTATACCATCAGCACAATCAACAACATGCAGCAAAATCAACTACAGTGTCATGGTAAAGGTAAAAAGTAAAGGTGATGGCAAATGGCATAAGGCACTTTGCCTCTGTGCTCATATCAGTAATTTAAGACTTTGATTACAGGCGGCTTTACACTGAGTGACAAGCCAAATGGTTTCCTGTAAGCCAAGAAACCATTTACAACGCTGGGTGGTAACCATATAACCAAACCATACGTGCTCCCTACGTCTCAACAAGTGGGTTGGTGGAGGGTTAGTGCCCCTCCCTGTAAAACAAATAACTCAAAGTCAAATGGCCACCCCTTACGGGATTATGGCATCTGGCAATAGATAAATAGAGTCTGGCGGTTTTTTCACCCAGTATCCTTGGATACAAGGCCACTGGATCATCCACGTTACACAGTTAACTCTCCTGGATATTACCATGGATACTCATTTTACCTACCAGCCCATAAAGGGTGGATGATCACAACAGGCCCCAGAGTCACTAAAGATCGCACGCTATTGGCGTCTCCCTTACATGCCGCGACGTTCCCTTTCGGCGTTATCATAGAAATAAACACCAAAATGCTAATCACAAGAAGTCCCTCGGCAAGTGAGTCCACATACTGCTTAGGGCTTGGAATACCAAAGACAGCAGAATGATTGTGGAGTGCACTGCAGCTACATGTCACCAGAAGAGAACAGCAGACAGCAAAGACAGGGGAATAACTTCACATGCTTGACTTATAAAACAAATTAGAGAGCAGTAGATGAAGATTACATGGATTGTATATTATCGCTCACCAGCTGCTCTCGCAAACACAACAGTACACTTATGACAGACTGTGCTAAAAATCATTCCTTGTTGCCTTGCAAGTCTTTTAAAATGCCTTATCAAAGTTTGCAGGGTTTTTGAATGGAAAGGATATTGTTATTTCAGTTACAATTAACTAAGGCACTCCCTGTACACTGTAGCACTGACCCTGTAAGATGATAAACGCAAGCTTACATTACAGTCTTCCAGAAGTACCGATGTAAACTAAGGGTTGAGAACCTGTCAGCCTTGAACTGTCAATCAACGTTCTTTTGTTTGCTTTGATGTGTAAAAGTAAATTATTTTAGGTCAATTCAGAGGTATTTTAGGACAGGAAGGAAGGGGTAGGCCCATCTATAGGCCTATCTATAGATGGACCAGTAATACCTAATAATGCTCATGATACACAAAGAGCTTGTACATATTTATTTCTAGTTCTTTCTACTTTTGCTTAATGCCATAAACAATGTGCCGTGTCACTGTAAGTATGTAGATGTTGAGTACTCTAAAACAATCACAAGTTCTTAATCCCCTCGGACACTCCCTTCGATCCCTAGCAGAATTGTGGCTTACTTATAATTTTATTGTCACTTAGAAACTGGAATATTTAATCGACCAATAAATGAGGAGTGCAACCAACAGAAAGGTTGTGCAGATAAAATAACTCTTCTAAAGTTCTACTGAGCTCTGTATCATGGCTTTAGGTCTTGCTAGTCCATGAACCTGTATAATTTAAAGACTTTCCTCTTCGTTTTCCAAAACTACTTCAGAAATCGGCCAGTGGTCACTGGTTATAACAGGCACTCTGTTGGGGTTATAATGCAATGCCAATGGTTGCAGTAATGCCTTTAGGGACAGCTACTCAGAGATTCTACCATAACTTTCTGCAATGCTTACTCTGTTCAAACAGGGGGCAACCGGGCACTAATGTGCACGGAGATCCACGGAGAAAGGCCGAGGACAGCTCACGGTTGTTCATAATGTACTAGTTGTTGGGAGGTGAATCGAAAAATATTTTTCTAAAAGGCATTACTGTATCATTTCTAAGTGTTTAAAAAAAATAGTTTGGTATAAGGTAGTTTCGAGATCAAACATAGCGTGCAGAAAACTGTGTGAAAATGCCCCCCCCCCCTCCAAAAAAAAAAAAAAAGATGCTTTTATAAAGGAGCAAAATACCAACATTATACAACTATATAGTCTAATATGGCGGAGCTAGTTGCCCTGCGCTTTGGGAGGAGTCACTTGAATAGCATTCTAGCATCTATTTGTGCATTGTGATGCACAAACTGTGTCGACCGCTGTCTTTGTGGTGTAGAGTCTCCTTATTAAGGGACCTCCAGACCATCCTTATACGATCGTAACTCGGAAACTGAGTCACAGAATATTGATTACATGATTTCCTACCAAAACAGTGGTAAGTTATCTACGACGTTGAGTGTATATCCTCACATATGTATGTACTTATGTCCGCATCTGGGCACATACTTATGCACGCATCTCTTCACGTGTGAACATATAGTCTTCTTGTGGACTTTGAACGTACGAGGTGCTACCCAAACGTTCCCGAAATCTGAAAGCAGGGCAGAAACTGCTTGTCGTATGGTGCGTTGATGCCGAGTAGCAGAGCAAGTACCCTTTGTTTATTAGTGTGTCAAGTGGCTTTGTGCAGGGTGGATGCGTTTGCTGCATGTGTGTTTTTAATTGATGTGTTTGGGTTAGTTTGCAAATTTTGTAATATAAAAAAGAGAGGATGTGAAAGAATAATATTTATGCATCAAGTTTTGTGTGAAACTCTGGAAGAACGTGGCAGAAAGTCATAAAATGTTAAAATACGCATTTGATGACAATGCCTTGGGGGTTACACAAACCTATGACTGCTCTAACCATTTTAAAAAGGGACGACTGTCAACAGATGATGATGCACGTTCTGGTCGGCCTTCAACCAATTCAGCTCCTGACAATGTGACCAAAGTTCGTGCAACCATCCTCGAAGATCGCAGGAGGACAATCTACGATGTTTGTGACATTGTTAGCCTATGATATGGAACTTGGCAACTCATTCTGTTCAACGGCGTGAGACGAAAAGGTCCAGACAAGTGGCGAACAAAGAAATGGATGCTTCGACCATGACAATGCATGGACGAACACAGCCCTTGCTGTTCGGCAGTTTTTGGCATAAACGAACATGCAGGTTGTCCCTCATCCCCTGTATTCACCAGATTTGGTCCCCCTGTGATTTTTTCTTCTCTTTGAAAATGAAAATCTAGCTAAAAAGGCTAAGGTTTGACACCACTGAGGAGATCCAGTAGTACAAGCTGATGCTCAAGAACTTCCAGAACGCGTTCCGATCGTGGGAGAAGGACTGGGACCGATGTCAGCACGCCCAAGACTACTTTGAAGAGGACGGTGGTGATTAGGACTTGATGTAGTTTGTTTTTTCCTTGTATAGTCAAATTTAGGGAACTTTTGGGTAGCAGCTGGTATGTACATGTGTACATACGCTACTGCACCTATGTATGTACTTATGTATGCACCTACATATGTACTTATGTACGCACCTACTTATGAACTTATATATGTACCTATGCACATACTTACATACGCAGTATACTTACTAACGTACATACGCACTTATGCAACAATTTATGTACGAATGTGTGTCCGTACTTATGTACGTACCTATGTATGCATGTAGGTACGTATTTACGTACGCACCTGTGTATGTACTTACGTACACACCTGTGTACGTACTTACGTAATAACCTATGTACAGACGCATTCGTGTGCGTACTTAAGCACGTATACACATAGTTACGTACGCCCGTATATATGTACGCATGTACGCACGTACTTACGTATGTACGTATGTATGTACTTAGGCACATAATTACAATACATATAAGCACATTCATGTTCATGGACGTACTTATGCACTTATATACGTACTTATTTACGTACATTTGCGTACGGGAATGGCACGTACGGGCCTACATAATTGTTTAAGTACGTATGGACGTGAGGAGTAGACTGTAGCACCAGTCGAGCAGGGCAGTACTCCCGAGGTGGATGGAAAGCTGATGACAGGGAGTGCTGGAGTTCCCGTTTCATCAGCCCTCAGGACTAGTTCCTGACCATCCCCCTTTGCTGAACTTTTTCAGTGTCTCAGTTACACAGAGAGTAGGCCAGCATGCTCTCCAGTACAAATTTCTCTAACTATCTACACCAAACTACATGCACAGTACACACTACACTTCCTATTCTAAATTCAACAAAAATGGCGTCTTTTACTCTAGCCTCGGAGTCCCCAGGGGGAAGGACCATAAATGCCCCCACCGTCCGCCCCTCTCCCGGTGACGACTCGAGGTGCCTGGAACCACTGTCTGACTCTCTTCTTCTTCATTTCTGCAACATTCGCGGCCTTTCCTCTAACTTTCGCTCTGTTGAGCACCACCTCTCCTCCTCTAAACCTCACCTTCTTTTTCTAACGGAGACTCAGCTGTCTGAGGCAACTGACAGCAAACCCTTTTCTGTATCCTCCTACTTTCTCTATACTCATTTCAAAGCCAAGGGTGGCTGTTGTGTATACATACGCAACAACTTATCTTGCTCTCGTGTTCCTGAACTTGATTCTTCTGAATTCTCCACACTCTGGCTTCGGCTTTCCTGTCATTCTCTGACTAAATATATCTGTGCTGTTTACTTATCCCCTAATTCTACTGACTATCAAAAATTCTTCGACTATCTTACTTCTACGATGGAACACATTCTGTCCATTTCTCCTTTCTCTGAAATCTCCATTCTTGGAGATTTCAATGTTCACCACCACCTTTGGTTCTCCTCTCCTTTCACGGATCCACCTGGTGAACAAGCCTACATCTTTTCTATCCTTAATGACCTAGAGCAGCTTGTACAGCACCCTACCCGTATCCCTGACCGCCTTGGAGAGAGCTCCAACATACTTGACCTCTTCCTTACAACTAATCCTTCTGCTTACTCTGTTAATCTTTTCTCTCCGTTGGGCTCCTCCGATCACAACCTTATTACCTTAACCTGTCCTATCACTCCGGTACGGCCTGTGGACCCTCCAGGGAAACGTCGTCTGTGGCATTTTGGAGCCGCGGACTGGGAGGCCCTCAGGCAGTACTTCTTTGATTTTCCATGGAATGATTATTGCTTCCATGGCCGTGAGCCATCTGAATGTGCCTTGCGCATTACGGAGGTTATTCTATCGGGCATGGAAGCATACATTCCTTTCTCATATCCTTTGACTAATGCAAGAAAGCCTTGGTTTAATCACGCTTGTTCTAATGCTGTCCGCAACAAGGAGAGGGCCTACAAAAGGTACCGGAGCCAACCCACCCCTGAATCACATCATCTTTACGTTTCTGCCCAGAATCATGCTAAGTCTGTTCTTCGCTCTACTAAAAATAATTTCATCCATACTAAATGCTCTCAACTCTCCAACTCGAATTCTTCCCGCTCCTTCTGGCACCTTGCCAAAAATCTTTCTAACAACTTTACCTCATCATCCTTCCCTCCTCTTTTCTACTCTGATGGTTCTGTAGCTATTTCTTCTACTGATAAAGCAGATCTCTTCGCACAGACTTTCTCCTCCAATTCCACCTTAGACGATTCCGGTGCTGTTCCTCCATCACTTCCCCCCTCTGACTTCCTCATGGCTGACATTAAAATTTCTTCATTGGATGTATTTTCTGCCATCACTGGCCTCAGTACTAACAAGGCATATGGGCCTGATGGGGTCCCTCCTGTTGTTCTCAAGAACTGTGCTTCTGTGCTTACACCCTGCCTAGGCAAACTCTTTCGCCTTTGTCTGTCAACTTGTACCTTTCCTTCTTGCTGGAAGTTTGCTCTCATTCAGCCAGTCCCAAAGAAGGGTGACCACTCCCAACCCTCCAACTATCGTCCAATTGCTTTAACGTCCTGTATTTCAAAAGTTTTCGAGTCAATTCTTAATAGAAAAATTTTAAGGCATCTTTCCTATCACAACCTTCTTTCCGATCGTCAGTATGGGTTCCGTCAGGGACGCTCCACTGGCGATCTTCTCACCTACCTTTCAGACTCCTGGTCATCCTCCTTTCGGGACTTTGGCGAAAGCTTTGCCATTGCACTTGACATCTCAAAGGCTTTCGATCGAGTCTGGCATAAATCTTTAATTTCCAAACTGCCCTCCTACGGTTTCTATCCTTCTATCTGTGCCTTCATCGCTAGCTTCCTTTCTGGTCGTTCTATAGCCGCTGTTGTAGACGGCCATCGTTCTTCTCCTAGATCTATCAACAGTGGTGTTCCTCAGGGCTCTGTCCTATCACCAACTCTCTTCCTTTTATTCATCAATGACCTTCTAAGCTGTACATCTAACCCTATCCACTCATACGCTGATGACTCCGCCCTTCACCTTTCCATTCGGTTCCCGCAACGCCCATCTCAACAGTTACTTCAACAAACAAGGGATGAGGCTATGGCACACCTAATGTCTGACTTGGCTCGTATCTCTGACTGGGGTAAAAATAATATGGTCGTCTTTAATGCATCTAAGACTCAGTTCTTACACCTATCAACCCGACAAAATCTTCCACAGGTATACCCACTAATGTTTAATAATATTCAGCTTAATCCTGCATCATCCTTGAACATGCTTGGGGTTTCATTTACTCGGGACTTATCTTGGAAAGATCATATTACATCTCTTGTAAAATCTGCTTCCAAGAGATTGGGTGTGCTAAGCCGACTCCGCTCTTTCTTTACCCCTGCACAATTGTTGACTCTATACAGGGGTTTTATCCGCCCCTGTGTGGAGTACAACTCTCATGTGTGGGGAGGCTCCCCACATACAGCTCTTCTCAATAGGGTGGAGTCAAAGGCTTTTCGTCTCATTAACTCTCCTCCTCTTACTGACTCCCTTCAACCTCTGTCTCTTCGCCGCACTGTTGCATCTTTATCTCTTTTCTATCGCTACTTTAATGGTCACTGCTCCTCTGAACTGTCTGCGTGCATTCCTCCACCTCTACGACGGGCGCGTAGCACCCGTCTGGCAGCAAACTCTCATCCCTTTTCTGTCCAACTCTCTAATGCAAGAGTTAACCGTTACTCCCAGTCTTTCATTTATGCAACAGGTCAGCTCTGGAACTGTCTTCCTCTGTCTGTATTTCCTGCTGCCTATGATCTCCAGTCTTTCAAACGCAGTGTGTCCAGGCATCTCAAAATGATCGGATCTTGATTTTGGCTCTCTATTGTATTTTGTTTTTCTCTTGGAGGGAACTGTTACTGCGGGCTCATGGCCTTTGGTTCCTTCTTCCTCGCATTAAAAAAAAAAAAAAATGCTTCAGTAAGTCACGTACATGCATATGTAAGTCGTACATTTTTACGTGCGTACTTACAGTAAGTACAAATGTAGGCAGGACAGTAGTACACGTGATTATGGACATTCTTGAATACGCATATGCTTACGCACTTCCGTAAGTGCGCCGTTACGCACATATATAGGCTATATTACGTCCGCATTGTATTTGTGTACAGTGGCGTAGGCCGGCATTTACGTACTTGAATAATTAAGTACTTATGTACCTAAACACTTAAGCTCATCTTTTGATACATTTATCCTTAAGTACGTTCGTGATTCCACACATAAACCCATATGTATGTGTGTATTTATGTACAGTACATACTTGTTTTGTGGAGAGATGGAGGGAGTGGAGGAAGGGGTAGAGAGGAAAAAAGGGTAGGGGGGGGGAGTCTGGGGTTGTGCGTGTGCTTAACCCGCCCCGTCCCGACCACTTTTTGACCACTGGTACCCCCCAATCCCGACCATTTTTCGACCTTTTTTTTTTTTGCTAAAACTTTCGCTTTTGGTGAGAAACATCGAAAAATCATAGAGAAATCGCTCACCTGAGGTTTAAAATACTCATTACAGGTAGGAGAGCCGCCTTACCTTACTGGGTTTTCTATCAGGCTGGCACCAAAGAAAACGAGTTCTATGGGAGGATAACTATTTCACACCACTCATAAACGGTATTTATTTATTTACTGTTACGAATTTATATGTAGTACAAGAGTATATTGGTTTTCAAGCAGTAATATAGGCATTATAAGCATTGTTTCACTCACTAATACCTGACCTTTTTTTGCCACATTACCTGATCATCATTTCTAACTGTTTCTTCCTCTAATGCTATGTAAAGTTTGTCCTCCACATTGTCATTGATTGGGGAATCACTCTGGCCCTGAATTTCGTACCGTGGCATGACATGGCTATACTGGCCAGGTCACTGATAACAGGTGAATTGCTGAGAAAAGGGCATGCAGGGGGGGGAAGGAGGTCATGCTGGGTAAGGCATTGTCTCTGCCTGGCATCTTGTTGAGGAAGGTGTCCCGTGTATACGTACCAAAAATGACTCGCGAAAATTGAAAATTGTGGAAATTATGAACCTTGCAATTGCAGGACGTTGAAGTACGTCCTCGGGATTAGCTGTGACAAAACGTGAGGACGTGGAAGTACGTCCTCGGGATGGCGTGGGTTAAATTCAGTCACGTAATAGCTAGGTGGTTGGTGATTAGTCCAGCAAATGTTCACACAATAGAGAGCCGAAGTGAGAAGTCAAGTTACCATGACAACCGCCATGCTGGTTCAATACAAACATCCGACAAGGGGCTTTTACAAAGTCATCCCTTTTTTTTTTTTCTTGAAGGCAACCAATATGTAAGTGCGAAAACCACTGTAAATGTAATCATATATTAACCTTCTCTTTCCCTAGTGGTGTAATATTAGGTAAAGTTAAAGCTGACATCAAAAAAAGTCTACGAAACAAGCTCGTCTGGAATGTGGTTTGGCTGCAGACTTCTTAATGTATACATTTTCTTTATTTTATGATTATATTTAATTCATCATTGCTGGCAGCAAGAAAGTTGCTTTATGCAGGGATTTCAGTTTAGCTTTTTTTTTTTTTTCCTAAATTCGACATAATACCTGAATGGGTCTTTAAAACTGTTCTTCCATTCCAAGGTAAGGAACAGTTTAGTGTCAATGAAAGAAAAATATCAAAAAGAATTCATGAACGCAGAAAATATACAAAAAAGGGCAAATTATGCATGAGCAGTAAATGTCATCATGTCTCGGGTGTTATGCAAAACTCTTGTAAAACTGTATGGAAAGTTTAATACCTTCTACAGTAGAATGTGGAACTAATGACAGCACTGACTAAAGCAAGTATTCATCATATCACTAGTATACCACTTAACCTAACCAAACCAAGCTAAATCACCCGAAGTGACTCTTCTAGCCTACAACTGGTGCTAACCTACCATATCAGATTTTGATCTGACTGACACAGACTGCCACTAGACCCAACTACACAAACAGCCACTAGACCAACAGTAACTATCCCCTCCATGGCTACAGGCTTCGAACGACACCACCCAGTGCCAGTGCCGGTGGCACTGAATATGCGCGAACTATATAGAAATGGGAACATTTATGGGAAGGGAACGAAGGTCACTTGTATGTTTACACGACCCTCCTCTACCATCCCAAGCACTCAGACAGTCAGCTCATCTAGCATGTTGTCGACCACATGTTTACATGTTAATGGCATATGTGCAGGAATTTTATGAATTCTGCGTATCATAGCTAATCACAGGATAGGTTTAGGAAGCCAAAAAAAAAAAAAAAATCTTTCATGTGCCAGACAAGTCTCTTCTCATCTGTAAGATAAAAATCGATTTTAGACGTTAGGAAAAATGGTCCCGGAGCCGGCCTAGGGTGCACGCAAATGTCTTACCTCACGGCCATTGAAGGACTAGATCAAATGCTGACCTGACCTTACTTATTATAGCTTTATGTGCAAACAAAACCTTGGAGAATCTACAGAATTGGAAGTGATAGAAAATGAATCTTAAATTGGTTACTTGGCACACACTGTACTATACATACAGCAGTGTGACCCAGTTTACATACTGTACTGTGGCAAAAAAAAAAAAAAAAAAAGGCTGCTGATAATTGGTACAACAGTATCTGCTAGACTGATTGGCATCAGTGTATTTCGAAATGAACGGATCTTGAATTTGACTATTACATTGCTTTAGTTTTTTTTTTCTTTGATAGAACAATCTTGTGGGCTCCTGGCCTCCGGTTCCGTCTTCCTTGCATTAAAGAAAGTAATTGTCTTTCAAATTTATACTGTCTGGAATGCTAGTGTGCTGTGTGTCACAGAACTGAAGTACAGTAGTTGTCATCTGATTATGTAGTGTATTTACCGACATAAGCTTTGCAAGTCACAAAAAAAAAAGATGACTCTATAAAGAAACTTTGTTCTGCCAGGAACGTTAAATTAAATGTTATCATAAAATAAAGATAAGCTATCCATTAGGAAAAACTTTGCAGCAAAACCTGACACGCTAATTTTGTAGGCTTCCTTTAATGCTAGCTTTAACTTTACCTAACATTACAGGACTACAGTAATAGAAGGTTCATATTATATGAATGCATGTATAGTGGTTTTCGCACAATAATATTGACTGCCTTCCTCCCGGAAGAAAGAAACAAGAGACGACATTGTAAAAGTCCCTTGTCGGATGTTTGTGCTGAAACAGCACGGCAGTTGTCATGGACTCATGGTAACGTGACGTCATCACTTTGCCACACTATTCCTGCTTGCCGAGGAAGAGACTTAAAAGGAAGCCAAGCACAGCGATGGTGAACAGCCCATTATGGGTGGTCGTTGGCTTCCCTGGGATAACATGCAGTACTGTCACCTGGCGGCCGTTAGTGAATCCACCTTCAGGATTCGAACCCTGGCGCTAATGGGGCTGCAGCTTCGCAGTCAGTGATGTCATGATTTAGTATTACTTTGACTTGGATTATAGTCAGTCGATTTTCGTCGTCACAAAGGACCTCAAAGAGTGAAAGGAATACTGAAAGTTCAAATTCTTCAAATATTCTCTCCGAAGTTGACTATCATTGGATGGTAGTAAGAACATATTGCAGATGACAAATTCGTACTGAAGTGATTGAAGCATATTAGTGTCTCGTTATCTAAAACGGGTTTTTCCCACAGCATTATAGATATCAAGCACCCGAGTGGCAAAAACAAAGATTAAACAGATTTTCATACATAAGTTTCATCATACTGAAGGGCTGCAAGATTATCTTACCTCTGCATTGATAGACATGTTCCTTAGCTGGAAATATATAAAATGTCTGTGGGAGCCAGAAACAGCAAAATAAAGAGTTAATCGAGCTAGAGTTAAGGTTATGGGAGGTTTTTCTAACCCCTTTACAAGCAGATGGTTCCTCTAGACCAAATAAGTTAAGTAATGTGAAGGTAGGAAAAATTTAATATAAAAATCTTCTAAATTGAAGAAACTAATTTTATTTTGTTCTAACCTTTGCATATTGAGGGGTCTTGCCAAAGCTGAACCAAAAGGGGGACTCACATAATGCAACACTCTCGAGTACAATAATGGTCAAAAGGTCAGTCCATACGACCAGTGGCCACCTGTGATTTTGGGGAATAATAATGGAAAAAAATAAATGTTGGAAAATTATCATAAAAACATGATGAACTAAAGTTTGTAACTCGCTTATGATCTAATGTTTATAGAGTGATTAATCCCCATATTTCGAAACTGATGAGTAACGTGCTTGGAATCGACAGGTGTCCAACGATAGCGTGAGAGTCTTATGGCTAAGTCTTTGACCAACTCCTTTGTCATTGACCTTTAACTTGTTGCAATCAAAAGCGTCATTCCATCCATTCCTGTCCATTGGCCTATTCAGATTGTCTGGTTCAAGCTCACAGGCAAGTTAACCATTCTGCTAACGTGACTGACTTATTGATCTGAAAAGAGAGTAGTTTCATCCACAGACAGTCTTAAAGTATTCCACCAAGTTTGATCTATATCGAATCAAATTTGCTTCAGTTAGAGGACTGAAATTTTTGTCTTGCCCTTTGACCATTGTCTATCACATATTGCCATCATAACTGAATAATTTCATAATTTCCTGTCTCAACTTTTGCACCAGTTTTGGCCACAGACGAATTAAAACTTTCAGTTAACCAGCCGCGTCCCGTTGGCGAATGGGTACGTCTCCATGTTTTGTCACGGTGACACCCGATGACGTACCCATACATTTTGCAATTGCGAGGTCCGTCATTTGCACATTTTTCAAATTTCATGCGTGATTCTTGGTACGTATACACAGGACACCTTTCTCTATCTGAGGCCAAATGGGGACAATGCCTTACCCCGCATGACCTCCCCCCCTCCCCCACACACCGTTATCTCAGCAACTCACCTGTTACCAGTGACCTGGAAAGTAAAGACATGTCACACCACGGTACAAAATTCAAGGCGAGAGTGATTCCCCAGTCGATGACAATGTGGAGGACAAACTTTACGTGGCTCCAGATGAAGAAACGAGCTAAAGTGATGAGAAGGTAACGTCGCCAAACAAGGTGTGGTATGTTGATGTGTTTTGTGAGTGAAACAATGCTTATGGTGCTTATATTACTGTGTAAAAAACAATATACTTTTGTATTACATATAAATTCGTACCAAATAAACAAATATTTACCTATTCTGAGTGGTTTGGAATAGTTATCCCTCTCATAGAGAACATCTTCTCTGGAGTGTGGCTCAATAAAAGATGCTACCAGGTGAGGGGAAGGTCACCTGTTTAGACCACTTCTAGACTCAAGTGAGCAATTTCTCTCTGAATTTTCAATGTTTCTTATAAAAAGCAGAGGATTTAGCTAAAAAAAAAAAAATTGCCAGGATTGAGAGGGGGGGGGGGGTCACTGGTGAAAAATCTGCCGAGATGCAGCGGGTTAAACTTACCCTTGACCAATGACTTTTTTCGAACAGTGGTCACCTTTTCTATTGATAATCCTTGATCTTTATGGCAACTTAGGTGCAGTTCTATAATGAGCTTTTCCATAATCACTGACAGACAGATAAACAGAGAGACAGACAGACAGACAAACAAAGGAAGTCGATCACACACAAAACCCCCCAAAATTTTTGCTCAGTTGTAATAAAATCATCTTCCGGAAAGAAATGTCAAAATGACACAAGATAACCTCATAACAGAAGATTTAACAGCAGCAGGACTGGAAAAGTTATGAAAGACTCAATAGCAACAGGACTGGCAACACTGGGAATGACTTAATAGCTGTAGGACTGGCAACACTGGGAATGACTTAATAGCAGCAGGACTGGCAACACTGGGAATGACTTAATAGCAGCAGGACTGGCAACACTGGGAATGACAGCAGTAGCAGGATTGGCACCAATGGGACAAACATAATAGCAGCAAGACTGGCAACACTGGGAATGACTTAATAGCAGCAGGACTGGCAACACTGGGAATGACTTAATAGCAGCAGGACTGGCAACACTGGGAATGACTTAATAGCAGCAGGACTGGCAACACTGGGAATGACAGCAGTAGCAGGATTGGCACCAATGGGACAAACATAATAGCAGCAAGACTGGCAACACCGGGAATGACTTAATAGCAGCAGGACTGGCAACACTGGGAATGACTTAATAGCAGCAGGACTGGCAACACTGGGAATGACTTAATAGCAGCAGGACTGGCAACACTGGGAATGACTTAATAGCAGCAGGATTGGCAACCCTTGGATAGACGTAATAGCAACAGGACTGGCAACACTGGGAATGACTTAATAGCAGCAGGGTTGGCAACACTGCGATAGACGTAATAGTAGTAGGACTGACAACAATGGCAAGGCAAGGGAAACAAAAGAGCATCGGCATCAACAACCAATCCTCTTACCCGGGAAATCCTGCACGAGAAGGAAATAAGACTTTACGTTTGTTTTTCCGGCCCGCTCCACTTTTCCCCTCGCTTTTCTTTTTCCTCTTTTTTTTTTTTTTTTTTTTCCCATGAGAGGGCGCCTGGTGCTCTGGTGGTTGGATAGACCCAGAGAAACAACCTTTTTATAGGTGCTCATCGCAAGACGTGACTGGAGGCTTTTCTGTCATGTAACATTAGGCTACCAACAAAAGTATGCAGATCATCTGCCCTTAATTTTAATTGATTGCATTAGCCTTGCCTATGGCCTCTACTCCTTGAAGGTGATAACACCCAACTGGCTCTTACCCTACTCGTATTTTTAACTGTGTGTGTGTGTGTGTGTGTGTGTAATTCACCGGGTCGGTCAGGATCACTAGATGGTCGTGACCGTCAGCTTTTACCCTCCCGGAAGGGAGCTGAGAGCTCATATAGTCCGATCTAAGGGCAAGGCTGTGACCTTCACACACGCACACACCCGTCCCCTTGCTCTAGGGGGACAGTAACCACCCACTTCGTCAGTGAAACTTTTCGCAACCTGAGCGAGGCGCGAACTCCCGTCCACCAGTTGGCAAGCGAGAACGTTACCACTGCACCAGCATTAGCCTTGCCTATGGCCTCTACTCCTTGAAGGTGATAACACCCAACTGGCTCTTACCCTACTCATATTTTTAACTGTGTGTGTGTGTGTGTGTGTGTGTGTGTGTGTGTGTGTGTGTGTCTTGTTATATCACACACAATATTTCTTCACTTCCTAACATTATATTTCAGTTCCTGACAATACATTATACCTCTGAAAACAGACAGAGGATTTTGTCACAATCTTACTGTGTTTGGTGTGACATACAGGCAAGAATAAGTGAACCTAAATAATTTAGACTGAAACAAATCAATGTCGAGGTTAGCAGTTGAGGTACAGTCGTCAGCACAAATTCGCTGCAAGCCTGCTCGTGTGATGTGGGTCGTTTTGTCTGGCAACAGTGCATGGGAATTAGTTGCAACACAGGCTTTTTTTACGCTTGAAAGACGTGTTTCTAAGAATTAGTACTATAAATCGCCCAGAATGCAATATTCTTTGTATCTGATTAGCATAAAAATGTGCAAAAGACGACAGAAGAATGTTGTGGAATGATGAAAATTCTGCTCTCTCCCCCGTACCCCTTCCGATGTCCCTCTTCAACCTCCCCCTCTTCCCCCCTCCCCTTCTTTCCTTCATTTCCACTCCCCTCTCCCCCTGCCCTGTTTACCATATATTATCCACGGCGCTGATCTACGTATTTCATGTCTATTCCTGTAACCTTTTTGCTCCTCTACATCCGTGAAGCTCTTGCCATGACACAGTCTTTTTCTCCCACTCTTTACTCCAAACATGATGCAGTAGTTCGAAACATTATTGGTTCTGATCCTGCTTCATGAATCAGTGAACTAAATGAGGAGAATGGGAACAATTTCTTAGGGAAGAGAGAGGGCGAGAAATAGGAGGAATGGGCACAAACGTTTGTTTAATTTTGCCTACTGAAATAATAGCCACCGACTGCCAGGCTCACTCAAACAAACACCAGTAAGGAATGCATCACGAGAACGAGACCTCAATGTTCCTATATCTCCCGGCCGTTGGTTGTGACAAAGGGTGGAGAAAAGAAAGACAACTGGAATAAAAGGAGTGAGAAGAAGACGGGGATGATGAGAATGGGACTCGAACAGGAAGGAATATTGATAATAAACCTTGGATGTAGTTGGTAGTAGTGCGAGCCATTCGGAATTGGGCAGAGTGGGTTTTGTAAACATTCAAGAGAGAATTGCAATGCGCCAATCAAGTTTGTTCCGTGGATAAATGAGTGAAGGTAGAGAGGGTGCGAGAGGAGAAAGTGGAGAGGCATGAACGTGAGAAGGGGGTAGGAGGGAGAGGGAGGGGTGGAGGGGACATAGGGAGGAGTAAGAGGGAGAAAGGGGAGAGAGGGGAAGGGAGCTTAGACACGGTTATAATGAGAAATAACCGAGTACTATGCTCATACGTCCTTCCTTAACATTCTTCTGTCAGCTCTTGCACTTTTTTATACTATTCAAATACTCCTGCTCCTATCTTCTCACCACATGACCATATCACCTAAAACCTTGCTATTGTGATCTCCCTGATAATCACTACATCTGCTCTCAGCCTCACTTCGTCATTTCTAAGTCTTTCTCTTAGCAAAACGCACAACATCCACTGAAGCATTCTTATTTCATTATTTTCAGGTTTTTCTTTTTTCCCCGGTGCCCAGGTCTTCGGCCGGTAGCACTGGCCTTACCACAGTTCAGAGATCCTCTGTCTCCTTTGGGAAATAATCACTACTTTTTTTTAAAACCAGAGCTCACGATATGGAACAACGTTTTTTCGTCGCCGCCTCTGTGTGTGTGTGTGTGTGTGTGTGTGTGTGTGTGTGTGTGTGATTTAACAAAATAATTCAAACAGTTTTAACCCACTTTACCAAACTTTGTGAAAGCGTTGAAGGGATTGAGGTACTGATTTACAGAAAAATAGATCAAAGCCACAAAGCTTGATAAAAATATAAACTAACAAATTCCACCCAAACAGTTTGATCAGATTTAGGCCGACCTACATGAAGGGTTGAGGGTTAGGCAAGAGGAAAGGGATTCAATTTCGAGAACAATCGGTCAGTGGCCGGGTCACGGGGAAAGAACATACTTCGACTGGTGTGCCTGTGTGTCAGCAAAATAACTACAGCAGTTTTTATCTGATTTGGATCAAAATTATTGGAAGTGTTGATGATCAACCAAGGGGTTGGCGTTTTTTTTTTTTTTTTTTTGAACATTCAGACAAACGTGAAGGTCACATAGCAGAGTCATCATAGGTAGTGTTTGTCTGAATGGGGACAAACATTATGGATGGGTTCAGGGCATTGTCACGCTAAAGCGATTCGATTTTGAGAACAATCAGAAAAACGACAAGGTCAAAGTGATAGGTCAAAGTTCAGTGTCATATGGCAAGGTTACCTTCAACAGCTTTGGTCCTGTTTAAACTTGGTGAAGGATTGAGAGTGAGGGATGAATGAAAGGATTCGATTTTAGAAACATTCAGTCAGTTTTATGGTCAGAAAGCGGAGTCAAATTTGTCCTGTGTGAAATTATTTGTGAACAAAATTACTAACACATTTTGACCTAATATTTGACCAAATATTGTGGAAGGACTGAAGTTCAGCCACTAGGCTGACCTATTGTTTTTAAAAACAATAGATTAAGGGTCAATGCCACATGACAAGATCTAATCAGGCTGGGAGGGTTCAGGCTTGTTGTTGTTGTTCTTCAATCCCAGCCCGTCTGGTCTAGCAGACTCATCAACCACAGGCCAAAAAGCGCTCCCGCAAGGCTGTCTCATGCAGTGGATCGATGTTCCCTTGTGTTGAACAGCACTTCGCCACAGCCTGGCGCGGGAAAAAATGCGAAGATTTGATTCCAGGGTGGACGTCACATCAGCGACTAACTACCCCGTTAACAGGGACACTATAGTAAGCTCCACATCACCCCGTTATGTCGTTATACTGCATGGTTGCCACCCAGTGTGGTAACTGGGTTCCAGGGTTACAGGAAACCATTATGTTTGTGACTCAGTGTAGAGCCACCTGAAGTGGAAAGAAAAGTAGTATAAAGTGATAGGAAAGATGGAAGGAACTGAAAAAGTTGAGGGCAAACATAGAAAATGAATAATGAAAGGTGTGAGAAACAGTGGGCAGCACTACATCAAGTGAGTGGATGATGATCGTCACCACCTACCACGAAGGGTTCAGGGTAAAACATTGATGAAGCGAATCGATTTTGAGAACAGTCCGTCAGAGGTCAAAGTGACACGGTAAGGTCAAATGTTTGACTCTATGACTTTTTTGTTAAAAGGCCTATTGACCATTGGGGCCGAAGCCTCTGGTCATTAAGGTTATATATATATATATATATATATATATATATATATATATATATATATATATATATATATATATATATATATATATATATATATATATATATATATATATATATATATATATATATAAATATATATATATATATATATATATATAAATATATATATATATATATATATATATATATATATATATATATATATATATATATATATATATATATATATATATATATATATATATATATATATATATATATATATATATATATATATATATATATATATATATATATATATATATATATATATATATACACACACACACACACACACACATCCACATAAAAACATACACACTTTCATGCACACGTGCATATATATATATATATATATATATATATATATATATATATATATATATATATATATTTATTTATTTATTTATTTTTTATTTATTTACTTTTTAAAAGATTTTTTTGACCTTACATTATTTATAAATAAAAATGCCTTATTTAATGACCCTAAAACTAATCACCTAACTGACAAATCGCTAACCTATACTAAATCCTAAAGAGACAAGTAACTAATCCTACACTAATGGTAAAAATACCCCGACCATGAGAACACCATCGACTGCAGATATGTAATACCTTTCTACATTACATACTTGCACTGATCACCTGGTGACTGTCAGTCGAGGCACAGACTAATATAGGGGACATCAATATATGAAAGGGAACCAGACGAGTCAGGAACATTTCCATATACGTCAGCTGTCGGCCCTAATTAGAACAAACAAGATGGTACAATGTATTTAGATAATATGTACAAAAAGTGAAATATCTTGCCCAACAGATCACCATCGACTGCAAGTGCCCAATACCTTTCTGTATTGCACACTTGCTCTCATCAGCAGGTGACTGTCAGGCGAGGAACGGGGTTTAATGTAGGGGACATCTACAGTATATTATAAATAGATCAGTGGGAAGGAAGAACTATGTCAAATATGTCAACCGTCAACTCTAATTAATAGTACAATATATGCATATTTACAGTCGATAAAAACCATAACCATACAGTAAAAAAGTCACATCACTCTGATCAGGCTGGTCTCTCTCAAGAAAGCCATCAATTTATCAGTCATTACAATGTCCCCATCACCCAGGATGGTGGAAAGGGTGAAGGGGACACCTGCACCCTTTCCACCATCCTGGGTGATGGGGACATTTTAATCACGAATAGAATTAGGACAATGGGCGTAGGTACGAACGGTATCATGACTTCAGGCGTCTCGACATGTACAATGTCATCGTCAGTGATCAATAAGGAATATGGTAAAATAGTAAGGGTAAGTACTAAAACATATTTTACAAAAATGTGGGAGTCAAAAAATATGTTTAAATATGCTTAAACCAGGAGGGAACCTAGGCAGAGTAATGGAACAAAGTGGTACTGCAGACTTAGTGTTAGAGAGACGGGTTATGGCTCTTATTATATAATGATTCAAGCAGTCTTAAGTTACTATTTGATGTACAAGACTGTATTTCAAAATGCCCTTTCTTAAGTTTGATATCGCAAGATGCACAATGATCCCTTACTGCTGAGTGAGGAGGCGATCTGAGCCTTCGGCCGGTCCTGTTCGACTTACCCCTACATGCTCATAATTTTGTCGAAGGCACGGGTTGTGCTGCCAATATACCCGGCTTGGCAACCTGGGCAAGTGAAATAATAGACGGCAGACAAGCGTAAGTCGATCGGAGCAGGGTCCTTAATGGGAAAGAATGATCAAGTTTTGAATTAATTACCGGTATAACAGGGTCCTTAAAGTGCAAGTAAGAGCCAGTTTTGAATGAATTACATTAATTCATTGCATTAATTATATTAGGGTCCTTAACGTCAAGGACAGAGCGAATTTTGAATGAATTATATTAATTCATTCGCAATTGATTTTTTTTTTTTTCCCGTTAAGGACAATGTTCCGATCGACTTACGCTCGTCTGTCATCTAATGTTTCACTTGCCCAGGTTGCCAGGCCGGGTATATTGGTAGTTCAACCCTTGCTTTCAAGGTCAGGACAAATGATCATATGGGTAAGTCGAGCAGGACAGGCTGAAGACTCAGATCGCCTCCTCACTCAGCAGCAAAGGGATCATTGTGTATCTTGTGATATACTCAAGAAAAAGCACTTTAAAATATTAATTTGTACATCAAAAAGAGTAACTTAAGATTGCTTGAATTACTGTAAATGAAGACTCATATCCCATCTCTAAAAAACGCTGTCTGCAGTACCACTTTATGTTAAATAGCTCTGCTTTAGTTACCCCCGATTTTTAAACCATATTTAAGCATAATTTTTGACTTACACTTTTTTGTGAAATATGTTTTAGTGTTTAATTTTACAATTTAACCTTATTCCTCTTAGATCGCTGATGATGACATTAACAATGTCGAAATCTCTGAAACAAAAATGCTCTTCGTATCTACGGTCGTTGTCCTCTTCCTGCTCTCAGCTCGTTGTCCTCTTCCTCCTGAAGCTGTGGTTCCCTACGAGCATCCCACTACCTGGAGTTTTTATTCGATTTGGGTCAAACTTGGTGGAAGGACTGAGGGACAGCCATAGCTGAAGAAATTCGTTGTGAGAACGTTTGATGAAAGACGCAGATCACAGTGCACGATTAGCACAATTTTTATGTGAAAGTTCAGGAAAAAATGAAGTAATTTAATTTTGATACCAATCAATTGAAGGTCAAAGCCAGGACAATATTAAATGTTCGGTCCTTTGGGCAACTGAAGAGCACAGATGTTCCAGTCTCTGAGAATTCTTCATTTTTATCTCTTTGCACTGATGCCAACAAATGAATCCTTTTAAACTGTCTTTGTACAAGAATTATTGCCAGTCTGTGAACACCATTGCTGCAGTTTTAATCCAACCTTTGTATCTGCATTGTCCAAATATTTCTTTCACTTACATAGTACAGTTTCCACAGCTTCGAACAGAAATATATACTACTTAGTGTCATATTCATAAAAATCTTTAGCTTCATACTGAGGGGTGGATTTAACTGAAGACAAAATGCAAATATTTGAAAAATATAAATACACTGGTAGCTAAACTTTAATGTACTTCATATAACAGATATTATCCTTATGTTAATTGACCGATAATGGAGAAATCACAATGCTGAAAAACAGAATTTCACCTATTATGCACTACATGTAGTGTGAAACTCACACTGGAAAATTATGCTAAATTCCCTGCAGTTCTCTCGGTTTTGTATGAGATTCATGCTCTTGTGTAACATTACTATCGGTAGGGCTACTAGATATCTCGTATATTCAAGCCATGGTCTACCAAATAATCTTTTCTGGAATAAAAATCACGTCTATTGTTATACGATCCACTGAGTAGAAAAGCCACACGCTTTGGTCACACACTGGTGCAGCCTCCTTGATGGTATTACTGTAAGTCACCCAGGACGGTGTCAGGAGTTTGCTGTCTACAACAGTATCAGAAATCCTTTGTTCTAAGCCCTTCCAGCTTCACATCAGCCAGCTTTCACCCTCCACCATTCGTTCCCAACAGCTTGCTCCCTCAGCAGTCCTGACCAGCCAGATCTCATGTTTACCAGCACACTGGAGGCAGCGTCAGCCATTATAATGGGGCGAGGTTGTTGTCAGGTGCATAGATGTTCTTTGAAAGAAAATGATAGACAAGTATTATATATATCAACACAAACAACAATAAAAATTCACTATGAAGTGATATATCCAAAGTTAGGTGCGTTATATTCAGATGGTATACTGAAATTCAGCATTAGCTGCATATATATATATATATATATATATATATATATATATATATATATATGTATATATATATATATATATATATATATAGAGAGAGAGAGAGAGAGAGAGAGAGAGAATATATATATATATATATATATATATATATATATATATATATATATATATATATATATATATATTCTTATCGGACGCCTTGAGGGAAGAACCTTTTTCCAGGAGGGGATAACCCATATATACCTCAGTATTGATATTTTTTTTATTCAGTACACTGCCTGTATTCAGCTAGCAGTCACCATTCTGTTTACACAAGGGCGTGTTTTCTGTTTCCTTTTCAGATCCTGTCTCCCATAGATCATTTTCTTTTATCGTTCCGCTCGTTACTTTTGATAGTCCTTATCCCGAGACTTACCAGTCGCTTCGGCATCAGTACGTAATGTCCCTACTGAATGCATTCTATGGCTATTGACGAAGAGTGTAATAGTATTACCTCGGGTGTTTTCAAGAAATATCGCTAGATCTTGTAGAAGACCAGTTAAAAGGATTTTAGCAAAATTCTTTACCCTGAACGCCTTTTATCCCAGGCCTGAGATCAACATACCAGCCTTGTAGACTGCAGTTCACCGGTCAGATCGTTTGGCTCAATCCACAAGGTTGACTAATTTTAAGGAAACTGTAAGTTCCAGTGATGATATCTATCATGCTCTTTTTAACTGAGTTTGCTGTTACATCTGCGTGGTTAGTATTTCCTCTGCACCTCCTCCAAAACACGCCAGTCAACAATGAGATGTTGCTATCTGCATAAACCCCTGTCGGACGACGTCATATACGTTTCTTGCTACTTCTTGATGCATTTATTCAGCGTAAAAGATGTTTAAATAGCTTAGGGATTATTGGAAGTTATATCTAATCCCTCCAGTTCAAAAACTCTCTCGTAGTCTGAACTGATCAGCAGAAGATTGCATGAATTACTCGTACATATAGCCTATAAAAGATGTCAGTGGACTGAAGCGGTGAAATAAAATGGGTTGGGAACACACTTCAGCCTGTCGAAACAACGGATATGTAAAGAAAGTACTGGCTGAAACTGTGCCAACCCTTATATGATCGGGACAATTCTAGCGTTTTTCTAGTTAACGCTGAGTGGTAATATGCACATTAGGGTGAGTAATAGGAGCCCGAGATTATTGGTATCAATAACACTGCCATGGAGTGTAATAACTCTAGCTAACGTTACACGACTTTTTACACCTCAGAGTGAGTCACGACTGTTTGAAAACGATAATATTACCATTAAGTATCACTGTTGGGACAGAATTTTTATTTCTTTAGCTAAAGACAGACAATTGTTATCAGCTAAGGTTGAGTTATATGAGCCTTAGACGATGAATATTAGCATCAATAGTTTCTAACATTCGAAAGAACTCCAGAGTTCTATCACACGTAAACCAGATGATTTTACACTGAGAGTGTGTAGTAGGAGCCTCAGAGGGGTAAAAAAATCCAACAATCCTCTGCAGTCTTGGGATTTTTGTAGCTGGTTCTTCATTAAATGGTGGTGGCAGGTTCTTCGTTGATTGGTGGTTGGTTCTTCCTTTATTTAGTAGTTGGTTCTTTGTTAGATAGCTCAGCGTTGTTTGGTGGCTGGTTTTTCATTATTTGGTGGTGTATTCTTTGTTGCTTGGCAGTTGGATCTTCGATGATTGATTGATTTTTGTTTGGCGTTTGATCTTTTATCTTGTGTCCAATTTCTGTTATTCGGAGGCCAATATGGGGTCGGCAGGATTGTGCGTGGCCGAACTGATTAACTCTTTCGGTCTGAGGACGCGATTTAAATTACGCTGCATTCATACCATCTGTAAACAACTTTGTTCACTTTACTAAAATTTTTCGAAGTAGACTGGTTAGTTATTGCCTTAATTAGTCCCTTCAGCAAGAAAAGTCCATTGAAACTAAATAAAATAGATTGTTTGTAACAGGCATAAACTTAAAAAAAAAAAAAAAAAGCACTGCAATAAATAGGTGAAAGGACTTTGTATTCCTACCTTTCGTTGGAAAAGTGTCCCCAGTTTGGGAGTACAATAGTACTGAAGCAGCCAAAATAAAATACAAATGACATCCTCCAGCTGATCCGGCTACAGTGGATTCTCTGTTCTCTCAGATTCCCGTCATTCCAAAGACTTTCCATAGATTCTGTCCTTGATAATTCCACACAGTATTACTGAACTTTACAAGTGCCATTTCCAGTTGGAAGCATCAGATATATCCTTCACTAACATCTTTGCTACAAGAGGATTCTTCTAAGCTAAGGAAAATGTTCTTTTAGCGGCAAGAACAAAATAACAACGACGACTGTGTGATTAGGTACTAAACCACTTCACTGCATAAGGTCTCCTTCAAGGTATATCAAATTGCGTGTTTGGTTATATATATATATATATATATATATATATATATATATATATATATATATATATATATATATATATATAGATATAGATATATCATTTAATTTTTCAACCACTCATCCATTCAATTTATTCCATTTTAGAAGTAAAGTAACCCAACAAATTTTGGCTTCGATTGAGCAAGTATAGATTTATATTTAAGAACCTCGAAGCTGGACAACAATGATATCGCAACGTTAACTGAAAAATTCTAATTTTTATTTGACTTGAGGAACATAATTCTGATATCGAGCATGAGTGGCACCAAGGATGGTCCAGTAGGGGCCAGCCTCCCATTTTTCACCAGCCACCCTCGCATTTCTGAGATATATAAACAGACTGGACTATTTTGGCTTGTCTGTGACTATTTTGGGGCTAAAAATTCAACACATTCTGCCTCCCCGTTCGAAAATGCTTGGCGCCGCCCATGAGAAAGAGAATGAAAAAAAAATCGTTAAAACTCTTTACACAAGTTTCCCTGCAATTGTGACACTTTGGTGTCCGGGAATTGCTTCCTGTGGCCGTGGACCATTTGAGAAAGTAACTGGTATTGCTCTGGGTCCTTCGCCAAGAGTCCTTTGTACTCTTGGACCAAAGCAATGGCCCTCTAGGGCCTCCAAGAAATGGTTGTTGTCCTGCCAGGTTTCTGGATCAGTGTTAAGGTATGAATCAGGAACTTGCAGGATCTTGAAGACGCTCTTTGTTCTGCACGAGACGAATTCCGAGAGGGTCTTCCCGGGAATCTCTGGCGGAAGCACTGAGATTCCTTTCGGCACTTCCTCCTCTTCTTTCTCACATTCCATTACTTGGAGCATGGCTCTTCTCTCTGCTAATTCCACACTTGGGTCGAAGAACACGACGGCTACGAGTTGCTCACTCAAGTACCTCAAGTGTCAGAGCAGTTTTTTCAATGCCCCCTTGGCTGGAGGAATGGAAGATTTGTGGAGAATCTGTAGCAGGTTCAGCTCCGTCAAAGGAGCCTTAGTAGCGAGACGTGATTCGAACCAAGGTGTTACATAGAAACGGATTCCAAATAAGCAGAATTGTTTAAGGCCTCAAAGCTGGCTTGCAGAAATCACGAATCCTGTATCTCGAAACGTGAAGATCTTTAAGCTTTTGAGGATCGAGCCATGAATCGTGCATGGTGCAAGCCTCTAGGCTTCCAGAAGCAGGGTCCAAAGGGAAACTTCACCCTGAGAAACTGAAGAGAGATCTCCAACAATTCTTGATAATCACCGTGAAGTTGCATAATGTCCAGCTGTTGTGAGAGGAATGTGATTTGTTCTTTCTTTCGTTCCTGGACGGCTGCAAGAATATCTTTGTTCTCCACACCAGCCTTGAAGTTTGTGAAGACGATATGGGGCCAAAATTCCAGGAACCTCTGGAAGATCTCAATACCAGGATTATTTGACGGGCCCATCATGGTACTGAAGGTATCTTGCAGTAAGATCAACAAGATTTGATACTGGCAAGAGAAGAAGAGAAGGTCCTGGCTCAAGGCTCTCGAGAACAGGTAGCAGGCTCCGCAATGGAGGCCAGTGTTGCTGGCTGTTGTGTAGAAGCTGAATGCCTCCACGCAGTCCTCGTTATTCCAGTTGTTCACTGTTTCCTGTAACTTGTCGGCAATGATCTATCCTTGACTATTAGCAAGTGATGGCCCAGCTAGCTGCTGCCCAACTCCTGACCCGGATACTATGATTGGAAGTGGATCAACTTTCTCAGTTCCCATGAGATCTTCCATTAGTTTCGTGTCAGTATCAAGTGTTAGGGGCTTCTCCGAATGGAACTGTTCTTTCAGAACTTGAGCGTGTTGTTCCCGAAACATCTTTCAATGTCTTTGAATGGAGGAGCGGCTCACATTGTACTCAATGACGTCGTGCCCAGTTGCATAGAGAACGCCTGCAAATGTATGAACTCCGTTTCAGTCATACATCTTCGTTCTATCCATCGCTGCCAAAGCATGAAGCGTGAGGACATTTTTCTTCCAATTTGATCGTGAACATTCCCCACCAACAGCACCACGTGGTTGGAAGCAACTGTTGGTATCTTCGGTATGAGAAGATGAGGACATCTCGAGAACGACATCCTGGCAGTACCTGGATTTCTCCTTCTCGTTTTTTGTTCTGTTTACAGTTGCTGCCTTTCTCTCTCTCTGCCTTTTCCCTGTCCTTCTGCATCATCACACGGTCCAATCCAGACATACAGCCAGGACGACTAGGCTCCATCTGAAGTTGAAAGAACTTACGATCCACGACATTGTCCATCTGTCCCTCAGCATCCTCATGAGCATTATCAAAGAGGTCTTCCAGTTTTGCCACAAACTTTTGCTCATTCTTCAGCTGAGTCTCGCTTCGACGACACCTGTTCTTCTTCAGGCCCTCCCAGACTTCTATGTATTTCTCAAGCTAGATAACTGCATGCTGAAGTGGACGAATTGGTATCCCAGCATTGTCCCATGTGACTTTCAAGGCAGAGATGGCTTCCTGGGCTGCTTCATACATGATCATCATGAGGCCTTTCAAGGTGATCAAATAATGGCAGAGGGCATCACCTTTGGAGGGGAGCTTCGGCCCTCCAACATATGTGGCACTGCTTTTTAGCAGATTTAATTCACTCTTTGTCCGTGTAGTAGTCATGCTTCACCTGCAGAAGAGGAAAATCTTTATTTTATCAAGTTTCAGAAAAGGAGGGCTTTGAACATACCCTAAATAAAGAGATATCACACTGGAACTTTCAGTAGAATTTTTTTTTTATCAAGTATCTGTTCGTATTAGGCGGTGAGACCAAAGCTGTCGGAAAAGATAAACAAATTCCCATCAACTGGAGGGCCACCCTATATATATATATATATATATATATATATATATATATATATATATATATATATATATATATATATATATGCTGAAGCATGGGGGAGGGATAGTAGTAGAATAGATGTGGAAGATGTTCAGGTTGGCCTGGGAGGAAGGTAGAGTCCCAGAGGATTGGAAGTCAGGTATAATTATTCCCTTGAACAAAGGGAAAGGGAGAAAGAAGTGTGTGGTAATCATAGGGGCATGTGTTTTCTTAGTGTAATAAGAAAAGTGTACGGTAGGATACTTATTGACAGAGGTAGCAAAAGAACAGAGGAATTAGTTGGAGAAGAACAGGGAGGCTTTAGGAAGGGAAGAGGTTGTGTAGATCAGATATTCATTCTTAGATCTTTAGTGGAAAAGTTTCTGGAAAAGGGAAAGAAGTTGTATGTGGCTTTCATGGATTTGGAGAAAGCATATGACAGGGTGGATAGACAAGGATTGTGGAAAGTAATGAGAATATATGGAGTAGATGGGAAGTTGTTGAATGCTGTGAAGAGTATGTATGATGGTGCTAAGGCTGCAGTGCATGTGGATGGTGAACTGAGTGAATTTTTCTCTTTGAAGGTTGGGTTGAAACAGGGATGTGTCATGTCCTCATGGTTGTTCAATCTGTACATGGATGGGGTAATAAAAGAGGTACAAGGTAGGACAGTGGATGTTGGAGTGGCCCTGTTGAGAGAGGGTAGTGCTTGGAAACTCCCTGTACTGTTGTTTGCAGATGATACTGTGTTGTTGAGTGAAGACGAAGGGGAGCTGCAAGGCTTGGTGGATGAGTTTGGAAGAGAATAATAAACAGAATCTAAAGGTGAATGCAGGGAAGAGTAAAGTGATGATCTCTGAGAGAGAAGTTAGTGAATGTACAGTGAGGTTGGATGGTGAGGAATTGGAAAATGTGAGTACGTTTAAGTACTTGGGTAGTGTGATGAGTAAGGATGGAAGTTTGGAGGGTGAAGTGCTTGAAAGGGTACAACAAGGAAGAAAGGTTGAAAGCAGTGATAAGAAACAGGGAGGTGTGCATGGAAGTGAAAAAGTTACTACATGACAGTCTTGTGATAACAACTCTAACGTATGGAAGTGAAGCTTGGACATTGTTGGAAGGACACAAGTTAAGAGTGAGAGCAGTGGAAATGAGTTATTTGAGAGGAGCCTGTGGAGTCACATGGAGAGACAGGCTGACAAATGAGGATATAAAGGAGCATTGTGGTGTGGATATGGATGTGATAGGAAGCGTTAGGAGGAAAATACTGAGGTGGTTTGGCCATGTGGAGAGGATGAAGGGTGAGAGACTGGCGATGAGAGTGTTTGTGAATGAGGTAGAGGGGGGGTGAGGGAGGGGGAGGCCGAGGATGAGATGGAGGGATGGAGTGGAGAGGTATATGAGAGACGGGGGTGTGAGTTGGGAGCAGGGCAGTGAAATGGCGGGGGATAGGGCGACGTGGAGGCGACTTGTTTGTGGCCACCCCGTGCGGGATTGAGGCGTCTGGCAATATATATATATATATATATATATATATATATATATATATATATATATATATATTCTCGTCTTGAGTCAGTATAGGTTAAAGTGAATTCCATGGTGATATAGAGACTAGGGAAAATTCTATGTATTCTACACCTACTTAAATTAGGGAAATTTCGATGTGCCCTGAAAGGTTAAGAATGATTTTGTTGCCGCAAACACTAGAGTGATGACCAAACAGAAATTAGGCTGGAGAGTGTTTCTTTAGATAACTTGATTCCTGCAGATAACAGGGTGGAGTCAGTGTTATTGGAATGGACATGATATATTCTGCTTCCTTTCTGTAGTCACAATGATATTATGTTCCTGTATAAGTTGGGATGGATACTTTGGCCATGCACACATTACGGCATATTCTGTGTTGCTGTATAATAAGACTGGATTCCTTGTCACTGTATTATTATGAATGGGTTATGTATGCACAGATTATATGATTCCCTTATGAGATTGGAGTGAACTGAGTGCTCCTGTCAAGATAACTGTGAATTCGATGCATCTCTTAAGACGGGTGGATTCCATGTCAGGTAGGGACCAGGATCGATTTTGTCTACCTACTGAAATTAGAATCTGCACAGGTTAGGATAAACGCCGCATTAGAATGGATCCTGGATTCCGAAAGAAACTAACGTAGATTCTGTGGCCACGTATGATTAAGGGTGAGGGTTGTGGCCAGGCAAATACTAGAGTGGATTTTGTGAACACATATAAGTTGAGTTGGAAGAACTGGTGATCCTGTATCAATCATTCCGATTTTTGTGATCATGTGAAACTATGTTGGATTCTTTGGTCGTATAGAAATCAATGTGTATTTTGTCTCTGTACAGATCTGGAGAGGTATTGTGCTTCTGTGGAAGTTAGGGTCAATTCTGTATTCCCTCTATAGAGGTGATTCTGTGTACTCGAGAACTTAAAGTGAACGGTTTGTCCTGTAGAGTATAAAAAGACCCTATGTTTCTGCAAAAATCGCGGAGAGTTCTGTGTTCTGAAAGAGATTGTGGTGGATTTTCTTATCGTTCAAAGATTAAATCATTCTCATACCATAATTTTGTTATTTTCCTGCTTCTTCCTGACCAGCATGTTCAGTTAATGTAAACCTTTTTGTACAAGAGGTGTTGGGTATAACTTTCACTAACTCTTTCACTATTTTCACATAGACTGAATGAAATCGTCTGGTAGCAACTAGAATGGAATATGAACAACAAACTCAGGACAGAGAAATTACGGTAATTGTTTGCTACTTTACGGGTGGATTCTGTGTCCATTCATAAATCAAGATGGACTCTGTGTTCTTATACTGTACATTCTATACTGCAAGCGATAGAAATTATCATATCGTTTCACATAACCAGTAGTTCATTCTTCTGTCACAGACTTCTACATTATAAAAAAATATTATTATTATTATTTTTATTATTATTATGATTAGCATATTATTATTATTATTATTATTTTTTTTTTGGCTCAGGAAAAATTTGATAGAGTAAGTTGCATGCAGAACTAACTCACTCTTAACACCTTAACCCATGGGCCGTTTTTATACTTAATTCTTGATACTTACAGACAGCTTTATTCAGGGCAGTGTCATCGAGCTGGAGGGATTTGCTACCCTAAAGTGTTCTTTACTTCCTGCGATGAGGAGTCTTTCTGTAGTTGAATAAACTCACCCTGAGGTGGCAGAACAAAACACACAAGACGTCATACTAGTAGAGACATTTAAGAAGAGTTTCACCTATGAACCATTGCTTCATGTTTATTAATCATTCTTTGCCACTGGAGTATATGCAAATGCGATGTGGTTTCAGCACGGCAAATTGGAGAGAGATGTGTTTCGGAATATGACTGCTTCAGAAGCACTGAAAGGTAGAGGTGTGGAGAGTAAATAACATGGGGCGAATAGCATATCATGGGCTAAAACAGCCGCTTCGCGTTCTCGGCACTTCAGTGCTACAGTCGCAGATCTCCAAACCCGCTTCCTGGACGTACTATCGCTCAAAAAAGTATCCTTACTCACGTGAACACAGGACTCCACAATGAGTACGGCAATTCAAGCAGTATCGGTATTCCAAATTTCCTAGTCCGTTGTGTCAAAATGACTCACATCACTTTAGTAAGGGTACTTTTTTGAGCGATAGTACACACATGACCATTAAGCACAGGGTCTATGATCTAAACCAACTGAAACAGTACACTTACCATGTTCAGTTTGTCACCTGACCTGTTAAAAAATTGGCTAACTCTGCTGAGCCTTATTATCATTTAATGTCGCCTAATTCTTCACGTTCTATAATGTCCGCATATCTTCAGCTTACAACTGTTGTAGCAGAAAATTGCCACAGGTAAAACACCCCAGGGTAAGGCAGGGCATATCCAGGACTTTGTGAAGATTATTTCCACTGTGCAAGTATCTGTGGAACACAATAATAAGTGAGACAGAAAGGGAGGTGGTTAAAAAGAGAAAGGAGGGAAACAAGTATGATTTTGTAAGGAGTCTCTCGAAAAAAAAAAGGCATTAATTCTGTAAAAAGAAATGTTATAATATATAAGAGATTAGACAAACATTTTTATATTATATCCAATCAGAAGGAGGGAAGGGGAGTCTCGAGGTGAATAACTAACTAACTAAATATATAAATAAAGCAAAAAGATAATAAAAACCCATGATACTGCTCGGGTTAGATCATGTCTGGGTGACTTCCAAGAGCTGATTTTTTTGGAGGGTAATGAGACTGATGCTTCAATCTCTAAGCTTGTATAGGGCCGCTCAAAATAATACAATGGCAACAATATAGTTAGCTTTTTATTAAGTTTTTACAAGTTGAAAGTAGAGAGCAACGTTCACTTTTATTCTCTGTGAGATCATGACACATGGCAACCGATTATTAATACAGGTAAATACTAGTGCTCGTGGGCCCTTCGGGCCCCTTGCACTTGCTCCAGGGGAGGGCTCTCGCATTTATGAGCTGTTCTAGTGTAACATTGTCACTTGGATTTTTTGCATCTAACCAACTGATCGTGTTATTTGCAGCTTCGGGAATGGAACCCAAGTTGTCCGAACCCAAGTCCGAAGTACACACACAGACACACGGCTACTGCTACAGTTTATTTTAGTTCTACCTCTGGGCAAAAAATTCTACGGAGATCCCATGCCGGTCTCCGGGAGCAGCGTTTTTGTGGTCAAAATGTGATCGCTCATTAAATATAGTAAAAGTTTTTCAATCATGATGGGACCAAGTTTTTTCATATCAGTGAATTTTTTGCGATTTTTGTGCCAAGTTTGGTGTGATTTGAATGTGTAGTTTCGGCTGCCCAAAACACACACACACACACACACACACACGGTTACTGCTATAGCCTAGTTACACTGCCCTAGTATATTAGATGTACGTATTTAAAATGGTCTCTTACCAGAGTTAGCCTCAGGCCCCAAGTACTCTTAATTCACAGCTGGTGACTTATCTTCGTGTTTGAGAGACTATGGACAGTTGGCTTTGATAATTTTTTGTTGAGAAGAGCATAGGTACTATGCCATAAACACGACGTTCTCGCCCACGGTATACAGTTGTGGACATAGGTACAGGTTTATATGTTACAATATATTCCCAAAAAATTGGACAATAACTTTCGCAACTTAGTTATGCCATCTTCAGAACCCATTTTTTTTTTTTTTTTTCATATTCTGCAAGACGTCTGTAACACTTCAAATATAAATAGAGTGATATCACAATCGCCAACTATTCCTAAAGTACATCACACACTGTATTAAAATATCTTATTTTAATAGAGATAACATGTGTTATATTAACCCGCCCCATCCCGGAGACGTGAATTCACGTTCTCACATGATGTGCACTCATATCCCGGAGATGTAAATTAACGCAGCAACATTGCAAGGTCCCTAATGTGCACAATTTTCAATTTTCGCGAGTGATTTTTGGCAAGTATACACGAGACACCTTCCTCTATTCCTCTACAAGATGCCAAGCAGGGACAATGCCTTACACCGCATAACCTCTCCCCCCCCCTGCACGCCATTGTCTCGGCAATTCACCTGTTACCAGTGACCTGGCCAATAAAGACATTCGGGGCCAGAGTGATTCCCCAATCGATGACAATGTGGAGGACAAAGTTTACATACCATTAGAGGAAGAAACAATCAGAAATGATGATCAGGTAATGTGGCAAAAAAAGGTCAGGAATCGTGATGAGTTAGTGAGTGAAACAATGCTTATAATGCTTATATTACTGTTTGAAAACCAATATACTCTCATACTACATATAAATTCATACCTAATAAATAAATAAATACCGTTTATGAGTGGTTTGGAATAGTTATACCTCCCATAGAACTCGTTTTCTTTGCAGCCAGCATGATAGAAAACCCTGTAAGGTAAGGAGGTACTCCTACCTGGATCGAGTACTTTAAACCTCAGGTGGGCGATTTCTCTATGAATTTTCGATGTTTCTCACCAAAAGCGGATGTTTGAGCCAAAAAAAAAGGTCCAAAAATGTCGGGACTGGGGCGTACCACTGCCCAGAAAATGTCCGGATGGGGGGGGTTAAAGGAAATTTCTTAACGCAACGCTACGAATTATCAATTGTTAGGTTTATGTAGTTCAATGTCAAGGAATTCTCCTCACGTCCGTGAAATTTAGGGCACCAGGGAGGTAAAAAACTCTTTTGATTACACTTTGATCGCTAATTACGAACTTCACATTTTATTTCAGCTAATGGCAGACAGTTATATTTTGCTTATAAAGTTATATATGAGGCAATGTTAATCTTCAATAAAGGTTGGTTATTGGGATGAAGAAGACTTATTTGTAATGAAAAGAGAAGTGGCTAGTACTTGAAAAAATGCTAACGATATGTTCTGCAATGTTTTTGTTGATAACTCCCAATTTTTTTAAGTACCGGTAATTAATCCCACAGTTCAGATGAGCTGTACAGTCTAATATAATATTCATGCTGAGGCAGGCGTCATTTAACGAAGGACTAAGTCACACAGTGTGATATGTACGTTGTTAGTTTCCTACTTTTACGCTTTCGTTTTCCTATTTTTATGTGAAATAGGTTGGTGTTGATGATGATGATGATGATGATGATGATGAATGTGTTCAGGAAATAGACGTTATGATGTTTTTCACTTGTGTTTATTCTAATTCCCACTCAGGTGACAGAAGGAACAGAGGTACACGAGGGTAGTGTGAGTGAGACCCCTGGCGGCCACTCCTCTGCTGCCACCAGTTCCCACTCCTCTGCTCCCACCTCCACACACACTCCGCCCAAGCGCCGCCCAAACCATCACCAAGCCAGGCTTGCCGTAACTGTGGGCGGGAGGGGGACGACCACACCCACACCCACACCCACGCCCGGTACCACCACCCCCACACCCATCGGTCTGCCCATAGCCAGAGTGACCCTCAAGCGCCATAAAGCCTCCTCCCACCACTCTGGCCTCTACATCTGTACCAACACCTGCACACCCAACATCAACCTCACCCTGCACGTGCTCACAGGTCTGCTATTTTTCGTTCCCTTTAACACTGCAGAGATTTTCCTGTTACAGCTAGTTTCCCAGAGCTTCGTATCAAAGTAAGGCATTGCTATGACTACACCTTTCCATACCACTTCTTTGTGACAAGAATCCTATTCTAGTCAGTTGTACATTCAGAATGGTTAGATGACAGTTTTAGGCCAATTAATGTGTGCAGAGTCTCAATTTTTTTTTTTATGTGTCCAACTCTGGGCATAGGCTTCACAGCCTGGTCCCAAGGCTCAGTAGTCCTCCTACATACCATACACCTATAAATGTCACCACTTCGGCGCCAACACCCACCGTCCATACTGAATACATGCTAGGGTTGTTTCATACGGGACTGATGTATTGGTATTAGCAGGGGTATTTTTACGACATGTTGGTGGGTCTTCTGATAGATCAGTAAAGTCTGCTTTTCTGATATTTAAATCCTGGAGCTGTTTCCTGCCCCAGCAGGGATTTGAACCTGGGTCTAACAGGACTGCAGACCACCTCTCTACCGACTGAGCTACCGCCTCCCTTACTTGTCTGATTAATCCATTGAAGTCTATAGAGCACTTTCTTTCTTTCTTTTTTCATTCATTCATTTCTTTCTTTCTTTTTATTCCTTTCTTTCTTTCTAAACAGGCAAGGTGCTCTTAACCACTTGCATTTCAGCTCATGACCAGTTATCCTTGATTAGAGGGAGAATTTGACTTGAAACCGCAGATACTCTTTCCTATGCTTAATATAAAAGGGTAAAGGCTCATAGAATTTTATGTATCCCCGAATTAGTTTTCAGTTTGTAGGAGTAGCCTACTCCACTACCCTCAGGTGTGGTAAAACAACTATAGATACCTCATAAACTGAATTAACTCATTCACTCCGAGGATACATTTTTAACCCCCCCGTGCACCATAAGTTTCCAATAAGTTTCGGTCCCCTGCACAGAATGAAAACCTCGTTCAGGCTGGCTCTGCGTGCGCAGCAAGGGAAAAATTTCTGTGGCCCAATTTACCCCCGGAAAGTGCTTATATTGTTATAAATCGCTTCCCATCATCTTCATTGACGTTTATACTATAAGAAAATAACATAAAACAGATGAATAAATGTATGGAAATGAAGCCTGAATAAACCTGATTTACATGAAAACTAGCTTCTCACAACTTCCCAAAATCACCATGAAATTTTTTTCCCGTGACACGCAGCTGCAAAGGACATGCCTACTGTATATGCAGACTTTCACGATCTTTCATCTATGAAAGTTTCAGGTTGATACGTCCAATAGTTTTCGAGTAAATAAAACAAAACTATGAAAATTGCCTAAAAACGTCTGATTTGTTTATAATTTCATATGTTGTTAGTGACACTGTAACAAACATATATGTAAATTCTATCCAGTTTTGTAGCCCAAAGTTTAAGGAAGCCCATGATATAATTCACAGTGTTATAACCATTATTGTTATGGAGAAAATGAATTTTGAAAACTTACGATGGGTTGCACTCGGTTTGCGCTGTGACAGCACATACGCTCAGGCCCATAGGCAGAGTATGTTTGTTTTTCGTAACTTTTCCCCAGTTATTTTCACACATGTGTTACTTTGCTTTACAAAAGTATGCATAGGAAATCATTAGCTTGATCAAGCTTTCTTCAGATTTTTTATGCGACCCATACTTTACGAGTAAAATGAATGAGAGAATTGCAATGAAATGCACCACATTTTCCCTATGAGAAATATATAGTAAACACACAATTTATACCTTACAATACAATAGTATAAAAACTAGACAAATAAGCTTGTTACGTCCTCTAGCAGAGGACAGGTACGATCACAGCCTGAGTGTGTGTGCGAGTATTTGTGATGTGTGAGTGTGTGTGTGTGTGTGTGTGTGTGTGTGTGTGTGTGTGTGTCTGTGTGTGTGCATGTGTGTGTGTGAGTGTCTGTCTCTCTGTATGTCTGTGTGTCTGTGCGTGCGTGCATGTGTGTATGTGTGTGTGTGTGTGTGTGTGTGTGTGTGTGTGTGTGTGTGTGTGATGTGATTTACTGTTGTATGTATTCATCAGTAATGTGGTCTCTGGAAAGGTGAAAAATGTCATCTGAGTGATGACAGTAGGAGTTGTAGTAGCGTCAGTCATGGCAGTGGTGAAAGGACCAGTGGTGGCAGTGGTGAAAGGAATTATGGTAGTGATGGTGCTACTACCACTCTCTACAGTGCTTATCACAGTGGCCTTGACTGCGGGTTTGCCCTTACCACTCGTAGGGTCATATTTCACCCTCGCTTTCCTGCTCCTCACTCTCTCCTCCTCAACATATTCACTTTCCATTTTGCTTTCACTGCTTTCTTCACTCTCATTTCCACTGAATAAGTATTTCATGTAATCTTTCTCAGATAAGCCCTTGCAAGACATTTTTCAGGTTTAATGTAATGTAACAATAGCAAAGGAACAGTAAAAACTGATTAAGAATTTTCAAATCTGGCTTTCTCTTAAAATATATAAGAACCACTTATAAACGTTTCTTACAAGCACATTGCACTATATACAACACAATATCACTAAACACACGTAAGGTATGGACAGTGCAGTAGTAGCCAAACGCGGGTTTAAATGACCGGCCACGCATTCACACACCCTTCCAGCCTGACTGATGGGACAATAGGCCGCTTACCCTTCCAATAAACTCCCGGCTGTTGCCATATATTTCCCCTGGACCTGGCAACCCTCAGCTTTGACTCAACCAAATTTGACACAAATCCCTCCACAGAAAAAGTTTCTACGACCATTTATAGGGAAGTTGTGTCATGTTGCGTCATTGGTTACAATTCAGATTGCAAGGCTTATGACTCACAGTGCGTCATCTTGCGCGAGGGGGTTAAGAAATCCTGCCATCCCCATAATATATTTTTACAGTTCCTTACAGTTATGTTACTGGATGAGGCTCGTTGTTGAGCCTGTAACTCAAGCACTATATCCTGGCAACTTTATTGGCGGTGGGTAAGTGAGGTGAACGTTATTTGTGCTTTATAATAAAATTTTTATTCTTGATTTCCCCCAGATTTATCAAGCCTTCTCTCAGGCTCTCACTGTTCTTGATATCACCACACTCTCTGGTATAATTCCACATGTTTACAACTCTGCATTGGAAGGAGTATTTTCTTACATTCAGTCTTGTTCTTGGCTTCTATATTTTCAATGAATGGCCTCTTGTTGGATTATCTTCCTGCAGCTGAAACAATCTCTCACAACATTTTGCATCATATCTTCCAAGTAAAATTTTGTATGTTTCTATTAAATCCCACTGTGATCTGTAAGTTAACGATAGTAGATTTAGTATTCTTAGTCCCTCCTCATATGGTGTCTCTCTCATCCCTGGTAACAGTTTGGTAGCCCTGCATTGAACCCTCTCCGCTGCTTCTATATCTTTCATCAGATATGGATTCCAAATCTGGTTAGCGTATTGGAGATGAGGTTTCACCAATGCTACATACAGAGATTTGAATATTTCATTATCCATACTAAGGAAGGTCCTACTGATTGTGCCTGCTATCCTGTTTTTCTTCTTTATTTTTTCTGTTAAATGGTAAGAGAAATCCAGCTTATCAATAAAAACGCCTAGGTCCCTTTCTGAAGAACATTTATCCAGGTCTGTAGTCATTGTGTAGTTGTGGTCCTTGAGACTGCTCCTTCCTATTCTCATGAATTTGCACTTCTCTGGATGTAAATTTAGTTGCCAGTTTTCTGTTCACTCATGCATGTCATTTAGATCTTCCTGTAACTTTCAGCAATCTTCCTCACTTTCATTTTTCCTGTATATCTACCATCAGCATACAAATATATTTCACTGCCACGGCCAGTGCAGTGTGGGAGATCATTTACAAAATATACAAACAGAAGGGAACCAAGGACTAAACCCTGGGGAGCTCCACTGATCAAGATCACCTTCTTCCAATCTGATGCTTCCCCATTAACCATCACTCTTTGTGTCCTGATTGTAAGGAACACCTTGATCCATTTATAGTATATCCCATCAATAGAGTAACTGGTAATCTTCTGTAGGAGTGTCTTATGGGGCACCCTATCAAAAATCTTCATAAAATCTAAATAAATTACATCTACAGACTAGCACACCCTTCACCTATTGCTGCTACCCAGGCGTCTGTAACTTTAATCAACTGTAAGACCGTAGATCTTCCTGTCATGAATCCAAATGCTTTTTTACCGACGAGACTATATTTCTTCATATGAGATACAATTTCTTTTGCCGGAAGTGCCTCCATAATTTTATAGAATACATTTGTCAGGCTGACGGGTCTATACTTCCCTGGGTCAATTTTGTCTCCCTTTTTGTATATACAATAGTTATAATACTGGCAACCTTCCAATCTGATGATAATGTCTGAATCTCAAATGAATATTCAGAGTCTTTGTAATGGCTCGAGTATTTCAGTCATTTTCTCTTCATATCCTCTGGTGTATCCCATCTGGACCAGGTGATTTGTTTTTCTTCATATTTTGTACTGTATTTTCTTTATCTTTAGTACGTTTTGGGGATATCACTGTTGGCACATTCTTTTTAGTGCTTTGTGGTACTGCACCATCAGGTTCTCTAATAAAAATCCCAGAGAATTGAATACATAAATCTTCTGCCTCCTCGGTATCACTTGCTGTTTTTGTTACCATGTCTTTGTATAGTTCCTGGATTCTTGACTTTACTCACGTTCTTGACTGAACATATTTCCAAAACAGTTTAGGATCTGATTTTCCATTTTTAGCAATTAGTTGTTTGTTCATTTTTTTAATTTTTAATGTTTCTCTTCTAAACTGATTGTTCACTCTTTCATACCCATTTTCCACTTCCAAAAAATTTCTTCCAATTAGTTCTCCTTCAAAGTTTGTGTTCCTGATGTTCCTAAGTTTAGCCCATAGTCTTTGCTTCTTCTAGATCATGGTCCAAAGTCTTTTGTTCATTAGCAGGACTTTATTTGTCCTATTTCATTTTTTGGTTCTGCTAAAGGCCTTCTGTGGTACACATTTACCTATTGCTCTTTGCACCCTGTCTTTAAATGCATTCCACTTGGCTTCCATATCATTACCTTGTGACAGGATTTCAGTCCAATCAATGTTCAGATCCTTCCTCATTTGAGTGTAGTCAGCCTTATCATACATGTATATCTATTTCTTTCCTTTTTATATTGCTCCTCAAAGTTACATTGAAATTACATTCATGAATGGTCGCTTTATCTCAGTGGAGATCCTTGCCAATAATATTCATAAGTGTGTCATCATTATTAAACACCAAATTCAGTGCCAACACTGGTTCCTCTGATTCTTGTAGTGTCAGTAATGTGTTGTGTAAGGAATTCATCCCTTACCTTTTCGATGAACAAGTTGTTTAAATCATTTAATCCGGCATGTGTTATAGTTTGACCAGTTAATTTTGGGATGATTGAAATCTTTAATAATAACCATGGATTTTAAGTTCTTGTCACTTAATCTTGCATCAGCAACAGCAGATCCTCGTTGTTTGTGTCGTCCCTGTTAGGGCTCCAATATACTGACTGTCAAGGGGGAAGTGGAAATAAGAATAAACTGCAAATGAATCATTGGTTGTCACAAAGTAATTGACTTCTGGAATCAAGTAATAAGAGTTTATGCTAGCCTACTTCGCCAGTTCTCTAAAGATGAGAATTTCATAAACTTTCTCACCAGTGCACAGCAGAGACTAATCACTCACGAATGCTGAATCGTTGATACTGTTGGCCTCTGAGAAAGTGTCCTTACCCCTGATAATCAATAATTAGTCTATCTATCTATCTATAGCCCGACGCCCTAATCCCGCAAAGGGTGGCCGCAGACAAAACGCCTCCAAGTCGCTCTGTCATGCACCACTTGACTACCCTCCCCCCAACTCACCCCCCCCTCCCTCATATACCTCTCAACTCCATTCCTCCACCTCATCCTCGGTCTACCTCTCCCTCTCCCTCCCTCCACCTCACCTACATACACCCTCTTAGTCAGTCTTTCATTCTCCATTCTCTTCACATGTCCAAACCACCTCAGTGTATTTCTCCTAATCTTCTCAACCACATCCACATCCACCCCACAGCGTTCCTTCACTTCTTCATTCGTCAACCTGTCCCTCCACGCCACTCCACATGCTCCTCTCAAGCAACTCACCTCCACCGCTCTCACTCTTGACTTGTTCCCCTCTTGCAAGGTCCATGCCTCACTTCCATACGTCAGGGTAGGGATCACAATACTATCATGCAGTGACTTCTTAACTTCCATACTCACCTCCCTATTTCTCATCACTGCTTTCAGTGTACCAACAACCTTCCTTCCCTGCTGTACCCTTTCACACACTTCACCCCTCAAAGTTCCATCCTTATTCATCACACTACCCAAGTACTTGAATGCACTCACATTCTCCATATCCTCAACATCCAACCTCACTGCACACTCTGTGACTTCATTCCTCTCAAACACCATAACTTTACTTTTGTTTACATTAACTTTCAGATTCCTCCTCCTACACACTGTCCCAAATTCATTCACCAAACCTTGCAACTCCCATTCATCTTCACTCAACAGTACCGTATCATCAGCAAACAGCAACACCGGAAGCTTCCAAATCTCACCCTCATTCATTAGAGCCACCCCCACATCCACTGCCCTACCCTGCACCTCCTTTACAACCCCATCCATGTATATATTAAACAGCCATGGAGACATCACACAATCCTGTTTCAGTCCCACATTGAGATCAAAGAACTCACTCAGCTCACCATCCACTCGCACCGTAACCCTAGCTCCCTCGTACATACTCTTCACAGCACTCAACAATTTCCCCTCCACTCCATATATTCTTAATACCTTCCACATACCTTGCCTATCTATTCTGTCATATGCTTTCTCCAAGTCCATGAAGGCAGCATACACTTTCCTACCCTTCTCTAGATACTTCTCCACTAAACATCTTAGAACAAATATCTGATCTACACACCTAAATCCCCCTTGTTCTTCTCCAACTAGCTCCTCTGTCATATGCCTAACCCTATCAATGAGTATTCTACCATATATTTTACCAGTCACACTAAGTAGGCATATACCCCTATGGTTACCACATACTTCTCTCTCTCCTTTTCCTTTGTATAAAGGAACAATTATACCTGATTTCCAGTCCTCTGGAACCCTTCCCTCTTCCCAAGCCAATCTACACAACTTCCATATCCACGCCACAACAATCTCACCCCCATACCTAAGCATTTCACCACACACTCCATCAATTCCTGGGGCCTTTCCCAACTTAATATTCTTCATCGCTTCCACAACTTCCGCCCTACTGATCTGTTCCTCCCTCCTCTCATCTCTTCTTCTCCCAGCCATTCCCCAACCGCTTATACTCGCACTGCTCTCACTCTCCACATTCAACAAATCCTCAAAGTGCTCCTTCCATCTCCTCAGTTTCTCTCTCTTCTCCACCAACAATCTATTATTCCTATCTTTCAATCCCCTACTATTTCCCCTTTCACACTGCCTTACTTTCTTTACCTCCTTCCAAAACAATTTCTTACTCTCCCTCCATTTCACACTCAGATTCCTCCCAAACTCCTCATCCACTTTCTCCTTACTCTCCTTCACCAGTCTCTTAACCTCCCTTCTCCTGCTCACATATACCTCTCTCTTCTCTCTCTCATCTTCTCCCCTACCTCTACTCGCTAACCATTAACAATATGCCTTCTTCTTTTGTTCCACAGCTCGTTTCACCTCATCATTCCACCATGCTGTCCCTTGCACACCCTTGCATCTCCTCCTCACTCCACAAACCGCCTTACACGCTGCGCCTATCTCTTCCGTGAATATCTTACATACGTCTGCCACCCCTTCCATCTGCTCTAGCTCATACCTTCCCAGTCTTTCTTCCACTATGCTCTTATACTCTGTCATTTTCTCACTATCTTGCAATTTCTCCACTCTTCTCACAGGAGTTGCTTCCTCCTGTCTTCCCCTTCGTCTCCTCAACCACTTTCTATTGCAGCTCTACCTTGGCCATCACTAAGTGATGGTCCGAGACTCCATTCCCCCACCTTCTCCAAACTCTTGCATCCAACACTTGTCTTCTCATTCGCTCATCCACACACACGTAGTCTATCATTGCCTTTCGTTCAACAAGTTCACCATCCATCCTCCTCATTACTTTCCATGTATACCAGTAGATCATCTTATGCCGAAAGTAGGTGTTGGCTATTGCCAACCCCTTACAAGCTCAGATGTCCACCAAAGCACTTCCATTCCCATCTACATCAGCTGGCACACCCCACTGACCAACCACTCCATCCATTCGTACATTCCCAACTTTGCCATTCATGTCTCCAATCAACAGCACTCTCTCGCTCCTCTCAAACTTTTCCATACACGCTTCTACACTCTCCCAAAACTCATCTTTCACTCTTGCCACTCGATCCTCTGTCGGGGCATACACACATACAATCGCCCACGTTGTATACCTACTTTCATCCTCACCCATACAATCCTTGCACCCACTGTTCCATACTCTCTTATATTCTCCTTCCACTTCTTGCTTATCATCAGACATACTCCCTCTCTTGCCCTCTCATTTTCATTGACTCCCACACATATACCTAAACCATATTCCCATTCTCTCACCCTTTCACTTTCCCATTTAGTTTCAGTCAATCCACATATATCCACTTTTGCATCCTCAAGCACCTGAACAATCTCTCTCTCTTTCACTTCATCATTCACTCCTCTCACATTCCACGTTCCCACCCTAAGAATGTCCTTCCTCCGTTCCTTAGTCGTCAACGTATGGTCCGTCCGGGTCCGAGGCGCTTTGTTCGCTTTTTTAGTTAGTTCTTTTTACGGGGTGGGGCTCTAACCCACCACCAACCCTTTTAGTCGCCTCATACGACAAGCAGGGATACTGGGGGAGTATTCTTGAAACCCCCCTGGTGCTAACTCCTCGTTGGCACAACGGATTTAAGAGTTAATATAAAAGAACTGCTTTAACTACCACTCGTGATTAATGTAAGAAGTTTGTGCAAACTCAGAGTAGCAAACTAAAGTAAGCACACTGTGGAGGAATCAAACAAGATTTTTACATTTAATTGAGCTTGAAAAGAAAAACTGTAATTTTTTTTATTACAGCAAATAAAATTATGTTACAAGGGAACTTAAGTAAATTCAAAATATTAAGCAAAGTAAATACACTCACTCATGCACACAAACAACTACCTAATAATCTTAAGCCTAGAAAACATGGAAAGAAAATACTGGTCAGTGGAAAAAAATGGAGCTGTAGCTGCGAAGAGGCTGGGCATCTCTGCTTACTACTCAAGGCGCTGCAGTTCGGGCTGCTGATGTCCACTGCTGCTGATCACCAACTCAGTGGGGAGATGGGGGAATCATATAACTACTAGAGACTGTAGCCGTTACGACAGGGGTTTTGCTTCTCTGCACTGCTCACGATGTCCTCTACCCGTGACAGCTCTACACCAATTGAACAATGTTCTCACGCCAGCCTCAAAGCGAATACACAATCACCGGAAGTAGGTGTGGCCTAACTTAATGGCTGGAGAGGCAAGGTGGAGGAATGATAATTACACTAAAGTATCGCTAACTGAAGCACTAATGTCGTGCTTAAGAACAGTCACTGATGAAGCAGTGACGAATGTTGTGAAAAATAGTTTTAGTTGGAGTCCTCACAGGACGGTTAGCTGCCTGAGCGAAATTTTCTGGGAATTCCCACTGCGTTTGTAGGCTTGCACAATAATACAATGTCACTAGTTCTCATAATAATACAATGTCACGAACTGGCATAATAACAATCTTGCGAATTTGTGACATTACCCCTCATCAAAAAGAAATTTTTCAGAGAAAAATTTAACTATATATATATATATATATATATATATATATATATATATATATATATATATATATATATATATGTATATGTATATATATATATATATATATATATATATATATATATATATATATATATATATATATATATATATATATATATATACACAACCTAACTCAGTCACACAAGATCCACACTGTAGTGTGTGTACTGTCCTGCTACTGGAGAAGAGCACTATCGTCAATGAGCATAAAAACCTTGTATTTCCATTAACAGAAGCAAGCTGGAGGGAAAAAACTCTGTGTCGAGTGAAATATCCTGCACTCAAGTCAAAATGAGCAAAAGTTCTCTACATTTACATTAACATCTTGTTGTGTAGTGTGGTATATTTGATACACGGTGTAGGTGTGACATTAGTAGTGTAACTGTACTTATGTAAAAAATGATCTATCTATCTATCTATCTATTGCCAGATGCCTTAATCCCATACGAAGTGGCCACAAACAAATCGCCTCCATGTTGCCCTGTCCCCTGTCATTTCACTGCCCTGGACCAAGCTCACACCCCCCTCCCTCATATACCTCTCCACTCCACCCCTCCATCTCACCCTTGGTTTCCCCCTCCATCTCACTCACATACACTCTTCTCTTCAGTTTCTCACTCTCCATCCTCTCCACATGGCCAAACCACCTCAATAAGTTTCTCCTAACGCTTTCTATCACATCCACACCACAATGCTCCTTCACATCCTCATTTGTCAGTCTGTCTCTCCATGTGACTCCACAGGCTCCTCTCAAATAACTCATTTCCACTGCTCTCACTCTTGACTTGTGTCCCTCCAACAAGGTCCAAGCTTCACTGCCATACATTAGAGTTGGTATCACAATACTGTCATGTAGTAACTTTTTCACTTCCATGCTCACTTCCCTGTTTCTTAGCACTGCTTTCAAGAAACCAGCTACCTTTTTTCCTTGTTGTACACTTTCAAGCACTTCACCCTCCAAACTTCCATCCTCACTCATCACACTGCCCAAGTACTTAAAGTTACTCACATTTTCAATTTCCTCACCATCCAACCTCACTGTATATTCACTGACTTCACTTCTCTCGAAGCCCATAACTTTACTCTTCCCTACATTCACCTTTAGATTCTGTTTCTTACACACTCTTCCAAACTCATCCACCATGCTTTGCAGCTCCCCTTCATCTTCATTTAACAACACAGTATCATCTGCAAACAACAGTCCAATGAGTTTCCAAACACTGCCCTCTCACATCTGGGCCACTGCAGCATCCACTGCCCTACCTTGTATCTCTTTTATTACCCCATCCATGTACAGACTGAACAACCATGGAGACATAACACATCCCTGTTTCAACCCAACCATAAAAGAGAAAATTTCACTCAGTTCACTATCCACACGCACGGCAGCCTTAGTCCCCTCATATATACTCTTCACTGCATTCAGCAACTTCCCATCTACTCCATATATTCTTAATACTTTCCACAATCCTTGTCTATCCACCCTGTCATATGCTTTCTCAAAATCCATGAAGGCTGCATATAAGTTCTTTCCCTTCTCTAGACACTTTTCCACTAACGATCAAAGAATGAATATCTGATCTACACAATCTCTTCCCTTCCTAAAACTTCCCTGTTCATGTTCAACTAAATCCTCTGTTATTTCCCTTAGTCAATCAGTAAGTATTCTACCATAAACTTTTCCTGTTATACTAAATGCCCGTATGATTACCACACACTTCTTTTTCCCTTTTACCTTTGTACAGGGGAATAATTATACCTGACTTCAATCCTCTGGGACTCTACCTTCCTCTCAGGCCAACCTGAACATCTTCCACATCCATTCTACTACTATCTCTCCCCCATGCTTCAGCATTTCACAACACACTCCATCAATTCCTGGGGCTTTCCCCATTTTGACTTTCGTCGTTGCTTCTACAACTTCTATCCTACTGATTCCTTCCTCTTTTGTCACATCCCTCCTTCTCCCAACCATTCCCCAGCCACTTAAATTTTCATTACTTCCATCATATATGTCCAACGAATCATTAAAGTGTTCTCTCAATCTGCTCACTTTTTCTCCCTTCTCCACTAGTAATATACTGTTTTTATCTTTCACTCCCTGACTGACATCACTGCCACCCTGTCTAACTCTCTCTACCTCATTCCAGAACATTATCTTACATTCCCTCCACTATACACTAAAATTCCTTCCAAATTCCTCATCCACCCCCCTCTTACTCTCTGTTTCTAATCTTTTCACCTCTCTTCCTTCCTACATATAGCTCTTTCTTCCGTCTGTCAACTTCTTCCACACCCCCGCATTTCATCCACTCACTATATGCTTTCTTCTTTTGTGCCACAGCCTGTCTCACCTCTTCATTCCACCATGCTGTTCCTTGAACCCTCTTTTGTCTTCACTTCACCCCACACACCACCTCACATGATGTACAGATTTCTTCTGTAAATATCCTGTACACACCTTCCACGTCCCCCATCTGCTCCAATCTGTATTTACTCAATCACTCCTTCATTTCTCTCGTATATTCTGCCTTTTTCTCATCATCTTGTAAGCTTTCCACTCTCCGTGCACCTACTCCTTCCTCCTGTCCTTCCCTTCATTTATTTCTCCATTTTACTTGGAGCTTATTTTTGACCATCACCAAATGGTGATGGTCCACTCCCCCAACCTCTATATGCTCTTGCATCCATTATACACCTTCACACCCTGTCATCCACACACACAGAATCAATCATTGCCTTCCTTTCATTCAGTCCACACCCATCCTTCTCATCACTTGTCATATATACCTGTAGATCATTTTGTGCCTGAAGAGGGTATTAGCTATCACCTACCCCCTCCCAGCACAAATGTCCACTAACGCACTGCCATTCTCATCTATCTCAGCAGGCACACCCCACTCACCAACAACTCCATCCACCTTCACATTCCCTACTTTACCATTCACATCATTTATCAAAAACTCTCTCATTCCTTTCAAAGTTCTCCGTGCATACTTCCACATTTGTCCAGAACTCTTCTCTCACTCTGCTTGCATGATCTTGTGTTGATGCATACACGCACATAATTCCCCACATTTGTATTCCAACTTTCAGTCTTACCCACACAATCCTGAGCCAACTGATCCATACTCTCTTCTGTAATATATATTAATAGTAAATGGAGACAGTGAGCACATGGAAGAGACGGCAGCTGCAGCAGAGACGATCAGCTGATCTGTGCCTCAAAACTGCTACACCTATCACTGTACCTGCACTACAAAACTGCTTCACCCACCAAATGTACCTGTGAAATCAATTAGGATGGTGCATCAATTGTGTCAGTGTGACAAACAATTTGTATTAAAATGCAATTACTATCGCCCTAGTAGTCGTGCATACACAAGGAAGAGTATGATTAAGTGAAAAATTCAACTGTAAGCCACAGCTTCGTACATTCCAGGTCACCATTAATTCTTATTAGGTAGATTATTAACAGGAAATGTGCTAGTCCTTGGATTGCATAAATCGCTCAGGACACCTGTAGAGTACTGGTTAAACCTATATCTCTATTAACTGGAGAACAAGGTGTTCCATAGTTAATGCATAGACACAGTGTGGATATAAGGGGTGAGGTCCAAAGCCTTGCCTGGTGCTTTCAAGGAAGACAGCAGTCAATCAGGCACCAGCTTCTCTCATCTGTGAGACCATGCTTCACTTCAGCTAATCACCCCCCTGCGGCATCGACCCCTGGTACGTTAAATAGATCCTGACAGGTGCTGATTAACTAACAGGGCCCTCAGTGACCCACAGCCCGTCACAGATCAAAAGTAAGAGTAGTGACCATTAACTCGGTTTCATGCATATGGTCCTAGTCCAAGTACTGTCCGGTGGTATTTGTTCCCATGCACTCGGACAGCCTAAAAGCATACTTACCCTTATAATTTTAAACTTATGACTAATATTGGTAAGTTAAGAATCCCTACATAGACTCGGGCAGGTCACATTTTAACACCCAGCATGGGTTCGAACACTCATGTAGATAGCATGTATTCTCCGGGAATCCTCAGCAAGGCCCACAGGTCGAGATGCACCACAAGGCAATTCAGACACGGCATCGGATTGCCTCTGCAGGGGTCTTGAACTTCCCCCTTAACCTATGGTACATATGTATGTACAGGCTCTGGATATAATGTGTCCTGTGGGACCCACAGGCGAGACGTCGGGTCCTCACCCACATTTCCACTGCCTTCTCTCTCAAATGACTCAGAGATTATGGGCGTGGATTCAAATGGTGCAGGAAGGATATGTCCCTGATTGGTGTTACGTAGACACACATTGCAAGAAAGCACAAACCTGTCTATTTCCTGTCCCATTCCTGGCCAGAAAAAGTCAGCACAGATATGGCCTTGGGTGTTCTTTTTGCCCATGTGACTTCCCGACACTGAACAATGACTCAGTTCGAACACTGCTCAGCGGTACTTTGCAAGCACAACAAACTGCAGTCAAACCTCGCCCTGGAGTGTTTGTGACTCATGGTACAGCCGTCCTTGTTTACGAAGGAACCTGGCTTCACCTCCCTGTGAATACTTATTCACATTACCCTTTAGTTTCTTCTGCACAACAGCAAGTATTGGGTCACTCTGTTGTTCCAGGACAACATCTTGACTACAAATCAGATCTCGCAACGATGCAATGGTCAATGGGGTGACACAGTTTGTAGCCTTGGCCATGGCTCATGTTACTGCAACTGAAGTCTGAGTAGCAACATCTACAGCGCAACTATACTTAGCACCTGGTATGTTACCTACAGTATATTAAGGTCAGAGGTTCTGGCATGACAACAACTGTTGAACCAGTGTAAAAGGGATGTGCTACCTGCAGACATGCCTCAGGAAACAATCTCAATGATCCATCAATAAGCTGAGCTTGGATCTGTCTACCTGTGTACTCCTCAGGCCGAACTAGACTGTCTGACAGTGCAAGCTGAGGAACCATTGTCTCTCAGGACTTGTACAGAAACATCTCCCATAAACCCTGGCTGAACAAGGAAGGCACTGTCACCTGTGGGAGGGCCTTTGGAGAAAGCAGCCAGCCATTGATAAGACTGCATAGCGTGCAACTTTGTGAATGTGATGCCCTGAGGATTAGATCCCTGGGGGGTCGTACTCACCATTTGGGGAGTTGGGGCATTGACCACCAATGGAGGAGGGCTCACTGTCTGAGGAGGACTAGTTTCTTGTGAAGGAGAACCTGTGCTGCTAGGGACGACACCACCGTGTGCTTGTCAGGGAATGAAGGCTGCATTTGCCTCCTGCCTCCGATACACCGAGGCTGGTGCTGAAAAGGATTGTCTTGACTGTTGATTGCATGGCTGATACTGCTGCTGGTTTAGGTACTTGTTGTACCTCTTCCAGGCAGGTTGCTGAACATTCTGCCTTTGGTCCTTTTTCTGCAATTTTTCTGGACCGTGGCCATTATTCTGAGAATGGCCTTGATGCTGGGGTTCACTCTGAGTTGGCTTCCCAGACTTGGCAGTATCTTTCCTGTTCCTGGACTTTAGCTTACAAGTTTGGTACCCATATGCAGTGAAGAATGCATCAGCCATTTTCACCACTTGGCTGACATCCTTTACTTGACAAATCTTTAGCTGAGCCATAAGCTCAGCATAAGATCAATTATCCCCTCTCACGTGTGATGGATCTCGTCATTCTCTATCCACTCGTCTAAGCAAGCAGTGAGACAGTCGAGGAACTGGACAGCAGTCTCCATTTCTTGGAGATGCACCCTCATGAACTGACTCCTGGCGTCATCAACCATGAGACTGTACGCTTTGATGAGTGAGACCTTCGTCATCTCATAGGTGAGACTGTCTCCGTTAATTCTGTGGAGAATATTAAGGGCAGGGCCCTCAAACAAGCTAAGAAATTGAAGCTGCTTAGCTGCCTCTACGAGCTGGTACAGCTGCACCGTGTCCTTGAAACGAGCTATGAACGGCTCAATTCACTCGCCTTCCTTGTATGAAGGAAGCTTGAGGCGCAGAGTTGCCAGAACAGGTGCTGGGAGAGCACTGGTGGAGCTCATGTCAGCTGCACCAGATGTGTCTGAAGCCAAGGAGTCTCGCTTGAGCTTCAACACCTCAAGCTCGTGTTTCTCACGTGCCTCGCACTTGGCACGTTTGTGTTCACGTTGTTCTTACTCGTATTTGCATTCTCTCTCATGTTCCTCGCGCTGAATTTTATACAGGCATCACTCTAACGCTGCTGTTCATAAGTGTACCGCAAAAGCACATAGTCTTTTATTTCCTGGGGATTGGTAAGCCCCTTATCCTTGGCTTCCTGTGTGTATAAACTAGTAGCCATGATGCTAACTGAATCTAAGACTGAATGAAGTAAAGACAGACGTACTGACTGCTGTTTCACAGTCGAATGCTAATAATAAAAAATTAACAATATAAGCACAGGCTGGTGGAGGCCAGATTTATCTATTTAAACTGTTAAGGAAAGAGAAATAAAAAATTGTGACTAGCTGGGAAAACTTTTACAAAAAAATAATATGGCAGAAAATATGGCAGAATCAATAACCACCAGTAAGCTAGTGCCTATAAACTTTAATGACTATAACTAATAACTAGCTATGAGTGAGTGAGTGTATTATCTCGGTAATAACCTTAATGCTACGAGCAAATATCCTGATGAGGTAGCCAGATGTCAAGGAGGGGAGTGGAAATAAGAATAAATTGCAATAGAATCGTCGGTTGTCACAAAGGAATCGAATTATGGAATAGAGTAGTAAGTTTTTACTTTATGCCGGCTTACTTCTCCGATTATCTAAAGACGAGAATTTCATAAACTTTCTCAACAGTACACAGCGGAGACTAATCACTCACGAATGTTGAATCGTTGATACTGTTGACCTCTGAGAAAGTGTCCTTACCCCTGACAATCAATAATTAATATTACTAATAATAAAAAGATTCTTGCTGGTGCTAACTCCTGGCTGGCACAATGGATTTAAGAATTAATATGACAGAACTGGCTTAACTACCAGTTGTGATTAATGTAAGAAGTTTGTGCAAACTCAGAGTAGCAAAGTAAAGGAAGCACAATGTCAAGGAATCAAACAAGATTACACTGAATCGAGCTGAAAAAGAACTGTAAATTTATAACAACAAATAAATTTGCATTGCAAGGGAATTTAAGTATATTCAAAATATCAAGCAAAGTAAATACATTCACTCATGCACTCAAACAACTACCTAATAATCTTAAGCCTAGAAAACATGGAAAGAAAATACTGGCCAGTGGCGAAAAATGAAGCCATAGCTGCGAAGAGGCTGGACATCTGCTTGCTACTCAAGGCGCTGCAGTTCGCACTGTTTATGTCCAGTGCTGCCGATCACCATCTCGGTGGGGAGATGCGGGGATCGTAGAACTGCTAGAGACTGTAGCCGCTATGACGGGGGTCTTGCTTCTGTGCACTGCTCACACGTCCTAAGTAGGCATGGCCTAAGTTAACGGCTAGAGAGGCAAGGCTGAGGAACGATAATTACACTAAAAATATCGCTCAGTGAAACAATAATGTCGTACATAAGAACAGTCACTTAAGAAGCAGTGACGAATGCTCTGAAAAACATTTACAGTCGGAGTGCCTTCACGGGACGGTTAGCTGCATGAGTGAAATTTTCTGTGATTTCCCACTGCTTTCATAGGCTTGCACAATAATACAATGTCGCAAGTTTCTATAATAAAACAATGTCACGAATTGGCAAAATAACAATCTCGCGAATTCGTGACACTGACGTCAGAAGGAAACTCACCTTTTTTTGCAAAATATTTCCACAGGTAAATATTCACAAAACTTTGATTTCAAGTCTGTAACATTATATCTTATTCACATTGTAATACAGGTTAGTAAACCTGTACCTTCATTGCTTTATACATTTTTCTCCAACACTTCATGTAACTCCAACATGATACTCCTCTAAACCTCTTCTGTATCTGCAATTTTTTGGTCTGACTTCGTGCACTGCATAACTTTGGGTACATTAACCATATCCTTAAGTCTATGCCTCATGAATTTTATCACCACAAAAATATCTCCATTAGTAAGCATAATAATAAACATATCTACACAATTTACATGTATATCATGGGCTACACTGGTGTTTGTGTCATCTGCTACCCTTCCTGACCTTTACCACCCTGCAACTCCAAGGTGGTCCTCATACATAGTGTTCTCCATTCCCCGACTCGGTCAGGTTTGTTAACTCAGTCCATAGAGCCTTCTCTTGCTCCCTTTCTTTCCTGGTCATGTGCTTCTGTAATCCCAGTGTATTCAGGATTATCACTCAGTTTCCTTATGTTATGGAACAAGACAGATTTAATGTTTGCCTTGGCAAATACTGCAAGTAAAGACCTCTTGTGAACTTCATCACAGGTCTTATCCAGCCTAATAACCTTAATTACAGTATGTTCCTAGGTGCATCATCTGCTTCACAAGTCTTGAGCATATTTATCACAGCTTCCCTATCACTCATGATTCTTGTTTTGGCATCACTAGGTTCACATCCCAGAATACCATAGATTACAATATTGTTCACCCTTGACTTGCTTTCATTAATCTCCCCATAAAAAATTGTCATGGACTTACTAACCAATCTTGCTGCTGAATCATTAATATCTTCCCTATTCCCTTCACTTTGCCTGGTTTCTGCTCGCATTGCTTTAGCCTCCAGAATTTCAAATGTTTTCTGTTGAATTCTCCACAATATCATTCTGTTTTAGTTTGTCATCCATTTCAAAGACTCTAACCCCTACTGTACTAAGTCTTTTCTCCATGTCCCTTACAGTCTCCCTATCTTGTACTGCACTCACACTCACTTCCTGAATTTCTTCCTGAAATAAGGACTGTTGGGCTAGGACCTCAGACTTTTTTTTTTTTTTTTTTCCAAATCTCCCTATACATTTGTGAACTCTATCAAAGCCTTTCTTGCAATACTCACAGGTCCAAGACAACTGCTCTCCTGCATTTTCAGTCGCCATGAAATCATATACCGATTGTGAGACCTTTCCACATTTTATATGGACCAATATTTACAAATTTCACAGCATATAGCTTCGTCCTGTTCTGAAACTATCATTTCATATTTGCCATACTTATCTTTGTCGTTTTGTCGCGTTGAGTCGTCTCCTGCCGCACTGGCCATGGTTTTGTTTACATCATACATGCATGTAGTAGTTTCCACCTTTTCCTGACTTTCTTGTCCACCATTCTCTTTTACTAAGTGTTCTTGTCTCACTGTAATTCACCTAACGGATTCACCAGACAGTAATAATCCCGCTTGTACAGTGCAAATTTGAAAGAAGGCAAAAATATCATTTTAAAAATATAATTTACCCAAAGCACTTTCTAGACATGTTCACTTCCTGCCATTCAAATTCCTCCCACACGTCCTCTGAAAGGCACACTTCTCCCCTAGCTGTTTCAAATTTTTCCAACTCCAGCACAACCTGTAACTCTCCTGACGTATCAATGTTGGCTGGGTCAGCACTGCCTCTGTTAGGTGTTGGAGACCCTCTGGACTCCGATGTTTATATTTTCCTGCAGTAAAGAGGAAACTTACTATAATTTTGTCAACTTGTCAGGACAGGAAAATGAAAGCTACAGAGCTGATCTTTCTGACTATTTGCAAATAAAAAGAATATATTTTTTTATTTTTTCCTGTTTTTCCTGTAAACTTTTCAAAATAGAAAACTGGTTAAAGATGAGCAAAATTCACTTTACTGCTCTATACGGAGCTCTTGTGAACTTTATCAAGGAGTAAAAAATATATAGATTTCTGTTGTCCCTCCCACCTCAGATTTCATTCGTTTATCTCATCGCAATCGTATCCTTGTAAATTTTACATAAATAAACGTATCACTGTTTTTCTAATGTTTCTAGAATCAGTACAACCACTCTAATGAATCAGCTCTTCCATATGAGCTGACTAAGTTATTACAGTGTAATTAAATGAAGACTCAGTGCATCCAACGAACAGAAACATGCCGACAGATTCAGAAAAGCAGGTGTTCTTAACGCAATGCCTCGATAACCCCAGGGGATATCGGAATGGGGTATTGAGGGTATCCAGGAAAGCACATTGGAAAAAGAAAAGAACAATTTCGTATCTGATAAATATGAAACTATGACTCATTTTATTCAAAACAAATATAAAAAGTCCATAGAATTCAGATATTTGTTCATAGCCATTCTTTTTTCTCTTTTTTCAAGAAAACTAAAAGTGAAAATGATAATATTAGAGAGGGAGTGTTAAACTGACTGAATTGAACCTGGGGGTATCGGGGCAAAAAAGAAAAAAAATCGTTCAAGAACCACTAAGATAAGGCAACATATGCTGATTAAATGTCAATGAAAAGTATTCGCAAACTTTGAAAGTCAGCAACCACACACCCCGACCAGTAAACTTGGTAGTGCTAAACTCAGTTACGAGTATGATTTCATAAGAAACATTTGTCTAATACTCACTCAGTATTATAACAACTGTGCAAGAGTAGGGATCTGTATTGTTAACTACTGCACTTGTATGTGCAAAAAATGTATGATATGCATATATATTTGTATCTGATTCATTCAGGAAAAAAAAAATCTTAGCCCTGTCACTCCGATGGCGTATTTTACTTCTCATTCTGGGTGTAATTGAACAATTTTAACCTCAGGATACACTTTTCAGAATAGATGTATTAGACTTAGCCTGCAGTAACTTTCTTTCTACGAGAGATTTTTCACAAGATGAAATAATCATCTGCTGGTAGCGGGGGGGAAAAATGCAAAAAACAAGTCGTTGAATGAGCAGGCTGTAACATCAGTCAGAAAGGTTGGCACACCCGTGCTGGATGCTAAACTGGTGATAAGAAGAGCTGGGTCTCTTGTTTCACGAACCCACAGAATACAACTGCAGAGCACTTTCCTTTGCTAACCTTTGCCAGAGTTTCAGTAACATGGAGAGTAGCTGCCCACACTCTCCTGAACGTTTTCCTCTAACTACATTCATATTACACATAACAGTATCTATTCAACATCAAGTAAAAACGGTAACTCTACCACACGTCCTTCAAGTCTATTGGAGTAGGGGTTGAAAGGTGGATTATAAGTACCTCCGCCTTAAATCCCCCCCTCACTTTTTTTTTTGTCCAGTTTTCCATATGTTTTGGAGTAGTAAACGTAAATAATTTCCAGGTGGCCACCATACCAAACAGACTGATGCTGATTTCTTACAGGTTTTGGTGAACCTCTTCCAAGTAGCTTTTAAATAAATACCCTCATACTCTTTTTTTTTACAGTTATTTATAATATTCTACTTTAGATGTTGTTTGCACATACGAGAAAATGCTGAAGTATAATATTCACAAATAAACGAGTTATCTAGGCGTGTTACGAGACTCCTGTCTCAGTGACGCATAAGTAAGAATTAAAAAACTACGTCATAGTACTTATGAAATTTACATTTCGTTTATCTAACCTCTCGCGTGCAGTGGCAGCTTGGTGGCAGCATAGTGAATTTAAAATATGAGTTGCATAACTTTTTTTCCTTGTCTGATTTCCAATAATTTGATTCCGATTCTCCTCACTGTTTTGCTACAGTTCATTATGCTACCTTGAGTTATATGACACAGACATAGAATGTTCAATGATAAAGTCGGGCTTATTGCACTGTGTCTATAAAACTGTTTTGTGTGTCTATTAGTGATGAATGTTGGTTACATTTTACCTTCGCTGTACATTTATTTGGGGCTTTATTCTTGATAGAAGGATCCTAAGTGTGAATAATCCCTGTCTGAATGCAATTCACATCAGGCTGAAACAAACACATATAAATATTACATGATCAGAGTAACGAACTACAGCAGAAAATTGACCAAAGTATAAAACAGGATTGAAATAGGATTGTATAAACACAAAGTATTTAATAAACTGGCAAGGTAACATATAAAAAGTATTACTAAGAACAAATCCCAGAGAGACTGTATTCCACTTCGTTACAACCTGTAAACCTATCTTAGTAAAGGAGATATAAGGATTTAAAGTTTCAGAATATAAATGAACCTCCTATATGGCCCTACAATTAAACAAAATATGAAAAAAATCCAACAAATGGTTTCTGAGATATTGCGTCGAACGGACGAACGGACTTATGGACTAACGGACGTACGGACGGACGGACATGACCTAACCAAAGATTCCTCTTCGTGAGAAACGAGACGAAATGACAACATGGTGTTTGAATACACGGTGTAGATTATATCCAAGGTATGCAAGAATGATGCTGTAAAGGCAAACTAGAGAAGGTACTGAATGAACAGAATAAGACTTTTCCATTTTAAAAGTATAATATCGTATATAGTAAGTATATATTTATAAGTAATATACAAATATAACCATAACATGGTAAACGATAAGTAAAAGTATTTGGACTTGCTGTTCAGGGCTCTGGGGCCGGACTGAATGTCGTGTATGACGAATGTGTGATGTGTGCACGAGAGCTCATGTGCATGATGTGGCGTACCAAAGTTATTTCCTGTTCACTGCCCTGCCCCTGACTACTCTGGGGAAAATATCTTGCAGCACTGCATTTCTATTCAGCAGTAGGCAATTGTGCAATTGATATAGACTTATCATATACGCAGCAAATACTAAGGGAATATATTATATGCTGTATTAAAATAATGAATGCAAAGCATTAAATGCAGCATGATAGCTTCAGGTTAGGTTTGCCAGTCATATTATGCCGTCTGACCTGATAATTCCATGTTTCACATCAGTAAGTCCCTTCTTTTTTTCACTAAATTATTTTTTTATTCCAGATTTAGGTACTTATTATTTCTTATCTCTTACAGTGCTTATCTCTTACTTGGTATTCGTTTATATCCTAACTGCGTTTTTACTTAGTACTCATCAATAAAATGAAAGAAAATAAATGCGAAATGAAGAAGACATGTAAGGAGGAGACGACAGGAGGCCTCCTATGGCCACGGGAATATGCGCCAGGAACCAATTAGCTGATTGCGAAATAATCTGTTTACGATGTTACCATTCTTGGTACTGTACACAGTCATATTCTCGTTGGCGTAGGACACTTCCTACTACATCTTCCTTCATATTTTTGTAAAAGACATTAAACGAACTTTCATGAGCAACTCCGGACCAGCTCAGACGAAGCAAAGTTGTCTGAACATTTCTAGATATTCGTGAGAATGAACTGACACCGATGCCGTTGTGAAACGTGCTCCGATTGGCTAGAGGACTGAGTGGGCTTAATAATGGAAAAATCAGCTGAGTTACACAAACAAAAGAAGAGGAAAGGCAACGAATCAGTTAAGCTATTCATGTCGAGGATATTATATAATAACTGTTTGTACATATATAAAGAAAAGAAATTAACACTTTCTTTCACCATCACAGTCATGAGAGATGGTTTCTTAACATGTCTTGAACTGAAATGAACCTGCAGCTTAACCTGTTAATGAAAAGGGTAATTATCTTATATCTAGGATATAGTCGTCGTCCTGTGATTTTCTGAGAAAATAGTTTTAACTGCCATTTTACCTTATAATAATCTATAGAGATTAAGAAACAATGCATACTTCGCTAGACATAATTATTTCATTAATCTTGGCCTAAATGATTGTTCATTTAATTTTTCGTAACTTTCAATATTATAAAATTTTATTTGTGTCAGATATTTACATTTTAATTACGTCTGTCACCTCCTATTTGTTATTTACCGTTGGCCTTGGAAAGCTGCTGGCTTTCCTTGTCACCGAATGTTACCGCACCGCATTACGAACAAGAAGTCGAAATTGATCAAACCAGTCCTGCCATGCATTGGTTTTAGTCTGGACCGGTCGAACTGTTTCGCCAGAACTGTCATAGGGCTGGTTCCTTGCACTCTCTGTTGGCCTAGAAAGTTCTCGAAAACGTGTTAATTGTTTGTATCAGTAATATAATAAAGGATGTTATGGAATATCGACGAGGAAGAGGTATTACATCTTCTAAGCAGGTGGTTCCTTGCCTGGAGGCCATGGCCTGTAGAGAGGCTGTACTGTATTTTTCACGGGATCATGGGGTAGCCCTGAGTATATGGAGTCACAGAAATTCCTCATGATTTTCGTGAGGCAACCTTTGCTGAGGAATCATCTTTCCGTCAACCTTCTTGTAGTGAACATTACGCGAGTCAACACATGGTAAATCCTGGAATTTAGAACTGATTCATTTGCTTAGGATACACTCGGAGAGAATCTTGAAGGGATTTTTATTGAGAATTGGCTGCTTCTGTGTTATCAGCAAGTTGACTGTCTCTGTGCTTTCTTAAATTCTCGTCTACCTGCTTTGCGAAGCAATGTTTTCAAAGATACTGAATATCAGATCCATGCAGCGTATCTTGTTTCTTGCTAAGATGACCTCTGCTGTATAATTTCCTAGACTCAAATAGTGATTCCCCAGCTGTTAGTAAAAACATATTTTAAAATTTACCTTTTGCATAAAATAACACTTTTTATTTTTATTTTTAGTGTTCATGTACGTGCTTAACTTGCATCCATAGTTTGATTACCCAAATTGTTAATAATGCGTATCCAACCTGCATAATCAGCGACGATTGGCTGCTTATTTATTTAATGAAAGCTGTAACATCTGGTAGGAAAGATACTGGCCACAGAGCGGACATAGCTGAGAACCATTTGTGTCCCAGCTTGAAAATACATCGCGTATAAGATAGGCTATATGAACTGACCTTACTATATTTGCTAATGTAATAATGATGTTGTTCCACCCCAGGAGACGAGGAGACAGCAGCCATGCAGCACCCAAGCGGCAGCCTGAGACTGCACCCAGCCCCTCCCATCATGCTCACCCTCCAGACACTACTGTTGTGCCGACGGGTCCTGTCCTGAGCCGCACCACACCGTACAGTCCAAAACAGAGGTGCTGCTGAAGTGCCCCGGTGCTGAGTGAAGTATGTTATTGACACTGAGTTGATTCGTCTTTTTAAAATTCAAATCCTATTGTTTGTCGCCATTTAACATTTCCGTCTTTATATGCCTGACTGAGGATAAAAAATTTACACCTCATTCCCCATGGCCCAGCAGTCCTACGTGTCACACATCTTTACATGTGACCACTTCGACTCATAGTGGACAGTGTAATGGCATTATTATTATTATTATTATTATTATTATTATTATTATTGTTATTATCATTATTATTATTATTATTTTATAATGCGGTATGTGTCGGCGGATCATGTTGAAGATCAGTAAATAATACTTTAGGGAAATTCAAACCATTGGACTATTCCATGCATCAACCTGAGATCAAACTTTCTTCCTTTCAATCAACACTTCAGGCATCCTCTGAATCATTTGTTGAAGGAGGTAACAATGGACTTGCTTTAGTCACTCAGTACGGGATCACTTCCCTGAGCTTATATTTATTGTGTTGTGGCAGTAACAACAAGATGCACTCGGACGGTGCTGCACCAGCAGCCTGCAAATGGGCTTGGGGACGAGGGTTTGAATTTAGCGACCTTGACCTTCGACCGATTGCTCTCAAAATTGAATTCCTTCATTCTTTTCTATCAGCCTTTTCACTGAGTTTTGTAGAAACTGAATCAAAACTTTCGGTCGACCATTTTCTGTGACTTTAGCCTTAGACTCATTTTTCTCAAAATTCAGCATCTTCCTTGACTGACCCCCATTTTTACCCAGTTAACCCAAGTCGAATCAGAGCTGTATGAGGTATAGGGTCGAACATTTGACCTTGTCCTGTGTCGTTGACCTTTAACCAATTGTTCACAAAATCGAGTCCCTTTATCCGTGACTTACCATAAACCCCTTCACGATTATTGGCTTAAATTGAAAAAAGTATACGGTAATAATAATACTAATACTAATACTAATAATAATAATAATAATAATGTTGACCTTCCAAGAGATCTTGACATGGGCTGTTCTCAACAGCATTAGATGGGCTCCATAGTGGACCCTCAACCCCTCCACCAAGTTTAGTTCTAATAAGGTCAAACCTGTTTTACTTATTTTGTTGACATACAGAGACATGTGTCAAACTTTGTTCTTGGCCTCTGACCTTGGTGGCCACTGATTGGTTGTTCCTCAAATCTAACCCTGTCAATCTTACCTTCTCATCCAAATTGTCAAGACATTTGGTCCGAATCGGATCAAAACGGTGTAAGTTGATCCTGCCATCTGGCAGCATCTAAAGGGCAGGCCTTGCCCTCCTACGCTGAACAATGATTAATTGTTCTTAAACTTGTATCTTTTCGACCTTACTTCTCTATGAAACTTTCCAGACGGTTCTAGCTCAGACACAAACTGTTTAAGCTTACCTTGTATTATGGCAATAACCTACTGGTCTCATAAATAATGGGGTGAACTCTGTGCTAGCCTATAACCAGCCCAGCAAGTTTCTTAGAATTCAGTTTAGTTCTTTTTTAGTAATACTGTTCACATGCAGACATTGTAAAATTTTGATTTTGCTGTGTAAGGTTGACATTTGACTGTTTTAAATTTCGACTCATTGATTAATCTTTACACAAATTAAGTTTAATCAGCTTGAAATTATGAGCTGTCCTTGCCACGGGACCTTCAGCTTTGACCTGCTTAAAAAAAATAATAATCTATCTATCTATCTATATACCTAGGCTGCTTCTCCCAAGGAAAGGGAGGTAGCCGAGACAGGACGACTCACTCTCCATTTACTCATCCATTCAAACACATTCATTCGCATCTTAGCCCCAAGGGGAGAACGGACAGATCCTCACCGCATCACACCGCACAAGGGTCAACTGCGCAATGCAATCAGTGACATCCGCAGCAGGGCCCGACAGCAGAACTGGTTTACCCCTGCCACATCATAACAGACCCATCCCCTTACCCGCACCTGACCTGACTAGCTGATCAGACCAAATGCGGGAGAATATCTCCTCAGGGCTGCGTCATCACTTATTCATTCACAATTTCTCTCCATTTATTTCTGTCACGCACAGCCACTCTTCCTTGCTCAACAGACATCCCTCTCGCATCCAGCGCTCTCTTCACACTGTCCATCCATCCTATTCGTGGTCTCCTCTCAGCCTTACACCTCTCACATCAGATCTAGTTATCTTTTTCACCAATCGTTCATTATCCATTCTCTCCATATGCCCAAACCATTGCAACACCCTCTGCTCAACTCTACCAGCCATCTCCCGAACAACTCCAGTTCTCCTTCGCACTTCATCATTTCGCACTCGATCCATACGCGTCACTCCACACATACTCCTCAGACATCTCATCTCCATTATATTCAAACTTTTCCTCTCTGCTACACCCACATTCCATGTTTCAGCCCCATATAATGCAGTTGGTACCACAACACCCTCATACAGCCTTCTCTTTACATCCATTCTAAGCAAACGACATTTAAACACTTTTTTCATTCCTCCCAGCACCTTTCCTACTTCATTTATTCTAAACTTCACTTCTGCATCTATTCTTCCATCCACAGCAACATGTGACCCTAGATATTTAAAACAATCTACCTCCTCAAGCAACTCACCATTCAAAACTATATTCATCCCCCTACCATTTATCAACCTCGTACACTTCATCACTTTACTCTTATTCTCATTTACTTTCAATTTCCTCCTTTCACACACCCTTCCAAACTCCTCTACCAACTGTCTCAATCTCTCCTCTGAATCAGTCACCAGTGCAGTATCATCTGCAAACAGCAGCTGCTTCAGATTCCACTCTCCTCCATCAACATTTACCAGACTCAGACCACCTAAAACTCTTGCATTCACCTCCTTACAACACCATCCATGTAAATATTAAACAACCAAGGCGACATCACACATCCCTGTCGCAGCCCCACTCTCACGGGAAACCAATCACTCACAGTATTTCCCACTCTTACACACGCTCTACTATTTACATAAAAACTTTTCACCCCTTTTAGTAACCTACCATCAAGTCCATACAATCTTAAAACAGTCCACAAAGCCTCCCTATCAATTCTATCATACGCTTTCTCTAAATCCATAAATGCCCAAAACACATCCTTGCCTTTTGCTAAATACTTTTCACACACTTGTCTCACAGCAAACACCTGATCAACGCATCCCCTCCCTCTCCTAAAGCCACACTGCTCATCACTAATCACTCCCTCTGTACCCTCTCTAACTCTCATAATTAACACTCTACCATACACTTTACCTACAACACTCAACAGACTTATGCCCCTAAAACTTGTACATTCATACTTATCACCCTTGCCTTTATACAACGGGACCACACAAGCACTTGCCCAGTCAATTGGCACCATACCTTTCTCAAAGCACACATTCAACAATCTTACTAACCAGTCAACAATAGTCACTCCACCACCCTTCAGGCATTCCACAGCACACCCATCCATACCTGCAGCTTTCCCTGTTTTCATATCCTTTACTGCCTTCTCCACTTCTTCCTTTGTGATCAAAGAATCATTCAACTCTCCCAACACATTTATTCCTTGCACCCTTCCATCCGCCATAATCTCAGCCACCCTTTCCTCCTCTACATTTAACAATCTTTCAAAATACTCTGCCCATCTCTTCCTTACTGCATCCATCTCAATTAACATCCTTCCATCCTCTGCTTTTACTCGTTCTTCCTTCCCAGACTCTCCCTTTCGCACCTCTTTTTCACCTCCTTCCAAAACATTTTCTTATTCTGTTGAAAATTCTCTGTCAGCCGCCTACCCCACCTCTCATCTGCTGCCACTTTAGCATCACGCACAGCCCTTCTCGCTCTATTCCTCTTTTCCTTATACCTTTCATATGACATCTCATCCTTCCTCTGCAGCCACACTTCATATGCCTGTCTCTTCTCAGCCACAGCCATACTTACTTCCTCGCACCACCATTCACTTCCTTTTCTTACACCACCACCCACACGTCTCACACCACACACCTCTTCTGCATGCCCCACCACAGCACTCTTAAACAACTGCCATTCCTCCTCCACGCTGCCATTTTCCCGATCTTTCACTGCGTTCCACTTATCTTTCAATTTCTCCTGATACTCTATCTTTTTCTCTCTTTTATCCAACTCACTCACTTTCAAAACCTCCCTGCCACACCTAACCCTCCTAGCTCTCACCCATCTCTTACCTACTCTCAACTTTCCTCCACCAGGTAGTGGTCAGACATACCTCCACCCTCCCTCTCAGAACTCTCACATCCAACAATCTTCCTATTACATTCCTAGACACAACCACATAGTCCATCAAGGCTCTATCAACAACCCTTCCACCCTCCTGTCTCACCCATGTATACTTATAAATATCTTTCTTCTCAAACAGCGTATTCCCAATCACCATTTCTCGCTCAACACACATCGCTATCATTCGTTCCCCATTTTCATTTCTTCCAGGCACACCATGCATACCAACTACGCCTTCAACTGCTACATTTCCCACTCTAGCATTCAGATCTCCCATCATTACCACATTCACATTCGCTCCAAAACTCTGCAGACACTCATCAACATCATTCCAGAAAGACTCCCTCTCTTGTTCATCCCTTTCACTACCAGGCCCATATGCACTCACAAACACCCACAACTCACGTTCAAATTGTAATAATAATAATAATAAATAAAAAATTGGGTCAGTATTGGCTGACACAATCAACCTTGGTTGAAACTGGATCAAAACAGTTTGAATTATGTTAACACACACACACACACACACACACACACACACACACACACACACACACACACGCTCTGTACGAAATCATCACGGCCAGTGACATTACCTAAATAGTATCTTTGTATGAGTCAAGCTCAGTACCAGGTTAGACTAAATGATTGTTCATTATTAAAAGGAAAAAAATAATAAGTTTAAACAAGACTTGTAAAAACAGGAAATAGAACCAAGACGAAAGAATACGCTGAGTCATCTCTGAGGTTTGTTTAGACTACAACAACACGGAGATTGTAAGTACATGCTTTGCACTTTAAGTATTGCAAAATGGATACATACTTCAGTAAAACAATTTTGGAAAAGAAAAGGGATAAAGGTAAAAAGCAAAATGATGATTTCTACCAAGAACTGGTTGAAGTAGAGACCCACAATAGACTGGTTGAACGTGTAAACAAACTAGAAATGGCTTTCAAAAATGAAATTGATGAAATAAAGAAGCAGATGCACTTGCAAAAGGAAGAAATAGAAAAACTAGGAAGGGAGGCCAATAAGAAAGACACAACCATCAGTGAACAAACAGTGGAATTGAGTACACTTAGGAAGAAAATGAGTGAAATGGCAAGTACAGTAGTCAATCACGAGAGTGTTATGGAAGAGTTCAAAAATGACACAGAGACAATTAGGCAAGTTAGCAGTCTTATTGACCAGAGCAGTGATAATGAGGAGAAGATAACACAAGTGAATGAAGCTGTGCAAAGCTACAAAAATGATGTAGAAACCACGTATGCTGAAATGGTGAAAGTAAAGAAAGACTTAGAAACAAGGGTGGAGGAAAAAAGCATTAAAAAGGAGGTGAAAAGAATAATCCAAAACAATCCAAAGTTAGTCAGAGATTCCGTAGAGATAAACAAATCAATAGTAATCACTGGTATAGAAGAGGAAGAAGTTAAAAACAAGATCACAAGAGACATAAAGGAGATGGCAAATGTAATGAGCTTACTGAAAGAAGTATCAGAGGAAATCTGTAGTAAAGACATAGAGGAACACAAAAGGTTAGGGAAATACGAGAAAAGCAAGACAAGACCTCTAAAGGTGACTTTCCAGAGTGTAAACACTGTGGAAGAGATACTAAAAAATGCAAAGAATCTTAAGGAAAAAGAGGAGTTCAAAAATGTATGGATAAAAAGATGCCTAACACAATAGGAACTGGAATTACTGAAAGAGAAAAGGGAGGAAGCAAAAACAAAAAATGAGGGAAGACCAGAAGAGAAGAAGAAATTTTTTTACAAAGTAATAGGATTCCAGGTACGAAAGTGGTACACAAACAGGATGGAAGAAAAAGGAGGAAGGTAGTAGAACCATGTCATGACAAGTATATAAACAAGATGATAAAGTTGATGTACTCAAATGTGGATGGAATGGTATCTAAATTACTAGAGATGAATGATTATATCAGAGAAAATGAACCACAAATAATATGCCTAACTGAAACAAAATTAATACCAAGGATATCAAATGACATACTAAACTTAGAAGAATACAATATATGGAGAAGAGACAGATATTTAAAAAAAGGAGGAGGAATTATAATATTAACTAAGAAAAATCTAAAAGTCAAGGAAATAAAACTAGATATACCATCACAAGTAGAACTGATTGCAGAAAAGATCGACACATCTGAAGGTAAAGTAATTGTAGCCAATTTGTACATGCCACCCAGATCAAACACATGGGAAAGAGACGAATATGAGGACCTGGCAGAGAGTACAATTCAGAGTGTAAGATCATTGCTACATAAAATGGAAGAGAAATCGGAAAGAATTATACTAACTGGGGACTTCAATACAAATATAAATTGGAATACTCTAGATATAAATAGCCAAGAAAGCTGTTGGGACCAAAAGCTCCTGGATCTCGTACAAGAGTTTTTCTTAATGCAACATGAGAGGGAAACCACCAGAAAAAGAGGACGATGTACCTTCAGTGCTAGATCTAATATTTACAAGGCAAGAAAATGATACTGACAGTTTAATATATCACCCTCCACTCGGCAAAAGCGATCATGCAGTACTAAATTATAACTTAAGGATAGCATATGACATAGTAAACAGCAATGATAGTTACAAAAAGAGCCTAAACTATAAAAAGGGAAATTATCAAGACCTAAAGAAGTATTTCTTAGAAGTTGATTGGGAAAATGAGCTTAGAGGACAAGATTTAAACGCTGTATATAAAAAATTTTGTGAATTTTATGAAATAGGAGTCCAGAAGTACATCCCAGAGCACAAAGAAGCAGATAAGAAAATACAGAAATGGTTCAATACAGAATGTAAAAAATCAAAAGGAAGAAGAGATTTGTTGTGGAATAGATACAGAAGACACAATAGTGAAAGGGCGTATAATAATTACAAACAGGCAAGAAACGACTATACAAAAATAAGGAGGGAAGCCCAAAAACAGTTTGAGGAGGATATAATAAATAAAAATAGTGATCAACCAAAGCTGTTTTACAGCTATATCAGAAGCAAAACCAAAGTAAAAGATATAATACAATCCATTACGGACGAGGGAATCACTTATACACAAGAGAAAGATATTTGTGAAGCACTAAATAAGAATTTCCAATTAGTTTTTACAGAAGAAAAAAAATTTGAGAGGGACTATGTGGAACACGCATGTCCACACATACTACCAGATATACAAATAGCTGAATATATATATATATATATATATATATATATATATATATATATATATATATATATATATATATATATATATATATATATATATATATATATATATATATATATATATATATATATATATATATATATATATATATATATATATATATATCCCAGTGGTGCCCAGTGTCCAGAGTATTGGACAGAACTGGGAATTTACAAATCTTATTAAAGTAGGGAACCCCCGGGTAGGGACCTATGAGCTTCGCGACTATGAGCCGATAGGCGGAGGCGGCATGCTTACTACCCTCCTAGTGCAATGCCTCGCCCAGCAACTCTGGGATCCAATGCGATATATATATATATATATATATATACACACACACACACACACTAAGGGTATATATGGGCAGGAGAGTTTCTCTCATACATACATCGTTGAAAGTGATTGCAAGTTCGTCACGGAATATTTTCTTCTGTATATTTTCTTTACACCTCAGGAGAGCCTTAGTCTCGTCTGGCGAAATTATACACAACTTACCAGAGGAAACTAAGGCACTCCTGAGGTGTAAAGGAAATGTACTAAAGAAAATATACTATGTAGAGCTTGCAATCACTTTCAACGAAATATATATATATATATATATATATATATATATATATATATATATATATATATATATATATATATATATATATATATATATATATATATATATACTTCGTAGTGTGTAACAGATATACTCAAATCACAGTACATGTACATACACTACCTTATGCAGTACAATTATTGATCTAAAGTATTTATTGTATGAAATTTGTTTCTTAACCCATGGTATAAGAGCATCACACGCGTTTACACATGTGAGGACTGGTTAAGTAAATACGTATGGTAATATAATTTCATCATAGTGGAAAACATCCGTCGTACATGTTGATAAGAATGAATTAAATATATACATAACCATTACTCATGTTTCATAACCAACAGTCTAAAGAGTATGGACCCACACCATTGTAGGTGTACTTCAATAAGTGGTTTCTATTTACAAAACACTTTTTTTTTTTTTCCTAATCTGCAGTATGAATTGCAAGTGCCATGTTTGGTGCTGTACAATATAAATCACATCTACTCATCACAATTGTTGTAACTCCAACACAGCACGTAGCGATTAAGAACATCAGATATTTACAATATATGCATAATGTTCCTTTACCTAACCTCTATTATCTATCACAGTTGAGTACAAGCATTGTATTTCGTTTTGCATATATCACTGAAGTGCATACATTTTTTTTTTTTTTACGCTGTTTTTGCGTGACTGACATCTTTGATTAAAATATTTTGCTAATGAGTTGGCAACATGGTGGCATTATGGGAGTTAGAGCTGGAGTGAGACGTCACATTAAATTCGGGCGTCCCGCCAAAAAGCGGGACTCTGGTCACCTTACACGTGCTTGCGAAAGCGTGTGGGTTTATGTACGGTTCTGTATGTCTTCATTCTGTCTGTTTACTAGATTATGAAAGACTTTTGAATATTAATATTTCAAATTCGCCTCAATGTTTGATGATCAATCACTGGCACCTGTGATTAATTTCAGGCCGGAAAAATCATACAGTAAGTCATAAGTCAAGGGGGAAGCCCTTTAGAAAAAAAAAAAAGTTCTGTTGCAATTATGACCAATGTTGGTGCAAGGATCTGGGACAAAAGGATGAGGTGATTTGTTTTGAAAAAAATTAAGTCAGAGGTAAAGGTCACATGGCAAGATCATAGTTTTGACCCTTTATATATATATATATATATATATATATATATATATATATATATATATATATATATATATATATATATATATATATTCTTTTTTATTAAAAGTGAACTTGGTGGAAGGGTTTTAACCCGTACTTGGTCCTGCAGGGAGGTTACAAACCAGGCTCAGTGATGCGGCAGTATCACGAGTTTAGCGACCATGGCAAAATTGCTTCAGTTGTAGACCATCGTCATGGAAATGGCTTACACACTTACCCATGATATATTTTAGCTTAACTCACAATAGTTACAGGTACTGTGACCGGAAGCTTCCCGGAAATTTCCCAGTTGTTGGGAAGCCAGCAACTGTTCGAGTGGGACTCGTTTCTGTCAAAGACACAGTGAGTTGCCAGTTAGCTGAATAAGCCATAACAAACGTGATATGCTTCTTTCGACAGTTTATTATAATCTCCTTTCTTCCCTTGGTCATTGTCTGCCTCGCATTCGATTTTTATCACCAAAAACCGTTTTTTTTTTATGTATTACACACGCTTGCTTTCGCATGCAAGTGTAAATATACAATATGCACAACAACAATCTTGCCGTTGTGAAACATAATGTCCTTATGTCTATCTATCTATCTATCTGTGTGTACCTTTATACATACATAATTATAGATAGATAGATATGTAACTATATAAGCTGAGAATGACCTAGTCACAATTTGATACATTTACATGGTAAATGTATCAGGAAAGGCATGAATGGTGTGCATAGTAGATAATGTTAATTAGTTTCTGGTCACAACCACGTGGGTGGGGGTGTGAGATGATAACCTAATCTATATATACGAGTATATTACAGCTGCATTGTTTGTTTGTTTGTCCTTCAATCACGCCCAAACCAAGGCCCTCAGACCCTCATACATATATATATTCTGAATCAGGGTGACCCAGAGATGGTTATAGGAGGGGTCAAAATTCAGATCTGGGTCATTTGAGGTCACTGTTAGAGTGTTCGTCTTTCTGGCCCGGGCAACGCCGGGTACCCCTGCAGCTCAATTTCTGGCATGGTGAATCACATGACCTCCAGTTCGGACGAAGGCTATATGAGATTGATCTCCGAGGTCATTTGAGGACACTGGTCGGAGGTCACTTCAGGTCACCGGTATCAGTTAACAAGTGCACACAATTACTGTGCGTTGGTCTGAGAAAGCTAAAATAAAAAGTTCCTGGACCTCTTATAATCCTTCGTCAACAGCATAAGAGGTACATACTGTAGTCTCTCTGGAGCAGAAAGAAAGATTGAACTAGAACAAATTGGATTAGAGTGTTCACCTTTTTTGACCTGGGCAACACCAGGTACCCCTGCCAGTATCCCATAAAAATTGCCTGACTGTGACACTGCTTCTAAGAGAAAATTCGAGGTGCATTGTTAAACATAGGCAACACAACGCTGTTGTAACCTTCCACTGACCAAGCACATACCCCCCACCTCCTTGCACACTTAACCAAGCACATAACCGCCCTCTCCCCCTCCCCCTCTGTATAACACAAACATTAAAAATTAAAATTTTCAGTAGTTTATCCATGGCAATAAACAAGATATGAGCAGATCTGATGAAATTTTGACTCATGATTTTTTCATTTAGGCAGCCATTTTTTTTTTTAATGATTTCATAATAGGTACAGTCATGAAACTTAATACATAATTAGATACTCATATAATCATTTATCATGTACAATTTCTGCCTCCTAGGTGTAATAGTTGCAAAGTTTTAATAGAAAAATGCAATAAAATAATCAGTTTTATGTATTTTTGCAAAAACATTAATCTCATGGCAGTCTAACTACCAAAAGACACCAGGAGGCATACTGACAGATATTCCTGAGGAATTTGAAGCCCGTACTTGTATTAGTTTCTGGGTCCTAGCCCCCAAACAAAAAATTATTATTTGTTTACTTTTTCATTATTTTCAAAAAAAAAAAAAAAATACTTAAGACACATCATTGTTCCTATCAAAAGTCACCAGTTTACTATAAGACACATAACTGTGTGAAATTTCTTGACTCAATAATGACTATTTTCTGAGTTCTGGCCCGGAAACGAAATCTCTACGCCTGGCCAGCCACCCTGTCACCCAGCTGTACGGACGAACACCTATTGATCTCAGTGATAACAACACCCTCCTCTGACTTTGTCAGGTGGAGGGTAAAAATCTCACTCCTTTTGGTAGGTCGCATGCTCCCTGAGTTGACTCATGTGGGGTACGTTGCATGGTATTAGTTACGGGTATCCAAGGATGAACGCATTTTTTATTTATTTACTTCCTTATTTTTAAAACTTTTGATCAGATTTGTATCATATTTATTCAATTACTTATTTTTACAACTTTTGATCCGATACGTACCAAGCTTAGATATGAGTTGTTGGGGAAGTAAGAGTGAATTTAGTCGATTTTTTAAAGCAATCAGTCAAAAGTCAAGGGCACAGGAAAGAGTTAATGATTCAGCCCTAAACGGATTGTAGGTGCACACGCAGGTATTGCACTCTCTGAATGATCCTTCTTGTTTACACTAAGAGTTTTCTTACCCAAAGTACTCTCTTTTTTATTTATTTTTATTTTGCCGAATTAATATAGTAACATATTTTTGTTTCCCAACAGACACCTGACAGCAGGCAACTACCTGACTTCAAAGCTGACGTGGAATACTAGTTCATATACACATAACTCAGAGGCCGGAGGACATGAATGAATTTGTAAAGCTTCTCAAGGTAATTTTCTTCACAGAGATAGCAATAAAATTTACTACAAAGTCTATCATAAATGTAATGTGTTAGATTTAAAAAAATAATGTATGGAACACTAGTTTATTTTTTAAATGAAAAACCCCTTGGCTTTCTCAAGAAAATGACTTAAAAATTTCAGTACTAACTGTAATGGGAGTAGACTGCAGCACCACTCTAAAAGGGTAGTACAGTACTTCCAAGGTGGATGGAAGGTGCTGGAGTTCCCTTTTCATCAGCCCTTAGGACTAGCTTCTGACTGTCCCCTTTTGATGAACTTTTTCAGTGTTTCAATGACACAAAGAGTAGGCCAGTATGTATACTGTACTATACAATTTCCTCCAACTGTCATCACCAAACTATATGCATATTACACATCAAATTTCTTAAAAAAAAAAAAAAAAAAAAATGATATCTCAGTACCCAGCCTCGGCATTCCAATGGGGGGGGGCTTTTTTCTGTTGAACAGTACCTCTCTTTCTCTACACCTCACCTTCTCTTCCCTACTGAGGCACAGCTGTCTGAGGCGACTAATAGCAAACTCTTTTATGTATCCTCCTACTTCTTCTATACTCATTTCAAAGCCAAAGGTGGCTGTTGTGTATATGTTTGCACCAGCATATCTTGCTCTTATGTTCCTGAACTTGAATCTTCTGAATTCTCTACTCTCTGACTTCGGCTATCCTCTCATTCTCTGACTTAATATATCTGTGCTGTTTACTTATCCCCTAATTCTACTGACTATGAAAACTTCTTATACAGTCATACTTCTTAGATGGAAGATATCTTATCAGTTTCTCTTTTCTCTGAAATCTCCATTCTAGGTGATTTCAATGTTCAACACCAACTTTGGCTTTCTTCTCCCTTCACTACCCTGAATGACCTCAAGCCGGTTGAAAAGACTGCCTAGAAAAGAGTTGCAACACACTTGACCTTTTCCTTACGTTAATACTACTGCTTATGCTGTTAATCTTTTCTCCCTATTAAAATCCCCAGATCAAAACCTTACCATCTTAACCTGTCCTATTACTCCAGTAAGGTATTTGGACCTTCCCAAGAACCGGCAGCTTTGACACTTTGGAGCTGCTGATTGGGAGGCATCCAGGCATCACTTCATGATTTTCCTGGAATGATTATTGCTTCCCTGGTCATTAACTATCTGACAGTGTTTTGCGCATCATGGAGATTTTTCTCTTGGGCATGGAAGCATAGATTCCTTTGTCGTATCCTCAGACTTAAAAAAAAAAATAAAAAAAAAAAATTGATCACACTGTTCTAATGCTGTCCACAACAAGGAGTGGACTTTCCAAAGGTACCGAAGCCAGTCCATCCCTTAATCTCATCTCTCTTACAGTATGTTTCTGCCCAGAATCGTGCTAAGTCAGGCCTTCACTCTGCAAAAAAAAAAAAAAAAAATCATTTGTGCTAAATGATTTGAATTATCCAACTCAAATTCTTCCCTCTCCTCCTAGCCCCTTGCCAAAAACCTTTCTAACAACTTTACTTCATCATCCTTTCGTCTTCTTTTCCTCTCTGATAACTCTGTAACTGTTTATTCTACTGATAAAGAAGAACGGTTTGCTCAGAAAATCTCCTCCAATTCAATCTTAGACAACTCCGGTGCCATTCCTCCACCAATTCAGTTCTCTGACTTCCTCATAGCTGACATTAAAATTTCTTCAATTGATGTGTTTTCTGTCATCACTGCCTCAATAATAACAGGGCATATGGGCCTGATGGGATTCATCTTGTTGTCCTCAAGACCTGTGCTGCTGTGCTTACACCCTGCCTAGGTAAACTGTTTTGCCTTTGTCGACAGCTTATCCCTTTCCTTTTTGCTGGAAGGTTGCTCTCATTCAGCCTGTCCGAAAGAAGGGTGACCATTCCCAGCCCTGTAACTATCGCCCAATTTCTTTACCATCCGGTATTTCTAAAGTTTATGAATCTGTCCTTAACAAAAAATATTTTAAACCACCTTCTCTATCATAGCTTTTCCAGTTGTCAGAATGGGTTCTGCCAGGGATGCTCCACTGGCGAGCTTCTCACCTTCCTTTCCGACTCCTGGTCGTCCTCCTTTCGTGACTTTGGCGAAAGCTTTGCCATTGCACTTAACATCTCAAAAGCTTTTGATCGAGTCTAATGTAAATCTTTTAATTTCCAAACTGCCCTTATACTGTTTCTATTATTCAGTCTGTGCCTTCATCTCTAGCTTCATTTCTGGTGTTCTATAGCTGCTGTTGTAGACGGCCACCGTTCTTCTCTTAGGGCTATCAGTGTTGGTGTTTCTCAGGGCTCTGTCCTATCACCAACTCTCTTCCTTCTATTCATCAATGACTTTCTAAGCAGTACATCTAACCCTGTTCACTCATATGCTGTTGAGTCCACCCTTCACCTTTCCATTCACTTCCCACAACGTCCATATCAGCAGTTACTTGCAGAAACAAGGGATGAGGCTATGGCACACTTAATGTCTGACTTGGCACATATCCCTAATTGGGGTAAAGGTAAACTTATTGTTTTTAATGCATTAAAACTCAGTTTTTACATCTTTCAACCCGTCAGAATCTTTCCAAATCAGTCCAGCATCATCTTTGAACATCCTTGCAGTTTCATTCTCTCGGGAGTTTATCCACGAATGGTCATATTACATCTTGGAAAATCTGCTTCCAAGAGATTAGGTGTGCTGAGCAGAGTCCGTGCCTTCTTCACCCCTGCACAATTGACTTAATACACAGGTATCGCCCCTGTGTAGAGTACAACTTTCATGTGTGGGGAGGCTCCCCATATTCAGCTATCCTCAACAAGCCAAAGGCTTTTCGTCTCATTAACTCTCCTCCTCTTACTGGCTCCCTTCATCCTTTGTCTCTTTGCTTCACTGTTGCATCTTAATCTCCGTTCTATTGCTACTTTAATGGTCACCGATTCTCTGGGGTGTCTGCTTGAATTCCTCCACCACTACAGTGGGCTGTGGAACCTGTCTAGCAGCAAACGCTCGTCCCTTTTCTGTCCAACTCACTATTGCAAGAGTTAGCAGTTATTCCCAGTCCTTCGTGTATGCAGCAGGTCAGCCCTGGAACTAGCTTCTTCTGTCTGTATTTCGCACTGCCTATTCCTCCAGTCTTCCAAACGCAGTATGTCCAGTCACTCCAAAATTAAGAGATATTGAATTTGGCTCTATTATCTTTTTATTTTTTCTTACAGGGTACAATTTTACGGGCTTCTAGCCTTTGAATCCTTCTTCCTTACATGAAAAAAATGCACTTAAGTCCAATTCAACATTTCTAGTAAGAGAGGTCTCTACTAATCTCAATAAAATTGCCATGCGGCGGCCAGAAAGAAATATAATGAAGTCATCAGACTAACAGTGTTAAGAAAGTTTGTTAAAGCAAACTGCTGCAGTATCTATCATTACCTTAAGAGTATATCTGCTTTCTTTAATGTGAAATAAACTGTTGAACAGATGATTAGTACTTTTAATTTTTAACCCACCCTGTGCCGGCTGTTTTTAGCTCTATGGGTCACCCCAGTGCCGGCCATTTTTCGACCTTTTTTTTTTTTTGCTATAATGATAGATTTCGATGTGGAAACAACGAATTTCGCCATTAAAATGCTCACCGAGGCTCGGAAATGAGTTTTATTGAGTCCTGCATACTCGTGCACAGGTATAGCCGCTCTCTCACGCTCACCACTTACGTGAGAGAAAGCCGTTTTCTATGTAAGGTATACTCAGGTATTTATGCTGGGAAGGTATAGCAATGTTCAGTACACTTTTCTGATTACTTATTACTTCAGCATCTATATTAAATTTGCGTGTCTTTCTCACTGTGAATGCATTATCTTACACTTACTTGAAGATAGGTACAACTTCATTATGTACAGTCAACAAGAATTCCACCTGGACCTCCTAGTCGCGGGATATGGCTAACGTTGCAACAGCGTGCGTGTGTGTGTTCGTGTGTACATGCCCGAGAATTTTTCGAATCATCGAGCTTCATCCTCTTTGCCGTATTATATTATGTGGTCATTGTATTATGCTGTGATATTGGCTAATAAATACTGTGTGATTGGGATAACGAGCTGTGCACTATGTTATTATAAAGTCTGATTTAATTCTTCTCTTATCTTGTAGCGTGAAGCACGATACAGGTTGAGTTGTGGCTCAGAAACATCGCACCATTTATGGGTGAACTTGCTCACTGTTTCTGAACCACATCTCAACCTGTATCGTGGTTCACGCTACAAGATAAAAGGGTTATTTTATATAAATCAGATTTTATAGGTAGCACAGTGCACAGCTCATTATACCAATCACACAGTATTTATTAGCCAATATCACAGCATAAAACAATGACCATATAATAATATAATACGGCAAAGAGAATGAAGCTTGATGATTCGATAAATTCTCGGACATGTACACACGAACACACACACACAAGCGCTGTTGCCACGTTAGCCATATCCCGCGACAAGGTGGTCCAGGTGGAACTCTTGTTGACTGTACAGTCCTGGCACTTACAAGAAGGTATTTACAACTTGACTTCACTATATAGTCTTTACACTTACAAGAAAATATTTACAACTTACACTTACATGGAAATATTTACAAAATGCCTTCACTATGTATAGCACTGGGTCAGGCACACAGGCAGAGTGAGGCAGAGTGAGCGTGAGGGGGGGGAAGCGAGTGAGTGTATGACCTTGACAGCCTGGGGGATGGTAGAAGAACAGTTACTTTACATGCCTGCCAATTTTTAACCATGAATCTTGAGAAATGCAGTCACAGTGAAGTCTTTTATTTTAGACCTTTTTAAAACAGCACTGGCACTGGCCATGGAATTATGTCAGACCGTTTTAAAATGGCACTGGCATGCGGTGGGTTAAATATAATCAATGCTTTCCTCTTGATACAGTAGCCACCAATCATAACTCCAAGGAGTGGATGCTAATTAACATATTAACTGCCGTGGTTTTCTATTATCTTGATAAAATGGTCCAGTATAAGCCCAAGCATTATTAATTTTTGCATCAACAACAGCAGAAGGTTTACACAGAGGAGTGCTTTTATCTGATGAAGCTCGTCTGATGTTGGCCTGAATTAAATTTACAAATGCACCAACCGCAGTGAAATGCTATGTTGAGGCGTCATACAGCCACGAGGAATTGTATATTCTCCCAGAAAGTGATGTTATCTGCAGCGGTGTCAGTGCATGTAATGCAGTATATGACACAGCATAGGAATGAATGATTTTCATGATGCCAAATTCAGAAGTGTGGAAGTAGTAGAGCAGTGTATTGGAAAAGAATAACATTTTCCCTCTTAAGATTCACCCTTCACTAAATATAACCGTTTAGTATAAGTCTCCCCCCCCCCAAATCAAACGATTGTGAGAGAGTTCATTACACAAGCTCATGTGAATTTAGCCAAAGGAAAATACGAGAGTTGAGGCAAACACGGGAGGGCTAAAGATGGATGACAGCATGTTATATGTTATATTTTGCTGAGAAAATTAGTTGGGAAAGTATCTTCATTATAATTTGCCTTGTCAACAACTCTGCTGTTAACTCCGCTGTGATTTACAGAAATGCCATTTGTGCTCTTATATTTTCCCCAGATTTAATGTGCTTTCCATTAAGTTCCAGGAGGCCTAGTTTTGTTTCGAAAGCTCATTAAAAATATTAATAATCTGATTTTTTGTTTCTCAGAGCATCCAGTAATTTAGTAATGTTTGAGATAACGTTTGCTCCTTGAAAATGTATGAAAATTGTGACATTATTCACAAAACACTGTCAATTTTTGGGTTGTAGGCTATATTTCATGATGTTCGTAGTTCTTATGTCCCATTGCAATGAAAGTGCGTAGCAAAAACACCATTTCCCTCTTCATATATGAATTTGTTGCGAAAGTTACACTGCCCGTAGAATATTTATTTACAGTCGAGCCCCACGTGGAGGGCTGAGTTTCGGCAAAAGTATCCCGACAAGTTAGGGTAGAATAATTATTAATGATCTGCGAGGGACACGTGAACTGTAAAGTATACGCAGTCAAAAATGTTCTTGAAAGTGCTGCCCCCCCCCCTAAAAAAAAAAACATAAGTCGCAGTAATTTTTATAGCATCCCTGACTTATAGCGAGAAGGCAGCGTATTTGTTGTCCACTGTTGGCTGTACAAATATTTCAGAATACATTCAATAGCACTGAAAAACAACTGGGACCAATTTAAGACAATGATGCCGCACACACAGGGAATCTTGGGGGAGAGGGAGTCTTGGAGTTAGCAAGGTAAGTACATACAGTATAGTAGAAAGATCGATTTTCGTGTCATACAGAATTCCCCCTCATAAATTACCATAACTGATTTTTTTTTTCCCTTCGCCTACGAAGTTCGAGGATGTATGTATTCTTTGTTGCTTGCCGGAATCTTTCCATTCGGCAAGCATGTTGGTCAGTTCCGTATGTTTGTCTTCTGTCTGTCTGTCTGTTTGTTTGTTTGTTTGTTTGCTCTCTACACGGCACAATTTTGCACCAATCGTTCTGAAAAAAAAAAAAAAAATCAGAAGGTAGATATCCATACACCCTGGATATTTATTATTTTTCATCAAACTCGGTCAAAGACCCTGGGCTGGGTGCTGGGTTGAAACCCCTCAATGGCTGTGGGTCCGGAAATCGTTGGCCTGTCCCGGCACCATTTTTTCAGATTTCGAAAATCGATTTTTTTTTAGCTGTTGCAACTGGTATCGCTATTTTTAGCTTCCTAAACCCATCCTTTGCTTCACAATGAAGCATGAAAAATTTCTCTAAATGACTGCCTACACGCCGGTGAAAACTAGGCCATAGGCAGAGCGTTTGCTGGATATTTCAGACATAATCGGATCCATCCAACAAGAGCTCTGCTTATGACAGTTTCATCTATTTGTCTGTTTGTCCACAAAATATCTCTAAAGTTATTGATGAAATTCAGTGAAATTTTGTGGGTATGTGGTTCGTGGCCAAGGGAAGAGTTGATTTAATTTTAGTGGTAAACTGAGTTCAGATCTTGGTTCAGGACTGTTTTTGTTCGTCCAAAAGATCTAAAAAAGTTACAGATAAATTTCATGGAAATTTTTGGATATATGGGCAATCGGCCAAGGAAGAATCCACTAAATATTGATGGTTGTCTTGTCTGGTACAGGGATTGGCGGAGGTATGCATTCTCTGCGTGTGCTAACTTGTTTCACTATTAAATTTACTGCAAGATGCAGAAAAATTGTCTGTTTAACTCTAATTGCTATCTTTAAAGCTGACTTACCAGTTGCATGGAAAAATTTAAAATATTTGGAACACATCCTTGTCATAAAGCAAAGAAAAACTGCATGTCGCTGAAGAGATGTGCAGTAACCTAGAACAAAGAAATCATTACTGTTCATTCATCACTAAATTACACCAAACACAGATGAGCAATTACTACAAATGATTCAGCATAATATTAACACAGAAAAGACATTTCCAGTTAGAACAAAGAGATATAAAAGACGTAAGTGCAATTCGAATGATTTAAGTACTAATAGTGATCTTCACGTTTATTGCATAATAATCAGAAATTTGTAGTATGATTTTAGATGAATTTAGGACATTTTTAGATCCATTCTGATCCTTGACATCTACTCAGACACTTACAAGGTAGTTAATGGACTATTCAGATCATATCAAAATTATTCATGGCCTCATGTCCAATTGGGTCCAGCCATATCTTTTCAGGTTTATTTAAGCCAGTTCAAGTCGAGTTAGGTCCATTCAAGTAGCTTAAAATTCATGCACATTCATTTAGATCATCTTATTGGCATTCTTGTAACTATTCATTCCAGGTATATTCAGACGTAAGTAGATCAGTTTGGCCTATGTCAGGCAATGTAGTTCCCTACTAGACTTTTCAGGTCTATTTAGGTAAACCTTATCGACTCAGGGTAATAAATATTGATTAAAACCACAACAATGAGGACTTGTGCCAAAAATGATCTTATCGGTGCAGCGGTTTTCGAGAAATGACATTTCAGGTCTGTCCGATCTGTGGAGGTTTATCCAGGGAGAATAGATCAGTACAGTTACTTTAAACCATGCTTATGAATTCATATTCCAAAAATCAGCTCTGACGGTGCAATGGTGGATGAAATATGCTACTGCGGGTCTTTAATGATTTAAGGAAGGGGGTCGAGGATGGAGCAAAGTGGAATGGGTTAGGATGATGATCGGTGGTAGATTACGACAATGAAATTATACATGGTGAATGTAGGTTGGCCGGCAGTCGAAACAATCATTCTTGAGACATGCATCACATAAGGGCGACAATGGGGCGGAAATGAGTGTGCTTGGCGGACTGAGATGGTGGTGGTAAAGTATGTTAACAGAATTATACTATGTGAAGGTGATTGCTATAGGTAGTCTAGTAATGTGTAGTTGAAGGTTGAAGTAAGAAAAAAAAAAAGCGTGAAGTAGGTGGAAAGGATAGAGTGGGATGGGCTGAGATGTTGGTGGGTGGTTGGACAGGTTATTGTGAGTAAAACCTGTGTATACGGACAATATGAGGGGGACAGAATTGACAGCAGAGAAGTGTAAATGCACTGATTTCTTTGAAAAGTTTGACACAGTGGAGCTGAAAGTGGATGAACTGGAATGCAGTGGACAGTCTGTGTTGGTGGGGGGTTAGTGGGGTAGGGCAGATTTATACTGTACACTCATTAACGCTGGGTGTTGTTGGTTGTTGGTTTCATGAAGAACTTTGGAGATATTGTGCGGAATACATAGGATCCGGATCCGGCTCAAAATTTAATCAACTCTTTCTTGGCCCATGGCCCACCCTTCCACAAAATTTCATCGAAATTCATTGGGAAGTTTTTTGGAGATAATGTGCGGGATACTCCTGATCCGATCCGGATGCGCCCGAAAGTTTAATCTATTTTTTCTTAGCCAAAGGCCCACCCTTCCACAACCTTTAATTGAAAGTCATTGAGTACTTTCAGAGATATCGTGTGGAAAAACAAACAAACAAATGAAACTGCCATTGGTAGAGCGCTCGCCGGATGGATCCCCCCTCTTCCCCACCTTCCTCCTCTTCCCCCCTTTCCCCTCTTCCCCACCTTCCTCCTCTTCCCCCCTTTCCCCTCTTCCCCTACCCCCCTCCTCTACCCCCTTTCCCCCTCCCCCCTCTTCCCCCTCCCCCACCTCTTCGCCCCTCCCCCCTCTTCCCTCCTCTTCCCCCTCCCCCTCTCTTCCCCTACGTTTTTTCCTCCCTCTTGCCCCTCCTCTCTTCCCCCTTCTCCTTCTCCCCTCCTCTCTTCCCCTCTTCTCCCCCATTTTCCCCCCTTGCCGGATGGATCAGAGTTCTTCTTACCGGCATGTGGGCAGTAGAGCCCTTGCCGGAAGGATACGAGTTTGTTTATTTTTCACCGGTGTGTCGGCAGTCATTTGGCGAAAATTTCAGCGCTTCATTGCGAAGTACAGGCACACACACCAAAACAAGTAGCAGAAGTCAGGGCCCGTATGCTGCGCGGCCCCTTACGACCCCCCAGGCCCTGTCTTCCCCCTGACCATGAAAAAACATACCCCCACCGACCGGGCTAATGACGGCCTCCACTATAGGTGGAGGAAATCTCAAAACGAACGAACGAACGAAGCACAGGATGGGTTTAGGAAGCTAAAAATTGCATTGCAAGGTGCTCCAGACGTTTCTCTTCAATTTGGTAAGACAAAAAATAATCGATTTTCCAAATATGAAAAAATGGTGCTGAGGCAGGCCGACCATTGGGTCCCGACGATTTCTGGACCCACGGCCTTTGAGGGGTTTCAACCCCCCTACTCAGCCCAGGGCCTGTGACAGATTTTGATGAAAAACAATAGGCTTACAGATTTTATGGATATCTACGTTCAGATTTTTTTCAGAACAATTGGCGCAAAATTGTGAGCTATAGAGAGCAGATAAATAAACTGACATAGGTAGAGTGCTTGCCGGAGGGATCCCCCACCCTCTTCCTACCCCCTCCTTCCTCCTCCCCACCTCTTTCCCCCCTCCCCCATCCTTATCCCCTCTCCTCTCTTCTCCCCTCCTTCTTCTTCCCCCATCCTCTCTTGCCCCCTCCCCCGCTTCTCCCCTCTCTTTCACCCACTCTTCCCTGCCCCTCATCCCCTCTCATCCCCTCTCTTCCCCCCCTTTTCCCCCGTTCTTCCTCCCCTTCGTCCCCCCCCTCTTCCTTCACCCCCCTTCTTGCCCATATTGTGCTTCCTGCTCTCTCTCTCTCTCTCTCTCTCTCTCTCTCTCTCTCTCTCTCTCTCTCTCTCCCAGGATTATTACTTATTGACCAGCTGAAATCACTGTACAGGTCTCGTGGCAGAAACTGCGCCATTAAAAGGTTTCAACCCCCACCCAACCCAGGGCCTTTGACCGATTTTGCTGAAAAACAATAGACTTCCATTGATTATCGGTATCTACGTATTGATTTTTTTTTTCAGAACGTTTGGCACAAAATTATGACTTGTAGACAGCAGACAAACAAACAGACAGACAAACATATGGAACTGACCAACATACTTGCCGAATCTTTCGATTCTGGCAAGCAACAAACATAGGTGAATACATAAATTCCCCCCATTTTGTTGGCAGAGGTAATAACACAACCACCACCAGGTGACATGTGGCGCTGCATGGTATGTAGTGTTGCTGGGCCTTGGGAGCAGGGTGTGAAGGCTATGCCCGGAGTCGAACACATAAAAAAAAATCAGCACCAAAAAAACAGTACTAACTAGAAAGCACTCAGAGTGCATCCGTGGAGATATTGTGTGGAATAGGAGCCGGATCCACCCCAACATTTAAATAATTTTTCCTTGATCCATGGCCCACTCCTCTACAAAATTTTATTGAAATTCACGGAGAACTTTTGGAGATATTGTGCAGGATACATAGGATCCGGATCCCGATCCGGATCGGCCCCAAAATTTTATCAATTCCTTCTTGGCCCATGGCACACCCTTCCACAACATTTCTTTGAAATTCATTGAGAATTTTGGAGATATTGTGCGAGATACTCCTGATCAGGGTCCGGATCAGCCCAAATTTTAATACCTTCATTCTTGGCCCATGGCCCACCCTTCCACAAATTTTCATTGAAATTCAATGAGAACATTTGGAGATATCATGTGAACAAACAGACAAACATCAGTGAATACATAATCTCCTCCAACTTCGTTGGCGGAGGTAACGAAACGCCGAGAACTCGGGGCCAGAGCTGTCAATGCAAAGCATCACTCAGTATGCATCCGCCAAGCCTTGCACACTGATTTGCCATACAACCTCCTTGACAGGGTTCATTGTGGGTTGAAGTGAGATTAAAGATAAACTAAGTCAACCCTATAATATGATCATGATCTTGATTACCTAATCAGTTCATCGTCCCTTCATACTGTATCACTGACAAAAGTTTGGTTGAAATCCATCGATGGGTTATGGAGATATTACACCCACACCCATGTGAGCTTGATCTTTGACCCCTTGACCTTTCTACCTAACCAGTTCATAGTCCCTTCATACTGTATCACTGACAAATGTTTGGTCGAAATCAGTTGAGATGGTTTAGGAAATATCGTGCCCGTACCCATATGCCCTTGACCTTTGACCCCTTGACCTTGCTGACCCAATCAGTTCATCGTCCCTTCATGATCTGTTTCTGCCAAAAGTACGGTCGAAATCCGTTGTGGGGTTCAGAAGATATTGCATCCACATACGGAATCATGGTAGCTCTGTTCTTTGCCCTGCTAAAAATAATTCCATGCGTACCATATGCTCTGAACTCTCCAAGTCAGATTCTTTCCGCTCTTTCTGACACCTTGCCAAAAACCTTTCTAACAACTTTACCTCATCTTCCTTTCCTTCTCTTTTCCACTTTGATGGCTTTGTATCTACTTTTTCTACTGATAAAGCAGAACTCTTTGCTTAGACTTTCTCCTCCATTTCCACTTTAGATGATTCCGGTACTGTTCCTCCTTCAATCCCCTTCTCTGACTTCCTCATGGCTGACATTAAAATTTTTTCAATTGATGCATTTTCTGCCATCACTGGCCTCAATACTAACACGGCAAATGGGCCTGATGGAGTCTCTCCTGTTGTCCTCAAGAACAGTGCTTCTATGTTTACACCCTGCCTCTGTCTGTCAACTTGTACCTTTCCTTCTTGCTGGAAGTGTGCTCTCATTCAGCCAATCCCAGAGCAGGGTGACCATTTCCAGCCCTCTAACCTGCACCCAATTGCTTTAGCATCCTGTACCTCAAAAGTTTTTGAGTTTATACTTTAAAAAATAAATACAAAAATAAAACACCTTTCCTATTACAAGCTTCTTTCTGATCGTCACTATGGGTTCTGCCAGGGATGCTCCACTGGCAATCTTCTCATCTTCTTTTCAGACTCCTGGTCATCCTCCTTTTGGAACGTTGGCAAAAGATTTTTCCATTGTACTTGGCATCTCAAAGGCTTTCGATCGAGTCTGGCATAAATCTTCAGTTTCCAAACTGCCCTCATATGGTTTCTATCTTTCTATCTTTCATCTCCAGCTTCCTTTTTGGTCATTCTGTAGCTGCTGTTGTAAGCCGTCACCATTCTTCTCCTAGAGCTGTCGATAGTGGTGTTCCTCAGGGCGCTGCTTTACCACCAACTCTCTTCCTTCAATTCATCAATGACCTTGTAAGCTGTACATCTAAGCCTATCCACTCATACGCTGATGACTCCACCCTTCACCTTTCTATTTGCTTCCTGCAGCGTCCATCTCAACAATTACTTCAACAAACAAGGGATGAGGCTATGGTACACCTAATGTCTGACTTGGCTTATATTTCTGATTGGGGCAAAATAATCTTGTTGTTTTTAATGCATCGAAAACTCAGTTATTACATCTTTCAACTCAACAAAATCTTTTTGCAGGAGTATTCTCTAACTTTAAACAATATCCAACTCAATCCTGCATCATTAAACATACTTGGGGGTTCATTCTCTCGGGATTCGTCTTGGAAAGATCATATTACCTCTCTTGTAAAGTCTGCTTCTAAGAGATTAGGTGTGCTAAGTCGACTCTGTGCCTTCTTTAACCCAGCACAATTGTTGACTTTATAGACGGTTTTTTTTCCCCCCTGTGTAGAGTACAACTCTCATATATGTGGGGAGGCTTGCCAAATACAGCTCTTCTCAACAAGATGGAGTCGAAGGCTTTTTGTTTCATTAACTCTCCTCCTTTTACTGGCTACCTTCAGCATATGTCTGTTCGCCACACTGTTGCATCTCTATCTCTTTTCTATCGCTACTTCAGTGGTCACTGCTCTTCTGATCTGTCTGCGTGCATCCATCCACCACTTTGGTGGGCACACCCATATAGCAATTAACTCTCATCCCTTCTCTGTCCAACTCTCTAATGCAGGAGTAAACCTTTACTCCCAGTCCATAATGTATGCAACAAGTCAACTCTGAAACTGTCTCCCTTTGTCAATGATCTCCAGTCTTTTAAAGGTTTAGGCATCTCGAAATGAATGGATCTTGAATTTGGTTCTCTGTTATCTTCTTTTTGCTCTTCCTTGGAAGGAACAGTTTGCTGGCTCTTAGTCTAAGGATCCTTCTTCCTTGCATAAAAAATGGCCTTGACCTTTGTTCCCCCTCACCTTGCTGACCTAACCAGTTCATCGTCCTTTCATACTGTATCGCTGAGAAAAGTTTTGTCGAAATCAGTCAAGGGCTCAGGAGAAATCGCGCCCACACCCATACGACCTTGACCTTCGTCCCTTTGACCTTGCAGACCAAATCAGTTAACCATCCCTTCATACTGCATCACTGCCAAAAGTTTGGTCTAAATCTACTGAGGGATCAGGAGATATCGTGCCCACATGGATAAACTAAGTCGACTCCATATGACCTTGACCATCGACCCCTTGACCTAGCTGACCGAATGTGTTTACCATCTCCTCACATTGCATCAGTGACAAAAGTTTGCTGGAAATCCGTCGATGGGTTCAGGAGGTTTCGCACCCAGATAAAGTGTTACGGACGCACACACGCATCACCGCACACACGCACGGAGAGACTAATCACCTCAATAGTGCTTCCACAATAGGAGGGCGGAGGGATAATAGTACCAGATAAAAAACCACCATTACCACCACCACAACCATTAAAACCTCCAAACTGCCACCAAAAACACCATCATCGCCAAACCAGGCCACCAACATAGCACCACGCTCACCACTGTCACCAAAAACACCATCGCCACCACCTCGCAAATATGGCATAATATCCTGTAGTTACTCGTGAGGTTACGCTTTTCCTCCCTGAAAGTCCGTCATACCTCTCAGTACCTCCCTGGTTATTACACATACTTACCTGCCTTTCCCACACCCCTTCCTGCCTCTCACTCACACTCACCCGACTCTTCCCCATTATCCCTGCCTCTGCCTCACCCCTCCTGCCTTTCCTACACACATTTTCATGCCTTTCTCTCACCTCTCACTGCCTCTGCCACAAATTTCCCTGCCTCTCCTTCACCCCTCCCTGCCTCTGCCTCACCTATTCCTGCCTTCCCCTCACCCCTCCTCGCCTCTCCCTCTCCCCTCCCTGCCTCTTCCTCACTCTTCTCTGCCTTTCCATCACCCCTCGTAGGGATTAGAATACAATATTGTGCTGTATATCTGTAATGACGGTGTATTTGGGCAAGCATTGCACTCAGAGTAACATAAGGCAATATTTATTTACAAGGTGGAGTGCTACCCTTAAGTAGGGATACATGTGTGTTACCATGTGACTGGCAAGGAGATGTAGAATGAGAAGAATGCAATTACTTTATAAAATTGAAGATCAAGTTTTTTAAACAGTAAGTTTATACACAGAAATGATTTATACTTGTACATATATTTAAAGAGTATAGCTGGGAAAACCTACGTTATGTAATATGGATATGTACAGTAAGTCTTAGTTGTTAAGCAGGGCTTGGAGTCTGAAGTGCCCTGCTGTGTAGGTAGTGAGAGCGAGTCTGTCAACCAAACATGGTACGTGTATACTGCCACTATGCTCTCGGATCACCAACAAGGATACTGGCTGCTCTTGGATATATATATATATATATATATATATATATATATATATATATATATATATATATATATATATATATATATATATATATATTGGTGTGTGCAATACTGCATGATCAGTTCATTATTTGGTTGTATGATAATTTATATAATAAAATTTCATATACCAAATATAATCAGAAACACTGTCAACATAATGAACACCAGCCTTATACTTTTTCATGAAAGTTTGAAATGTAAATATACCTACTATACTCCGTGTGTGTGTGTGTGTGTGTGTGTGTGTGTGTGTGTGTGTGTGTGTGTGTGTGTTTTATCGAGGCGAAGATGCACTTGACAGGTTGGTGATGATTGGCTGAATGCTTCGTGTCCGAATAATATCGTTGTTTCTCAGATAATTACCAGGTTTTGATTCACATTACCGGTATTATTTGAAATACAAAGATGTTATTCGGAACAGTCATCATCAACATGTCAAGTGCATCTTCGCCTCGATAAAAAAAAAAAAAAAATGAGTCGTCACGTGCAGGCCATATATACTGTAACTCCAAATGAGGTCTTCAAGTTCCCACCTAAATTCCAATAAACTAGCATAAATCCAGAAAATTTCCCTTATCCATTTTCTTCTCTCCATCACCGCTCTTCCTCATGCCTCTCCCTTACTGCTCCCTTCATCTCCCTCGCCCCTCCCTGCTTCACTCTCATCGTTCCTTGCCTCCGTTTTAACCCTCCATGCTTCTACTCACCCTTTCCAGCCTCTCCCTCAGCCCTCCCTTTCTCTCGCTGCCTCTCTTTCATCTCTCCCTTCCTCCCTCACTCCTCCCTGACTCAATCTCACCCCTTCCTGCCTCTTCCTCACCATTCCCTGTCTTTCCCTCATCCCTCCTTGCCTCTCCCTCACCCCGTCCCTCCCGCTTATCAATCGTCCATAATTTTTTGTTCGACTCTCTTCACGCCGGTACTTCCTTCCTTAATTCAGTCTACATCATTTCTTTCTGTGTAAATTCAAAATCTCTCTCTCTCTCTCTCTCTCTCTCTCTCTCTCTCTCTCATCCTCACCTTCCTTCCTCTTTCCTCTTGTTTCTTGCAATCTCCTTTCACTCTCTTTCATTCTTCTGCCATCACATCCTTCATGCTTCTTAACATTTTTATATCTGCCATATTTTATAACATCAACTGTTTTCCAGCTTTAAGGAACCATTTTCAGGGATCAGAGAGCCGAAGTGTGACGTCACGTAACCATGATAACTGCCATGCTGGTTCTGAACAAACATCCGACATACCGTCTCTGGTTCGTTTCTTCTGGGAGAGAGGAACTCAGTAAGTGTGAAAATCACTATTAGGGTATTCATAAGAGTATATCAACCTTCTCTTACTCTAGTGGTGTAATATTAGGTAAAGTGAAGGCTAGCCTCAAAGAAAGTCTACAAAATCAGGGTGTCTGGAATGTGTCAGGTTTGGCTGCACACGTTTTCTTAATACCGTATATACCTTTTGGTTATTCTATGGTTATATTTAATTCATCATTCAGAAATAAAGTTTCTCAATGAAGGAATTTCATTTTAGATTATTACTTAATGCGACATTATATCTGAAAGGACCTTTAAAAATGTTCTTCCATCCCTCAGCAAAGAACAGTTCAGTGTCTGAAATAAAAATTGCGAAAAAAAAATCCAAGGCTTAGAAACATACAAAAAGAGGCAGATATATGCTTGAACAAGTAAACCAATGTAATACAATAAATACCAGCATGTCTCGAGTGCTGTGCAAAACGCATTGTAAGACTAGACACAAGAATTTATGGCCTTCTTACGTAGAATGCAATACGAATGATAGCACTGGCTAAAGCAATCATTCGTCAAAGCCTGCCAATAAACCTAATCTAACCAAACCAAATCAACCTAGCTGACTAATCTTGACTATCGCTGGTGTTAACCAAACCAAATCAAAATTTTGACCCAACACTAACTGCCACTAGACTCATGTGTTGCAAGGCAGTAGACTGTCGCACCAGGCGAACAGGACGATACTGCCAAGGTGGATGGCAAGCTGGTGATAGCGAGAGCTGGAGCACCCGTTTCACCAGCCCTCAGGACCTGTACATGACTATCTCCTTTTGATTGTTTTATCACAAAGAATTGGCCAGCATACTCTCATAATACATCTATCTCAACTGTCTACACAACACTACATGTACATTACATATCACACCTATTTCCATCCCTCCTTAGCAATGGCCACTGTATAATTATAGGCAAAGTCGGTAGTATCTCGGATTGCCACCACAAGCAGGGTACGGCTGGTGGCACAGGGTCCTCCTAGTCGCAGTCAAGCGACTGTGCCAACGGCGGTTGTTGCAAAAACCGTTCATGCCCGTCAGTGGAGAAGCGCAGGTTCGGCCTTATTATTCACTTATATCCGTGGTCGTAGGACCAGTCTGAATTCTGTTCACTTTTTCCTCCAGTCAGTATCCCCTATAGCCCTGTTCCTCACAGAACACCAAATCTCTCCCTCTACTGATATATCCTCATTTTGTTTTCCTGGCTACCATCTCCTCACAAACTTCCGTAACAAGGGTGGCACCTGTTGTTATATCATTTTTTTACTTGCAGTTGACACTGTTTTGAACTTCACTTCAGCTAATTTTCATTACTGTATTCATTATATAAATTAATTATCTAAATATTACCAAATACATATATATAGATTATCGCTACTCTAATGCTTCTTCAGAACCCAGAATATTTAACTCCATATTCACACAGTTGACATTCCTTAGCCTCACCCTTGCCACTGAAATTACCATTAAAGGTGATTTTAATGTCCATAATGTAGAATGGTTATTGCATCCTGCCAGGACTGACGATACTGGTCTAGAATGCTAGCTGTTTGCAGAATCGTTTGATCTCACGAAAGTGATAAAACAATCAACCAGAATACCAGATAATCCTGACCATAACGCCAATCTCTTGGACATATTCCTAACAAATAATCCAGATCAATACAACATAGAAATACTTTCACCACTTGGATCTTGCGACCACAATCTCATCATAGCCTAATTAGTCAATTCCCCCAAACCTCCCCTTTCTGAACCTGTCAGAGTGACCAGACGGCACTTTGACACGGCAGACTAGGATGGATTTAGAAATTATCTTGAATTATTCCATGGCAGTGTTTCTTCTCCAGTGAAATAAATTCTACCCATTCCCAGATTAATGACTTAATTAATACAAGCTGGTACGGAACTGTTCATACCTAGTCTACAGTTCACTAAAACACTGGACTCCCCAGAATGATTTGGCAACAACTGTGGCAGAGCAACGACCGAAAAGTTCTTAGAATATAACTTTTACTTAAAATTTGAAAAAGAAAAAAAATCTGAATCACTCAGTCAGTTTAAAGTTGCTAGAAACCATTCAAAAGCAGTAATAAATCTCACCAAATCAAGCTTTCTTCACAACTGAGCATGCAAACTACTTAATAATCCGATTGACACACGAATATTCTGATAATTTCTCAGTTTATTCAATAATAACTTCAAAAGTCATCACCCATTCCCCGACTAAAGTCTTCAGGTGGTAACACTGTAAATGGCCCACGTGGTAAAGCGAACATCCTTGCCAGTACATTTGCCAGAAATTCTGCCATAGAGGAAGTCAGCCAGAATGTCCCTGGACTAGAATTTCACTCTCCCGAAATTGCTTCACCTAAGATACAGACTAGATACGTAAAATTCATCCCAGAGTTGTTTCTCTCCAAATTTCAACCCACAGCTGTTCAAGTCTAACTGTTACAGATATTTTATGAACAGAGGACACCAGTAATCTGGTGTATGGATTATTTTTTTTATTCATTTGTTTTTCCTTCCTCCGTTCTGATATTTAAAAAAAAAAAAAAAAAAGACGGCTACATGTTTGTAGTACTGAACATTAGAGTTAACCAGAGTGTAGAGCAGCAACTTCCATGGTTTGCAGCCATATCCATGAAATGTGCTTTGCTCCATTTGACTGTTAACACTTGCCAATAATTTTGTAGCCGTTACCTCCTCCATAGCACTTGTCACTTGTCACCATTTCGGCGCTAATACTGAACTGGCGTAGCAGTATCTCTAGCAATGTTTTTTTTTTTTTTTTTTTTATGATGTGTCGGTTGGTATTGTGGAAGCAGGTGAAGGCATTCACACTTGGATGGCCTCTGTGCGCGCGGGCGGTAGAAACGTATTGAGCAACCATGACAAAAATGTGATTTATTTTGATATTATCAAGTATAAAGGGGAAAGAAGTAGCTGTTTCAATCATTTGAAAGACAAGCAAAATCTGATTAAAGAGAAATGTGGAAGTGGCTTTCCATGGTCAACCCAAGAGGAAACCACTTGCATGAGAATGTCTGAGCAACAAAAAAGAGCATAGTAATTAACGCTGTGACAAGCCTTGCTCAACCGCTCTCACACTCAGCCTCGTTGGGGCCTCCCACGCCCTCTTAACTGAAAGTTTGCATTGCTCTCTCTCTCTCTCTCTCTCTCTCTCTCTCTCTCTCTCTCTCTCTCTCTCTCTCTCTCTCAGTAGCCTATATCTAGACATTTGGAAAGGTTTTTGGAAAGTTTCCCTCAAAAGACTGATGGAAGGGAGGCACAGGAAACAGTTCATTGTGAGGCACATGCTAGTTCGCTGATGATGAAAAATATTGCGGAAATTGTCTGCACTGTTTCCAGTGCAATGAGAGCGCAAGTGCACTAATAATACCAAACTTTCTTTTTTTCCAGCCTAAAATCGAAACAACGTGTCCATAGACACCGAATCCTTTATGCAGCCACCTGGCCACCATCTTTCTCTGTCATATTCATTGTGAGGTTTGTATATTGAGGGAACGGACAGTCACCCGATCAACACTACTGGAGCATCAGGCAAACCTGTCCACAGCAGTAATTCTGTCATCCTCCTCCCCACCCCCATACTGCTATACTACAGTCTCCACTCTCATTTGAGCTAAAACTGCCGTCTTCCTATATTGAATGATGAACTGTAAAAAGAGATTCATATCAGAATATGGTGCTAGTCACGGAGTAGTGATATAGAGGGGATTTAGATCTGTTGTATTTTTGGTCAGCGGGGTGCCCCACATCCACTCACTCATTGTAGTGTTATTCTGTTCTAGGGTGACTCTACACTGAGTGACAAGCCGAATGACTTCCTGAAAGCCAGGAAATCAATTAATACGCTGAGTGGTAACCTTATTACCAATACATGTTCCCTACGTGTCAATTAGTGGTTGGTTGAGGGTTTATGCCCCTCCCCGGAAAACAACTAACTAAAATGGAAAAGAAAATGCCTTAGACCACGACCGACCAACAGGTGATGACCAAGGACCGAACAAAGGACATGGTACGTATTTCAACATGAACTGTGAGGGGTGAGATTGATGAGGTGAAAAATTGTCCAGGTGCTTGAGGATACGAAAGTGGACATATGTGGGTTGGCTGAGACCAAATGGAGTTTGTGAGAGTGTGAGAGAGTAGGAATATCGATTGGGTATATACGTGCGGGAGTAGGTGAGAGTGAGAGGGCAAAGTGAGTGTATAGATTGATGTATGCAAGAAATGGAGAGAGAATATAGGAGGGTATGGATCAGTTTGTTCAAGGATTGTGTGTGTAAGACTGAAAGTAGGAATACAAATGTGGCTGCTTGTGTGTGTATATGCACCAACAGAAGACCATGCAAGCGGAGTGAAAGCAGAGATCTGGACAACTGTGGAGGTGTGCATGGAAATATTTGAGAGGAGAGAGAGAGTGCTTTTGATTGGAGATATGAATGGAAAAGTAGGGAACGTGAAGGTGGATGGAGTAGTTGGTGAGTGGGGTGTGCCTGCAGATATGGATGAGAATGGCGGTGCTCTAGTGGACCTTTGTATGGGAAGGGGGGAGGTGACAGCCAATACCCTCTTTAGGCACAAAATGAACCACATATATACATGACTACACGGCGACTGATGAGGAGGTTTGGCGGTGATCTAAATGAACGGGTGGCAATGATTAATTATGTATGTGTGGATGAGGGAATGAGAAGACATGTGCTGGATGTGACAGCATACAGAGGTCGGGGAGGACTCTCATCGCCACTTGGTGGTGGTAAAAGTCAGGGTACAAATGTGATGGGTAAAGGGAAGGAGAGAAGGGCAGGAGGAAGCAGTTCATATAAAGAGGGTAGGAAGGTTGCAAGAGGATGAATAAAAGGCAGAATATAAGAGACGAGAAGCGACTGAGTACATATGATTTTGAGCAGATGGATGAGGTGGAAAGTGTATGAAAGGAATTCACAGAAGAAATCTGTGCTGCATGTGAGATGGTGTGTGGGGTGGAGAGAAAACGAAAGCTTGTGCAAGGAACATCATGGTGGAATGAAGAGGTGAGACAAGCTGTGGCGCAAAAGAAGAAAACATATAGCGAGTAGATGGGATGCAGAGGTGTGGTGAAAGTGGAGAGACGGTATAGAGAGATTTATGTAGACAGGAAGAGAGAGAGGTGAAAAGGTTAGTAAGAGAGAGAATAAGAAGAGAGTGGATGAGGAGTTTGGAAGGAATCTGAGTGCAAACTGAAGAGAATGGATATAATGTTCTGGGAGGGGATGAAGAAAGAAAAGATGATAAAGAAGGTAGTAGGGAAGAAAAAGATAATAATGGTAGATTACTAGTGGAGAAGGGAGAAAAAGTGAGCAGATGGAGAGAACAGTGTAAGGAATTACTGAGCATAGAGAATGAAAGTAAAACGCGGGTTTATGTGGCTGGGGAATGGTTTGGAGAGGGAGAGAGATGAAAAGGGAGGAAGAGATCAGCGTGACTGAAGTAGTGGAAGCAATGAGGAATGCCAAAATGGGGAAAGTCCTAGGAAGTGATGGAGTGTGTAGTGAAATGCCGAAGCATGGGGAAGATATGCAGATTGGCCTAGGAAGAAGGTACAGTTCTGGAGATTGGAAGTCAGGTATAATTACTCCCCTGCACAAAGGAAAAGGGGAAAAAGAAGCATGTGGTAATCATAGAGGCATTTGTCTTCTTAGTGTAATAAGTCAATGATGATACCGTCATCACGATCAGCCTTACCCGTCTCCTTTCATCTCAACACTCTTTTAGTTCAGACTTAATGCTCGAAGCACTGTGTCCATCATTTGTCTTCCCGAAAGTGACAGTTTGATGAACATGCTCGCATTTCTGTAAAGATTTGTACAAAATTATTTTATTCTGATCTGTTTGTTACTTTTCCCTTAGTGTCGAAGGGCAAACGCTTGGCTTCTTCCCATACTAAGCTTTCTTTAATTGATTCCACTATTCAACGACTCCCCTTTTTTCAGTTCTTCTAACTTAAAATTAGATACTTTAATTTTTTCTTTGATAGTTTTCTTTATTTCGACCACTTCTGTGTAGGATGCTCTGCCTGTCCTTATATGCATAGTCAAGCTTTTCGGCAGAAGTTTTTGTATTCTCTGATTTATATTTTCAGATTTTCTTTCTACCAGCGATGCTTCCTTTACAGTGTTTATGAAATTTTCAATATGTTTCCTTCGTGTTGTCATGAGCTTCACCCATTACCTGCAGATAATTATTCTCAACAGATAAAGTACTCTCTCTCTCTCTCTCTCTCTCTCTCTCACTGCCTGCTTGAGGTGTTAAAGGCAGATCCTTTGCCACAGTAATTCTTAACGCTTTCCAGCACACATTGCAGGTATTAATGGAGTACAGTTGTGAGTCATCGCTGCAACACACCTTCTAATCCCACCCCAGGACGGAGGCAAGTCGTAGCCAAAGTTTCACACTGAACCTACACCTGTTATTGGTAGTTCAGAACACTTTCTACCTTCACGAGCATCAGTGCCATTGGGAACTATTCCTCGTGTAGTCTAATAACAGGTTGCATTTTAAGTGGATTTGGAGTTTCCTAACATATCTTCCTTAGTGATTTACTCTGCATATTGCTCCCCATATCCTTTTGAATTATACTGTTGCCAACTGTATCGCCATCAACGATATGAATAACATACTACAGAAAGTCGAGGATTAACATGCAGAGTAAGTCGAACAAAAAGAAGGCGTTATCAAACCTTTAAAGTCATTTAGAATACGACCCAAGGCTTCACACTACGACCTCAAGCCACTTCACCCCGATAACATAATTTATTTACTCTTACTACTTTCATGGGATTTAATTCAACTCAGGAGAGAGACTTCCAACATGAGGGGTTAGATACAGCCTCCATCAACCTCATCAAAACAAGAGGTCCTCCCAAAGCTTAATAAAAATTGTTGAAACAAGAATTACTGAAAAATGCGTCATGGGATTGAAAAGTTAACAAGGGATCTGGCCAAGGAGTGAATTCCAGTCTAGTTATTCCTTCCAGCCCCGAGAGAAAAGCCAGTGTAAATGATAAAGTCATAAGAGTGCATCGAACTCTTTCTTGAAATGCTTGAAGAATGGGAGCGTCGCAAATGTTAATACTGAAATGATGAAATGCAGTGAAGGGAGAGAACTGGGCTGTTTATGGGAAGATATTTGAAATTTGGAAGGCAGTAAATGTTCATCGTTAAAAAATATAAAATATTAAAGAGTGCAATGAAATGTTGATAAGAATCATGTAATAAGCCCTAGATGAACGGGGATGTGCTGCACTGTACTCATATAACTCGAGTTAGCGTTCACGTATAATGCATTGAAGAGGTCTTGACTCAGTCTCCGCGTGTATTCACTCATTATGCCCCTTATCATACTAGTGATACCTCATGATCCCGCAAAAGCACTTATTATCACTCTGTTTCGTGTTCGTATCTCACGGTCATAAAGTACGACAGAGAGTAATACCACCTAAAAAAAAAAAAAAATCTTTCTTTTACACAAACCAAGAAACCATTTACAACACTGGGTGGTAACCATATAACCAAAGTATACGTGCTCCCTAGGTGTCAACAAGTGGGTCGGTGGAGGGTTAGTGCCCCTCCCCATAAAACTAATAACTCAAAGTCAAATGGCCACCCCTTATGGGATTATGGCGTCTGGCAATAGATAGAAATAGATGACTTCTGGTAACCAATATACATACATACAGTAATAGTCCATTAATCCGAACACCAATAATCCGAAAATCCCAATAATCCGAATTTTTGAAGAAGGCTGACAAAAACTCCAAAAGTAAAAAAAAAATAAAAAATAAATAAAAAAATTAGAACTGGGTGCCAAATGCTCCGAATTGCCGAGCGGTGTGGTCATGGATCAGGTAAGGCATGGATTGGCAACTCCTTGTAAACAACCGACCACTTTTGGATGGTTTCGGGACAATTCACCGCCAAGTCAATTCGCCGTCACAACAATAACAAGCCATTTCTCCGAAAGGACGATTCCTCCCCGTTTATTTATATATCAGTTTATTTAGCATGTCCACTAGTTTTTGAATACTTGTACCTCTTTCAAGTCGTTTTAAAATACACCCAGGATGTTGCAGTGCCAATGAAAATTAATGAAGACAGCTATGAGTGATGCTAAAATATAATTCAAAGTCAACTACAGCGAGGTAGAAACAATTGTCTAAACGTGCAACTTATAAATGATATCCTAAGCCTACGGTATTGAATGAACATAGACTTTGATAGATTCCCATGAAAATTTAGTTATTAAAGTATCAATAATATTAGTCAATAATAAGTATATTTATAGAATGACGGGGAATTGTCCTGAAGATGAATCGTCCATATTTTGATGGCGAATTGTCTTGGAACCTTATAGACTTGTACTGTAGGTTTAAGGAATTTTCCACGGTAATATATATTAAGTTTCTGTGCATTTACAGTATGTGCATATTATTAACCCTGGACTTACTCTCTCTAATTGGATTTACCTGTTGTTGTTTTCAACGCTATGCGTTACTGGTGAGTTAAACAACCCATAACATCTCATAATTTACCAATTACAGTTCGTATCTTCAGTAATACGTTATTAAGTATAATAATTTGTGTAATACGTAATGTTAACATGTGCCATAGTGTATTATGAATAAATTAAAATTGATCCATTCTGTAAAATTTCAGTTTAAAGATGAAATTGTGTTAGGAGTCCCACCCCAAAATCCGAAAAATCTGATAATCCGAATGATTCTCGGTCCACGGCCATTCGGATTAATGGACTTTTACTGTACATGCACACATGCTTGTTAGTCATCAGATTTGGCAGTACATGCTGGACATAATTATCGGTAGTCCATGATATCTGTCTATCTATCTATCTATCTATCTATCTATCTATCTAAATCATCCATTTATCTATCTATCTATCTATATCTATGTATCCATCTATTAATCAGTCAATCAATCAATCTATCTATCTATCTATCTATCTATCCACCAAAGATTTTCCCTGGGACCCTTAGTCTTGCCAGGAAAAGTAGTACCTGTGATATGTAAATAATGTAACTGTTCTGTGGTTCAGTGCTTTCTGCTGCCAATGTGTTATGACGATCGTGCCACCTGCTTAAATGTGCCGACTAGCACTGACAGCTTCCTATTGCAAAATGCCAAGTAAGGAAGGGAACGCTGAGAAGACTGTTTTATGTGAACAGATCTGAGAATTCTTTAACTCAGTGTCATGTGTTGGCATCAGGTAAACTTGATATCCCTCTTACTTCTCTCTCACGGAATACTGTGAGAGATAAATACCAACTAGGCTCCCAAAGAATCGGACGAACCTCTTCTAATAAAGTAACCTAACTTCCTGATTGTGCATCTGTCGTCCTGGCAGTCCAGCTACAATAAACTGGCAGAAATATTTTTACATACAAACGTTACCATGCAAAGCATCTTTATTACTGCAGACGTTTTTGAGTCATGGTCTCCATCATCAATGAATCTAAACTAAAGACAACATTCACTGTCAAGAAACAAATATATAAAACCTGCTTTTCGATGATACATTACATAAGCTAACATAAGAAAGGCATATTGAGGGAAGTGATATTAAAGGGGTACCGTATAAAAGCACCAGGCTTAGCCTGCTCTCTGAAAAATCAGAATCACAGCGCAAAGGCTAACTATGCTAGATATGAAAAATACAAAGTAGGAGATGACCTGTTCAAGTTGTTACTGCATGAATAGTGGAGTAGCGCTAGTCGATCTATTGACACTAGGTCGAATTCTTTATCAGGTTAGATTCGGCAGTGATGAGGTTACAATAGTATCTGGAAATCAGCAGAAGAAACAGGGTGATCAGAAAGATGAGACTGCTCTCTGATAGAAGAAAGAGATGGTTTAGAAAGAAGCCTTCCAGTCCGAGTGGTGCTCAAGAAATCGGTAGAGCAATTCACATTCTACCTACACGCACTCCGCCAGCCAGCGGCCCCGAACTGAGCCTGGTTGGAACATGACGTGGCGCGAGAAGTGTAGTGGAGCTCCCACTTGTTCTCACTGTCTGTATCCCTTGTGTGTACTGAGAGTGCTACCATCCCTCCATGTCTCTGTTTCTCACTGTTTCATCAGTGAAGATAAACATGATACATAATCATCATACTCATCTAAGCTGTAGTACCGGTAGGTATTAATCAAAGATCACAATAGGCTTTTTAATTATCATGCTGGCAAACAGATTAATACACAATAGAAAAAGTAGCAGATAATAATATTGCCCCTTGAGTCTGAGTACATATTTTGTTTTCGTTTGTCACTGGTGTGGTTACCCAGTGGAGAGCAGATGGAGCAGAGTGGAATTGGCTGGAAGTGGAAGAAGTGAAGATAAAGCAGGGAGATAAGACAAAGGGCCAAGAACATTAAATCATTTACGATGGTCTGTGTTTACAAGTCTAGGCTTCCTTATCTGTTTTGTCACACCCGAGTTGGAGAAAATTATAACTGCACTATGTTTCACTATTTACACAAGCCGTGAAAAAGAAATTTGTTTCACTTAAGAAAGCACTTAAGATACCTTAATAATTTTTGGTGTTTTTCTGCTTCTGGGCAGAATAACATAAATATTTTTCATGTACTACACAGAAACAACCTTTTCCTTGACCAAAGTGGGTGTGACATACTATGCGGGAGGAGAGACTGAGATTGTTTTCCTATGACTGACTAGCTTTGCCTTCTTAACGACTTTAACTGGCTAAGAATTAGGATGTGTTAGCTTGTAACTGGTAGCTCATGCCTTCTGTATGTTTAATAGGCTGGAGACTGTACTTAAGACAGTATAATGGCTTGTTAGGTCTAAGAAGCCAGAGTAAAACTGTTACATAAGCTTGAGTAACTAGCGAGTGAGACACAACTTCACACATTTTATTACCAGACGTATTACTGCAGATACACTCTTCCACTTTGATTACAAAACACACAGTTTGTGCACCATTTCTCCTTTTGGTTTTCCTCTTCATATCATACTGGTGTGTGTTCTCCTAATTCCTCAAGCTGTGAGTACTTAGCTTCCATTTATTGTAACTAGGTTGGGTAAGTGAAATAATTCGTTTTACTGTGAGGCATATGTGAATCTCCTTTTGATATACAAACCTGATTTTGTTTTGGTGAGTAGGTTACAGTGTAAGTAAAGTACGTTAGCTTTCTTGTGAGCTTTACCTTACCCATTTCGGTGATTGATTAAAGGTCAAGAGTGCACCATAATATATACATAAACAATTTGGCGATCTCACCAGGAATAGCTCTGTGATACGATATTAGCAACCTTGGCCAGAATACACAGTTCTTAGTCCTACCTAATTAACCCATAAACAGTATTCATGGGCCTAATAAATGATAGTTATGTCAGAACGTTTCTGAATTTTAAGCCTTCCCCAAACAAAATGCAAACACTCACAAGGCGTGAGCTCATATTACTTGCCCAGGCCTTACAGCTGAAACACTGTCATAATCACTAAGACTGATTTACTTGGTCTAATATTGGACACCATGTTTGAGCACAGTGAGTCCCCCATAGTTAGTCCCAAGCCACCTAGTCATAGGGATACTGCACAAGGTGTTGACCCTGAGGTTTTGACATCGGAGATGCCTGGGCTCAGTGATTATTCTGCTCACGATAATGGTGACAAAGTGCAACGTGAGCTTGCCAAAATTAGGTTGAAAGTGCAAGATCAAATGTGAGAACTAGAAATACAAGCTCAAATGAAACGAATGGAAATGGATTATGAATACAGGCAAAGGCACCCTGATAGTTCATCTCGAGCTCATAGTTCGTCTGCCAAGGAGTCTTTTGATGTTACCAGGAACATAAAGCTAGTACCTCCCTTTAATGAGAGATGTCACTAAGGACTTTCAAATGTTTGAAAACGTGGCAGGTCGTCTTTCTTGGTCATAAGACTCTTGGTCAGTATTGCCAAACAGTGTTCCAAAAGGAAAAGCTCAAGGGAATCATATTTCTTTATCAATTAATCAAAGTGTTGACTATTATTGTGTAAAAGATACCACTTTCAAAGCATATGAACTCGTGGAAGAGGCATATAGGCCTAAATTCAGATCTACTTTTAAACGGAAACATCAGACTGATGTGGAATATGCAAGAGTACTCAGATTTATTTGATCAGTGGATACATTCTAAGAAATTTAACGATTTCTCTAAATTGAGAGAATAATCTTGGAGAACTTCACTGGTAATATAGATAAGGATGTTGCTACTCACCTAATAGAGACATTTAGATACCCTAGCTGAGGCTGCGGTTGCAACAGATAACTATAGTACAATTCATAAAGCGTGAAAGTAAGTCTCAGACATTTGCTATGGGGTAGGAGAGTGAACTAACCAATTTTTGTGAACCCTTCCTCTTGCAGAGGCAGGTTAATGTTAGTTGACACTACTGTTGTTAGAGGGTCAGGAAAAAGTGTCAGATTTTACCAATATTGCAAGAAACCGAGACATTTGGAGGACTGGTGCTGGAAGAAACATGAGAGAAATTCTAAACTGAAATTAAACTCTTGGGGATCTTTTGATGCCAACAGAGAGCAGCCACCTACACATAGCATTAGTGGTAGTCAGACACCCTCCCAACAGGTGCAAATTGTTGATAAGGCCAGAGTGGAGGTGTCAGTAGTTGGCAGACTCCTGTAGAGCTGTTGTTTAACATTAATAAGACTGGAACAGTGCACCCATCAAGATCAAGTGAGAGTGGTAATAAGACTCCATCAGAGTGTCCTTGCCCAAGCAGTACACAAAGTGACTCGTCAACAGATGATTTATTTGCTAACTTCATATACTGTATAAGACTGGTGCTTCACAGTCACTAATGTTGAAGGGGATAGTCGATGAGGCTGAGCCTAATGAACGTGTCTTGTTGCAGGGTATAGCTGAGTTTGTATCTTTTCCTCTAGTTGAGATGAAGCTCCAGTCAAAGTTAGTTACCAGTTCAGTGCACGTGGGTGTTGTTGACTAGCTACCTGTACAAGGGGGCACTTTCCTTGTCGGTAATGACTTGGCGGGAGGACAAGTGATTGTTGTTCCCTGCATGTTGAAGAATCCCCTGAGTGAGAATAGGATTAAAGAGCTGGAAGTTCTATGTCCTAAACTGGTTCCTGCATGTGCTGTAACTAGAGCTATGATGGCGAAGTCCAGCCTTGATAATGTTGACAGTAATGGCAATGGTAACACCGATGATGATGTTGGGCTTGGCGATACCTTCTTTGCCTAGTTGACTGACTTTGAGGTTGATGATTCTCCCCTGATTTATGTAAGTGCAAGGTTAGCTGATATGCAAAGATCTAATCTGGAGATTGCCTCTCTAACTGACTTTGCAATCAGGGAAAATGACTGTGAATCTGAATTGTAAGAATGTTATTTTTTAAGGCTAAATAACGTATTAATGCGAAGATGAAGATCTCATAATGTTGCTCATGATAACAAGTGGGAGAATGTACATCAGGTGGTGCTTCCAAAACCCTATAGGCAAAAGTTTATGTCCTTTGCTCATGACTCGTGTTTAGGAGGTCACTTAGGGGTGAGGAAGACGACATCTGGCAGCACTTTTACTGGCTTGGAATCAGTCGAGATGTCTCCCGGTTTTGTAGGTCATGTCACACCTGTCAGTGGTAAGAGCAATAAGCCCATCCCTGTGGCTCCTCTGATTCCTCTACCTGTGTTTGAGGCCCCGTTCAATAAAGTCCCTGTGGACATTGTTGGCTCTCTACCTAAAACCCCCTCAGGCCACCAGTACATCCTTATGATGTTAGACATGGCCACTAGATATCCCGAAGCCATTCCCTTAAGAAATAGTTCAGCTAAATTGGTTATATAAGAGATGTTGAACTTCTTCACCCGTTTTGGTCTCCCAAAGGAAGTTCAGTCAGATCAAGGCAATAATTTCAACTCCAGACTTTTCAGACAAGCCCGTCATGAGTTAGGAATCCTCCAGATCACTTGGTCAGCTTATCATCCTAAGAGTCAGGGTACATTTGAGAGTTATCATCAAACTTTGAAGAGTATGCTTTAAAAGATGTGTGTTAATGAAAAGGAATGGGACAAATGTCTGCCCTTCGAACATTTTGCAACCAGAGGGATACTGAGCGACTCCTTCGGCTACTCCTCATTCCAGTTAATTTTTGGCCATGAAGAAAGAGGTCATCTTAAACTACTTAAAGAACAGTGGGTCAAGGGTGATGGATGCATTAACTTGCTAGTGTATGTGTCAACTTTAAGAAAGATTGGCCTCTGATGTGGAAGTAGCCAGGGCACGCTTGGAGTCATCTCAGCAGAAGATGAAGAGGTGGTATGACCACTCCAACGATGTCAGGGACAGAGTGTTTCACCCAGATCAAGGTCTTGTCTTGCTTCCCATTCATGGTCAGCCTCTGCAGAAAAGTTTTGTAGGCCGTTATGAAGTCAAGAAAAAGGTAGATGAAGTAAATTATGTCATCTTAACCCCAGACCGGAGGAAAGAACGATGACTGTGCCATGTGAATATGTTGAAGGAGTACCACAGGCGAGACATGCCCCCCCCCCCCATCGCTGCATGCGTGGTGTAAGCTATCGAGTTAGCAGAGGACGAGGGCTGCCCTTTGGCACTGGACCTGACAACTACTGTAGTTGGAGTGAAAACCAGGCGACATGGAATACATTAACTGATAAACTCCCATTTGACAGCCGAACGGTTAGCCAAACTTGTCACCCTTCTCAGGAAGTTCCCTGATGTCTTCCAGGTCATGCCAGGACTGACAGAAGCGGCACAGCACAACATGGCTTTTGGAAACGCCAGCCCTGTAAAGCAGTCACCTACTGTGCTAGTCCTCAGCAGTCCATAATCCGAGTAGAACTGACCTACATGCTGCAGCAGCAATTAATTGAGCTGTGTCAAAGCTAGTGGTGGTCCCTGAACATAGTGGTCCCAAAGCCCAATGGATCATTTCGTTTCTGTATTGATTATCGTAAACTCAACTCCCTTACCAAGACTGACACCTACCCACTTCCTAGAGTGGATGACTGTGTAGATCAGGAGCGGGCAACCTCTTCCGAGTGAGGGCCAAATGAGACTTTCGAGAGCAGCCCGCAGGCCAAAGTGACAAATGAGAACACAAAAGTGGCTCTGTACAAACACTTTATTGGACAAACATGCAGTCTATATCAGGATATAGACTTTCACACTTGAAGGGGTGGAACATGTTTGAGCTCGCAGGTTAAGATCTCAAAATATCTATGAACTTGAAAAGTACTACATACATGGATACGCAACAAGTGTGTACCTGCCTTAAGAGTGGCAGGTATCTCCTCTCACTGCGGAAGTCTTACGGACACTGGAGTCTGGCAGGATGGCAGAAAGATTGTATCGCGCTGGGTGAGGGGGATCACTGAGTTGCCAAATAGCATCTGCCAGCCACCTGCGGCCAACAGATGCTATTTGTCAGATTGTAATTTGTTTTGACTGGGGTTTCACGGGCTGGAATGCTATGCTCATGCCCAGCAGGTTGGCAGGCTGGACGCTAGACCATCGCCGGCCGGATCTGGCCTGCTGGCCAGAGGTTGCCCACCCATGGTGTAGATGCTATAGGCAGTGCAAAGTTTATAACAAAGCTAGATTTGATGAAGGGATAATGGCAAGTCCCACTCACAGAAAGGGCCCAAGAAATTTCCTGTTGTGTGGTCGATGGCAATACTTATAAATGTAAAGTCATGCCCTATGGTATGAAGAATGCTTCCACTACCTTCCCGAGACTGATGAATGATCTCACAAGGGATCTTAAGTGATTTTTCACTTATATTGATGATGTAGTTGTTTTTAGTAATTCCTGGGAAGAGCAACTGAAACAGCTAGATGCCTTGCTGCAGAGACTGTCATCTGCTAATTCACTGCTTAATATAACCAAATGTGAATCTGTAAAGACTCAAGTACAGCACTTCGGCTATGTGGTAGGATTAGGCAGGTGAGCTCACCTGACGTTAAAGCTCAAGCCATCGTCAATTTCTCACAACCCCAAAATAAGATAGAGTTGCAGCGATTCTTGGGTATAGCTAGGCTATTACAGACGTTTTGTCCTGAGCCCTGATCTTGTAGCTCCCCTCACTGATTCATTAAGGAAAGGAGTCAAGTATGAGTGGAAGTCCTATGAAGATGTCTATTCTGAAGTGAAAGCCATTCTGTCAAGTCACCCTTTGCTTCAAGCTCTAAATTTTGATAAAACCTTTAAATTAGCTGTTGATGCCAATGGCCTAGAGGCCGGTGCAGTTTTGCTTCAGGATAATGATCAAAGTTTTGAGATGCCTGTATGCTATTAAAAAAAAAAAAAAAAATCAATAAGGCCCAGAGAAATTATTCAGCTAATGAGCAAGAACTCCTTGCACTCATACTTGTTCTGCAACACTTTTTCCGTTTATGTTGGTCCAGGGTCAGGTGATGTGGTAGTGTACACTGATCACCACCCCCTAAAATTTTTGCCCCGATTTAAGAACAAAAATCTCAGACTGACCCACCGGGCCCTGTAAAAAAAAAAAAAAAAAAAAAAAAAAAATTGCTTTTACGCCAGGTGTTCCTGAAGGGCTAAGGCGTTGCCCCTGGGTAGAGGACTTTTGGATTGGGGTGTGTAGCATTTTGTGACCGGATGCCCTTCCTGATGTCTACCAGTGACCCTCAGGTGGATTCGATCCTCCGACCCTTCAGTCAGAGTGGAGCGCTCTAACCCACTGCGCCAATGCTGTTTCTCCAAGAATACTCCCTAGAGGTTCAACAAGCAAAAGGGGTTACTAATGTACTAGCAGATTACCTGTCCAGAGTTTAACTTTGTACAATACCGAGAAATTTCCCCTTGGTTAATTTCTTTCCTTAGGAAGGGAGGTGTCGCTGGTGTGGTTACCAAGTGGAGTGGAGATGGAAATGGAGTGCAATTAGCTGGGAGTGGAAGAAGTAAAGATAAAGTAGGGAGATAAGACGAAGTGCCAAGAACACTAAATCATTATCGAAGGTCTGAGTTTACAAGTCTTGGCTTCCTTATCTGTTTTGTCACATCTGAGTTGGAGAAAATTATTACCTCATTATTTTTCATTATTTACACAAGCTACGAGAAAGGCCTTTGTTTCACTCAAGAAAACACTTAAGATCACTAAATAATTTTTGGTGTTTTTCTGCTTCTGGGCAGAATAACATAAATGTTTTTCATGCATTACACAGCAACAACTTTTTTCTTGACCAAAGTTGATGTGACATACCATGCAGGAGCAAATGAGAATGTGTTCCAATGACTGATGAGCTCCGCCTTCTTAATGAGTCTTAATTGGTTTAGATACGATGTGTTAGCTTGTAACTGATAGTTCATGCCTTCTGTATGCGTAATAAGCTGGAGATTATACTCAAGAGAGTATAATGTTTGGTAGGCCTATGAAGGCTGAATAAAACTGTTATACAGTCTTGAGGAAGAAGCGAGAGAGACACAGTTTCACACATTTTATTACCAAACACATCACACCCATTGTGCAACATTTTTCCATTTTGTTTTCATTACTATATCATACTGGTGTATGGATTATATTACCAACGAGTTCTCCTAATTCTTCAAGCTGTGAGTTCTTAACTTCCCTTTATTGCGACTTGGTTAGGCAAGAGAAATAATATAATGTTTTATATTTACAATCCGAGACCTATGTGATTTATGAACTTGATCTTGTTTTTGTGTGTATTTTACAGTGTATTTAAAGTAACTTACTTTTCTTGTGAGCTTTACCTTATCCTCATTTGGTGATTGATTAACCCCCAATTGCTGGCCTATTTTTAATGAACTTGTCACCTCACTATGGGCAATTTCCCAGAAACTGCTTGTTTTTAAACCTTAACCCATAGCACCCAGCGTTTATTTCTGCCGACCCTTCCCCCAGCTAGGGATTTCTGGAAAATCTACGTTTTGTTTTAACTTTAATATCTCAGGTAACACTTAGCAAAAAATAAAAATCTAAATGTCATATTACTCAACTATCCTTCTACTTTAAGCATATGGCCTCAGATTGTCCTTGATATGCATAGAGTCAGAGAGAGAGGCTTTCGAAATGGGGTAACCTTTTGTGTTTTTTGTGGTTGTGATTGTATGTGTGGCACAAGTAAGGCTTATGATAGCCCTCCACGATAAGAAAACACTTTCAGAACACAGTACTGCAATCAACCACAAACACCATTTCTGTGTAGTGTTGAGAAGTGTGGTGTGAGTGTGCAGTGTTGTAACCAGGAGAGTGCGGTCGCTATGGCAACGACCTTGAGGCAGTCTGGCTGACATCTCACCTGACACATGGAAAATTTTCTATAGGTCTATCCATGACGGAGGTTGGCAGGTAACTGGAGCATGATTGGGATGCATGCAGGAGGTTTGCCAGTGTTTGCCTGTGGTGGTAATTACCCACGAAATATTCAAACAATGCCACGAAACACTAGATCATCAATACATGCTACCTGGATGTTTCCAGACGGTCATGTATACATGAGACCCAGATGCCAAGGGTTAATATCTCTAAAAGTATAGCACTTGGGGAAACAAATTAAAGATCATATTACTCATCTAATCTTCCTCTTGCAAATGAAAATATCTCCAGGTCTGTAGGTCATTCTGTTGATGAGTAATGATATAAGGAAGAAAACTAATTTTTGGTGCAAGAGCAGGACGTGTTCATGTGTCTGCCTTTGGCACCGACTATGGCTTTGCTCTCAACGTGATAACTTCTCCACTACTAGATAAACTTGAGACTGTTGCACCCAAGGCATGCCTTGTGGCTCCATCACTGAGGCATTTTCTAGTATCCTTGGAAAGAGGCTAGGCAGGGGTGGATGATGCAATTGGCTACAGGGAGCAAAGATGAAATCAGGCAAATAGAAACCTGAAGACATCATTGTACACCTAGGAAAACCACAGGACAGACTGACTTTCACCTGTGTGGTATGGAGAGATTCCCTCCCTACCCTTTGGTCCCAAGATGAAATGGTGGCCGGTACAAATGGTGGTGGGAAGATAAGTACGTGTATAGCTGTTACCTGGCAGCCATGTAGCACCCTGATTGTGACGTGTATAGTGGTTAGGGGTTAAAGCTTAAGAGTGCACCACATTATATACTCATAACACTTCCTACTAACACCAGACGATTTTATTCACTTTAGTGAGCCCCTGAGGGGTGAAGGGATTAAAAACTGAAAGACAATTTTTAACCCCTGGTTTTAGTAAGAAGAAAACATTAAAAGCACATCCTCAAAGTGAAGGGGTTAACAAAAATAGCTTCATAAAATAAGGTTTAATTATACAACAAGATTATAAAATAATTGTATGTGAGATGGAACAAGTCAATAGTAGCTAAGAATATGGTAAACCATGCATGACTAAATCACATGAAAGGATAAAGAATATACCAAACTTGGTTAACCAGAAAAACAAAAACTGGCATTCATTGGTTATTTATGTTACTGTTTTCGTTTTTTCTTAATGAATCTCTACTTACACCAGGTTTTCTCTTGTTTGTAATAATTATTTTTATTAAATATCCCATTCTAAAGAAAACGGATATTTTAGCTAAGAATGAAGTGGCCTCTGTTGGGAGATCACCAGCCTGATCCATTTCATATTTGAGAGTCTATACACATGTAGCTCCTTCTCAGAAACCTTCACCATGAATACCTATAAATAACTCCCCCAAAACAAGCAATTGGGAATATTTTTTTTTTCAGCAGGGATGTGCAGCGGACCTGATATTAGTCATATCAGTCCTTTCCTATCACAACCTTCTTTCTGATCGTCAGTACGGGTTCCATCAGGGATGCTTCACTGGCGATCTTCTCACCTACCTTCCAGACTCCTGGTCATCCTCCTTTCGGGACTTTGGCGAAAGCTTTGCCATTGCACTTGACATCTCAAAGGCTTTCGATCGAGTCTGGCATAAATCTTTAATTTCCAAACTGCCCTCTTACGGTTTATATCCTTCGATCTGTGCCTTCATTGCTAGCTTCCTTTCTGGTCATTATATACCCACTGTTGTAGATGGCCATCGTTTTTCTAGATCTATCAACAGTGGTGTTCCTCAGGGCTCTGTCCTATCACCAACTCTCTTCCTTTTATTCACCAATGACCTTCTAAGCTGTACATCTAACCCTATCCACTCATAAGCTGATGACTCCACCCTTCACCTTTCCATTCGGTTCCCACAACGCGCATCTCAGCAGTTACTTCAACAAACAAGGGATGAGGCTATGGCACACCTAATGTCTGACTTGGCTCGTATCTCTGACTGGGGTAAAAATAATTTTGTTGTTTTTAATGCATCTAAGACCCAGTTCTTATGCCTATCAGCCTGCCAAAATCTTCCACAGGTTTAATCACTAATGTTTAATAATATTCAGCTTAATTCTGCATCATCCTTGAACATGTCTGGGGTTTCGTTTACTCGGAACTTATCCTGGAAAGATCATATTACATCTCTTGTAAAATCTGTTTCCAAGAGATTAGGTGTGCTGAGCCGACTCTGCTCCTTCTTTACCCCTGCACAATTGTTGACTCTATACAGGGGTTTTATCTGCCCCTGTGTGGAGTACAACTCTCAAGTGTTGTGAGGCTCCCCATATACAGCTCTTCTCAATAGGGTGGAGTCAAAGGCTTTTCGTCTCATTAATTCTCCTCCTCTTACTGACTCCCTTCAACGTTTGTCACTTTGCTGCACTGTTGCACCTTTATTTCTTTTCTATCGCTACTTCAATGGTCACTGCTCCTCTGAACTGTCTGCATGCATTCCTCCACCTCTACGACGGGCACGTAGCACCCGTCTAGCAGCAAACTCTCATCCCTTTTCTGTCCAACTCTCTAATGCAAGAGTTAACCGTTACTCCCAGTCCTTCATTTATGCAACAGGTCAATTCTGGAACTGTCTCCTGTCTGTATTTCCTGCTTCCTATAATCTTCAGTCTTTCAAACACAGTGTGTCCAGGCATCTCGAAATGATCCGATCTTGAATTTGGCTCTCTCTTGCTTTTTTTTTTCTCTCTCTTGGAGGGAACTGTTATTGCAGGCTCGTGGTCTTTGGTTCCTTCTTCCTCGCATTTAAAAAAAAAAGATTTTTAGCAGACTTGCAGCCAAGGACAGCTCACGTGACGTCTCTAAATCAAATCCCCATGCGTGGCCAGTGCTGGTCTAGGTAGACTGTGGAGCAGCCAGTGTAAGGTTGACCCCATGTATCTAGCAGAACAACTAAAACATGATAATAAATAAACCACATTGAACTGGGGGTTAGTGGAAAGAAAAGAGGAATGTTTAAGAATGCTACCAATAATATTCTTGTTTGTAAAGATTATGTTAAAATTAATTTCTGGATAACAATCACGCAAAAGTTTGTTTAGTGTTTTCATGATTCCCTATGTTAATGAACCTAAGTATGGGATCTTTATCATTATACGAGGTGCTACCCAAAAGCTCCAATAATTTGAATATTGTAGGAAAATAAGTTACCTTACCTCCTAGTTCTCACTGTCGCCTTCGAAATAGTCCCCTTGGGCATGTATACAGTGGTTCCAGAGTTTTTTCCGCCAGTCCATGCATCCCTGGAAGGCTTCAGGCATGATGGTCTTGAGCACCTACCATACTGTGATTCTGGCTGGATCTCCTGAATCAAGTCATATCAACTCCCTTTCAGTCGTAGTTTCAGCTGGGGATCCAGCAGGAAAAAGTCGCACGGGGCAAGGTCAGGCAAATAGAGTGGATGGGGAATGACAACCGTGTTAGTGGATGCCAGGAATTGCAGGGCAACAATTGATGTGTGGATGGGGATGTTGTCATGATGCAGGACGCAGGCCTTGTTTTTCCACTGCTCTGGACACTTGCAGCGAATGTTTCCCCTCAGATGCTGCAAAACTTCACAGTAAAACTTTCCGGTGACAGGTTGACTGGGTGGGACAAATTCCTTGTAAACAATCCCTTGGATGTAGAAGAAAATGATCAACATCAATTTGACATTGCTGTGAATTTGACATGCTTTTCTCGTCCTTCCTTGAACCGCTTGTACCAGAAAAATGTTCTGCACTGGGACGTGGCATTGTCACTGCTGAAGCAACCGATGAGTTTCTGTTGCCATTTTGTTGATCTTGAAGCAGAACTTGATGCAGATTCTTTGTTCTGTGAGATCCGCCATTGGAAAACCGCCAAACCACCTACACACCACATTACAATAGTAAGTGTAGCTCAACAACACATCCACTCAGAGACACGGCCGGGGCCACATTGATGCACAGTGGGTGCTGCTGACTTCTCCTAGTGGCAAAAGGCAAAACTGCAAACGGTTGGCTCCCTCTGTTCAAATTACTGGAACTTTTGGGTAGCAACTCGTACACTCTTTATCAACAGTATAACTAGGCATGTTTGAGGAAAGCTTTGAATTTACAAACCTGCTTGGTAATTTCTCAAAAACTTGGACGGGATACTCATTGTTGGCAAAACAGGTTCTTAAGAAACAAATTTCAGAGTGGAAAGTGAGCCATGTGAAGCACAAATTGTATGCCCCGCTGAACAAGGAAGTTCTACTGTTGATCTTAACCCATCACGTCCCGAGCTATTTCGCACCTTCGACACCCCCCAATCCCGAGGTATTTTCGGAATTTTTTTTTGTGGCTAAAACCTCCGCTTTTTGTGAGAAACATCGAAATTCAAAGAGAAATCGCTCACCTGAGGTTTAACATACTCGATCCAGGTAGCAGTACCTCCTTATCTTACTGGGTTTTCTAACAGGCTGGCAACAAAGAAAACGAGTTTTATGGGAGGGTAACTATTTCACACCACTCATAAACGGTATTTATTTATTTACTTGGTATGAATTTATATGTAGTACGAGATTAACCCTTTAACCGTGGGTGTCATCCCAGAATGACATTGCAAAAACTGGACCAAACCGCGGGTGTCATTCTCGAATGTTTGTGAATATTTTGAATACCCCGCGTTTTTTCCGTGCGCCAATTGTTTCAAGGGAGAGTAGCTATTAAGTTCTTTCACTCCAGCCGACCCCCACCTCCCTCCTCCCACCCCCCGGGCCCCCCACCCCACCCCTGACCAACACGCATCAGTATCTGTCCAGCTGTGTGAGTGACAACACAGCTGATGTGGCAGTGAAGTGCGGGCAATTACAGTGCCTTTTACCTGCCTCAGTGAACACAGAGTGGATGTTTATCGTATGTGCAGTGTTCATATATGTTTATAGTATTATTATCAGAATGAGGTTGGCATTTGGTAATGGTGTGTGAGCGAAAAATAGTGATTACAACACCGCTGATGTGGCAGTGAAGTGCAGGCAATTACAGTGCCTTTTACCTGCCTCAGTGAACACAGGGTGGGTGTTTATCGTATGTGCAGTGTTCATATATGTTTATAGTATTATTATCAGAATGAGGTTGGCATTTGGTAATGGTGTGTGAGCGAAGGTAATGGTGTGTGAGCGAAAAATAGTGATTTTAGATCGCTCACTTCTAACGGCACTGCCCATCCAGTGATAGTCAACGAAATCATGAAACCTACATAATTGCAAAGCCGAAGGTTAGTACTTTCTAATGGTACCTTATTTTTCGCTCTAGATTTATTCTGTGCAGAGTTATAAAGGTTTAAAGTTTGTTTACATTTTGGCTGAAACCCCCGCGGGAGAGGCCAGTCGGGGCAAAACAATGCCCGCGGTTAAAGGGTTAATACTGGTTTTCAAACAGTAATATAGGCATTATAAGCATTGTTTCACTCACTAACTCATCACCATACCTGACCTTTTTTTGCCCCATTACCTGATCATCATTTCTGACTGTTTCTTCCTCTAATGCTATGTAAACTTTGTCCTTCACATTGTCATCTATTGGCCCTGAATGTCTTTATTGGCCAGGTCACTGGTAACAGGTGAATTGCCGACACAATGGCGTGCAGGGGGGGGGGAGGATATGTGGTGTAAGGCATTGTCCCTGCTTGGCATCTTGTAGAGGAATAGAGGAAGGTGTCCCGTGTATATGTACGAAAAATCACGTGCGGACATTGAAAATTGTGCAAATTATGAACCTTGCAATTGCACAACGTACCAGTACGTCGTCGGGACTGGCAAATGCAAAATGTTGCAACGTATCCATACGTCGACGGGACGCCTCAGGTTAAAAGTGTACAGGATGTAAGTGAGGAAGTTTGGGCTTAGGCCAGTGAAAGTAGGTTTGCAGTAAACACTTGTAGATAATTGAATGGAGTGATTGGCAACTAGAATGTAAGGGAATGGAAGACTTTTATCGTATTCAAGTTCATGAGTGAAATTTATGTTGGGATGTTTGGTGTTAACATACTTCAAAAATTTCTTAATATGAGCAGGGTTGTTAAATATGAGAAAAGTGTCGTCCATGTACCTTTGGTAAAAGAAAAAAAAAAAAGGGCTTAAATTCACTGACAGTTATCAAGCCAGGTTTGTTCATTATAGCAAAGAAAAATATTCGTACATGAATGACCTGCTGGTGACACCATCGCCACCTCACCTGTTTGAGTAAAAAGTGTTTTATTAAATGTGTACTGGGATTGGCAGGGTAGCTATCTCCGACAAGATGTAAAATTATTTCCTGATCAAACCAACTAAAGTGAAGGTAGAAGTACTGGCGTTATTTGTGATGAGCCAAGTCGATTCATGCTGGGGAACATTCATGAACAGGGATTCAACATCAAAGCCAGCCAGGATGACTGGGTGATCAAATTTCAGAGACGTGACCTCCTTGACAAACTCTGTAGAATTCTGAACCGTATATTTATTTGTATACGGGAAACTAATAAGGGGAACAAAAATTTTTTGCTGGATTATGACTGAAAGTACCTATAAATGAAATGATGGGTCTTAAAAGGTTTGTAAAATTTATGAACTTTGGGTAGACAATAAAAGTAACCAAGAATGGAACCAGAAACATACAGACTAATAGGTGCAACAATAGTGTGCGACCTACCGAGACATTTACACTATAGCGTGCGGTTAGGATAGGATAGGATAGGTTAAGATAGGTTAGGAGATGATAGGTTAGGTTAGGATAGGACAGGGCAGGTCAGGAGAGGACAGAATAGAATAGTATACGAGGTTAGGTTAGGTTAGGTTCTGTCCAGTCCTAACCTTACCTATCCTATCCTATACTAACCTAACCTAACCTATCCCACCTTAACCAATCCTCCTAACCTAACTTAACTGAACCCATCCTGGGATAGGTGGAGTTAGGTTAGGTTAGGATAGAATAGGTTAGGTTAGGTTAGGATAGGAGAGGATAGGTAAGGTTAGAACCGGACGCCATTGTGTAAATGTCTCGGTAGAAAGCACATTATAATAGCACTTTTTTTTTTTTTTTTAAGATATCCACGTCATGTATAGTAGCACTGACTAATAGTTGTACTGTCACCCACTTCATCTTGAATACTTCGTAGTAATCTCTTTTGTTTATCTTCATGACTTTGTAGTGATCTCTTTTGTTTATCTTCATGCTTATGGATAGTAAAAGAGATATCAGAACTGATAGTCCTAAATATAGAGGTGTTACTGAATATGATTAGGCTCAAATTCATAATCATCCCTGTGTAATGCCACAAATTTAGTATTCATGTATATGTTTAGAGGTACTGTAATTTCTAAGTTAGATAGAGTGTAATCTGAATACTAGTCTATAAGGCTCCTGTACTAAGTAGTAGTTCATGTGTTAATGATCGATATAGGGACAACCTTATTTTTTATATGTATATATCTCTGTATCTATGCATAGGTAGTGTAAATGGGAGTGTTGAGCTATGGAAATTCACCCATCTGGTAGGTAACGAATGACAGATGTGGGCAACATCCCTTTGCTTGTGGTGCGTCGTCACCAGGCGCCAAGTTTAAACCTTAAACAAAATAATAATGGGTATGCAATTCTTTCCGTATCATTGTTCTGAAATGCTTACTAATGAAGCTGTTAGAATCCAAATATGTGAAATTAATAGTCAGAAAAGGCAAAGATAATGTAATTTGTGAGGATCAAGTAGTTCCGCTTGCCTGAACCGTCACTAGATGGCATAACCTACCCCAAACTCAGAGCGGGATGGCGGTAAATTCAGTATTTAACTGTAGTAAGGAATGAATTCCAAATTTTCCCCAATTCAATCAAAAGTCCTAACATCATGTGTACTCTACTATATAAATAGTGAAGAGAATTAAAACCCACCATATCGCAAAAACAGTCTCATTTGACTAGCAGTAGCGTCCCTATGTGTCCAGCTAAGCCGTATTGGTTAACCAGACGTTGTGGGTAACAGACATTGTTTCAGGTGAGCTGTACACATTCTTCCTTTCTCCCCCCTTGCTTGTTTTAATTCTTGCTTGTCGTGAACAATATGAAGTAATGTTGTTAAAAGCTTAACGCAGAGATTGGCTAACCAGACGTCGCGGTTAACAGACGTTGTTTCAGTCCACAGACACCGTGACTTTGGGGTTACACGAGGCCATCATGTGATATTGCCCATAGACTTGTTGTACTCGTACACACACACTTACACTACCCACAAATAGATTTATAACTGAATGTAGTAGCAATTGAATTATGAATCAATCAGGTGGACCTTTTTTTTTTTTTATAGTAGATAATGTACAGAATTTTGAAAGTTAATGTGATCAGTAACGGAAAAGAGAATTTAACTCATCAACCGTTTTTTTTTCTCTCTCTCTTCTTTTATTAATAGGTTAGAAATATTGGGAGTGTTAAAGTGAATTTAGTGGTTGTAAGGATATGTAATTTTGAATTGTTCCTCGAGGCTAAGCAAGCCCGAGTGATTATGAAATATTAGTGAATCGTGTGATGAGTTTAGACTGGCCCGACATAATAGTACATGAGTGAATATTTTTGGTTCGAGGCTATGCCAGCCCGAAAAGACATTCCATGTCATTGAATGTCCCAGTCTTGAGGCTACTGACGAGCCCAAGAATAACTGATAATCGAGAATGAAATGTGATGAACTCAGGAGTCACTGTTAAATATTCAAATTGTTTCGCTTGGTAACAGTACTGTATTACTATCACCCAAACTAATACTTAATTTACAACTCTTTTCATATTATTAAAGGTCATGTAATTCAAAAAAATGTCTGTTGTTTAACAAGTATAGATTTATTAAAGTAAAGTATATGCAATTTTGATATTGGTCCTCTCACGCATGACTCACTCCCCTTCCAGTTCAAGATTCCTCCGCTTTGGGAACGACTAACACACGTGGTACTAACTTATTCTCGACTCGGCTAAAAATACAAACGCTACCAAAAATATTCCTTATGCAATTAACCTTTATCATTCAAAGTCGAAGTTACCCCCCCCCTTCGTTTTTTTTTCTTTGATGAATACTTTATCAGTCATTGAGGGGAGACTAAGTTGAGTACCCTTTGTATTATCAACATGTAAGTTAAACAGAACAAACCTGATACATAATGATGGGGATAAAATTACCATCATTACACTGGTGAACAACAACGGTGGGAAATCCAATTTCTCATCGTTACACTGATGAACAACGGTGGGATAAAAATCCTACCGTTACACTGGTGGCAGCGGTGGGATATCATCTTTCCCCAGTTAGTGGCGTTGGTGAGAAAGTGAAGGGAAGTGACTAGCAAAGAGAGTGAGAATGTTAAGGGTAGCATTGGTTGATCACTCCCAAGTACCTCCGCAACTCTATGTTCAGGACGTGGAGATTAGAATCTTTCGGGCAAGCAGGGGCAAGGTTAGGAATTTCTTTCAGGACCCCCGATTAAATTCTGCATTGGAGTAGGTGTGTGACCTTGTATTTTTGTGGATTGGAAGTAATGATATTGACCAAAATACTACCCCTCAAGAAATTTTTCACAGAATAAAGACTGTTACCAGGGAGCTAGAGAAACAATGACGCACCAGGGTGATTGTTTGCCAATTAAAACGAAGATTGTACCAGGGAGCAAGTGCCCCTATTTCATCCAAGGACTATAAAACCGTAAGGAACTCTGTCAATCAGAAAATTCGCCGACACTTGCCTAATCAAAACCTGCAATTTAACTGGGCTTACTATAGTAATAATCTAGATGATGGAGTACACTGGAGAGGTGCAGTTAGAGAGCGAGTGGATGCAAAATTTATCAAAATTATTGAGGCCTACGGAGATGATGTAAGTGACTAGACCTACTCAAAGGTAATGAAGGTGCTCACAAACAAAATCCACAATTCTTTTACAAACACCAAAAGAGAAAAAGCATTCCAAAATCTAATTTTCTGAGTAAGGGTGGAAAAGATAATTGGGGTCACCATGTCTCTGTATGGACAATTATTTGGACAATCGCAGCAGGAAGCTGATCATCAGTCCCAAACAATGAGAGATCATGTAACTATCCAATTAGATGAGGCGGATAAGCAATTCTGTACTGTGAATAGAACGTTGCCTTCACACTCGACCCCTTGTTCGCACACCATGACTTCACAGGTCTCTCTCATAAAACCGCGCGATATTCCAATTTTGGAATTAAATCAGCTTCAAGGAATAGAGGCCATATCTCGCCTCGAAATGTTTTGTGAGGCGGTTGAGCAAGTTGATACCAGTAATGCGATCAGAATCCAAGTTGCCAAAAGTCGAATGGGTTCCGACCTGGCCACTTTCATTGATAATTACCAAAAGAAACATTTTGCACTGTCATGGCCCGAACTGAAAAAATTCTTGAGCGCGGAGTCTGCCATTGAATTGAGTGTAGGTCGAGCATGGCAAGAGCTAGAAAGTATGTCTTATGACTGGGAAGAATCACCCCAGGCGTTTGTACATAGATTCATGTGGAAGCACGTGGCTCTTGAAACGAAGTTTCCATAAGAAAAGTTTCCCTCGCGAGATAACGAATTAAGAAGAAATTGTGGTATGGTCTTCCGCTCGAGTCCAGGGAAAAATTGGAAGGTTACCCTGATGACGGATATCCACTCAGTAAATTCATTGACAGGATCGAATATGAGAGGCAGCTTCTCGAAGAGAGGTACACCACCCAAATTAATGCAATGCCGGATAGGGACAATAAAAATGAAGTTCCCTCAAATACAAATGTAGTGGATACTCCACCAAGACAATCCCATGATAACCGTCAACCCGAGTCAGACAAAGAAGTGACTGAATTGAAAGCTCAATTAAGGGATTTGAAAACAAAGTTAGAACAACTCAGCCAAAAACAATCTACTCCTCCTGTAACACCAAGGCGAAAATACTGTAGTTATTGTCTGAAGAGTTCACACACGTTGCAGGAATGTTGGGCAAAACCACCACCAGGCCACTGTTTTGATTGCCGTAGGTTGGGATGTCGTAGAGGCAGTCATGATTGCCCAGGTTGCATAAATCACAGCACAGCAACGTGGAGCAATAACAGATTTCACCAACCCAGTCCAAATGCGAGGCAGACCGCCAACCAAACAAAGTTCCCCCATCAGTCTGTTTGACTAACCGCAGGCATAACATCGCCCACAATAAGTGTCAGTGTGAATAATAAAGTAGTGGAAGCCGTAGTTGATACAGGGAGTGGTTACACCTTACTCAAAGAGGCCACCATGAAGCGGTTAGGAACAGAAATAAACACAAGGAGAAATCCATTGAGATTACAGGGAGTCACAGGAGCGCCGCTCCATATCCTGGGTATGGTCAAAGTAGAGATCAGAGTGGGAGACAAGAAAGTTCATCAACAGTGGTGTCTAGTCATCCCAAACGCCTACTTGACTACTGAAATGTTGTTGGGATGTGATGTCCTCAGACAATCTCCGTTGATCTGGAATGGTGCGCAACGAGCGCTGATGTGGGGAGGAGCCCCGTACGTCGTAAACTATGTTCCGCGGTGGAAAGGAAAAGTTGAATGAGTCCAGGCCACACCTATCAGAGCCGTCAGGAACCCTCAACAGTTGAAACAGATTAATCTCTTAACAGTAGAGAGGCTCACCCCATATCAAACCAGATTCATAGCCGTCCCAGTCAGTGAGGAGCCTGAAACCACTTTACTGTTCTACCCACAAGCGCGTTTCAGTCATAATAGTCACCCTCACATATTACAAGTGAATTCAGAGGGTTTAGTCTATTTATCCCTCAATAATGGAGCTAAACAAGATAAACTGTTTCGGAAAGGTACCATTCTAGGCTCATATGAAATTATTGATGACCCTCCTGAAAGTACAGTCAGCTCAGTTACCAAAATTCATAATGACCTGATCCCTACCAGTGATCGAACTGATGAAAGCGGAACTCGTGTTCAACGACTCCGAAAGCTAATTGACAAACAGACATGGCCTCACTTAGCTTTACCTCAACAAGAAGAGCTAGCTAACATAATTCTGCAACACGATCCCCTCTTCATTTTGGAAAAAAGAGAACTAGGAACCATCAGCGGTCCCCATGTTCACATTAAAGTAGCAGACCCACAGCCCAACTGTGGACCGATCTATCGATATCCTGAACATGCTAAACAGGTGATCGCTGAAATGATGCAAGACATGGAAGAGAGAGAAATTACTGAAAGATCAACAGCTGCCTGGTTATCTCCTATTGTATTAGTGAACAAATCGGACAGCAGCAAGCGCATGTGTTTAGATTATCATCACGTGAATCAACATCTAGCCACGGATATCTATCCACTGCCCAGACTAGAAGAATTAGTCGTGCAGGACGCAGGTCATAATTACTATGTGACTCTTGATATGAGTGAGGCATATTTTCAAATCATGTTGGATGAGGAGAGCCGTGATTTAACCACATTCAGTGATTGAGTCACCCTTTACAGATTTAGGTGTGTACCAATCAGACTAAAATGTTCACCAGCCATATTTTCCCGATGAATGCAAGACATTTTTACTCCATTGTTGAAACAAGGCTGGGTAAAGAATTATTTGGACGATTTAATAATTTGGGCTGATGACTTCCCCATGTTGTCGAGTCACTTACAGCAACCATTCACTTTACTGACAGAGAATGGGGCCAAGCTAAATTTAAGCAAATGTGCTTTTGGATTAAAAGAAGTAACCTTTCTTGGCCATAAAATCTCAGCGGCCAGGAGTAAACCGGACCCAAAAAACATAGAGGCTATCAACAAAATCAAAAGGCCCACAAAAGTCAAAGAAGTCCGGAGATTCCTTGGGATGTGCAGGTTCTACCGAAAACACGTACCTTCGTTCGCGAAAATAGCAGCTCCCCTTACTAACTTAACAAGATTCGGAGTAGCGTTTGAATGGTCAGACGAGTGCCAATCCACGTTTGTTCAATTGAAGTCGTTTTTAGTGAATGCGCCAGTATTGGTAAGAGCCTGTGTGACTCGACCATTCATTGTAACCACCAACACGAGCAACACCCATATTGGTGGCGTATTGAGCCAGATGCAACCAGACAACTACAACTTACCTATTGGTTAATTTTCCGAAAAGCTCAATCCCTGCAAGAGAAAATATTCCGCAACTGATAAAGAAGCATTGGCAGTCGTTCTCACATGCCGCAACTTCCACCATTACTTGCGGGGTTCCCACTTTACTATCTTGACTGATCATCAACCGCTTACCAACATTTTAAAGCAAAAAACAAAATCCCCACGTATGAACCGATGGATTCTGGAGATGCGCGAGTACAACTACATCATGCAATATGTCAAGGGTAAATATAATGTAGTCACCGATCAGCTTTCTAGACCTGTCAGAGTGATATTCCACCAGCCAGAAACCAACAGGCTTGGATTTAGCCGAGACGAAGTGAGAAATAAGCAGCGAGAACCCATGTGGGATGAGTTAGCTAAGTACTTGTGGAGTGAGAAGCTCCCTACTAAAAGACTACCGAAAGCCATGTTGCGCCAGTTTGCATTGACTGACGAACTATTTTATTTTGCTCAGGAAACAAATGATGGAAGCATCCAATATTGCTTGGTGATTCCTAAGTCATTAACAAAAGAAGTTATAAAACACGCTCATGAAATCTCAGGACATCTAGGTCAAAAAGAAAACCATCAAAAAGGCAGAAGAGCTATTCTATTGGCCAAATCTAAAATTAGATGTATGCGAGTATGTGAAACAGTGTCCCACTTGTCAAAGATTCAAAGGTGAAACTGGGTTACAGCAACCTTGGAAAGGTTTCCCGCCTGTAAGTAAACCATTGGAACGTATCAGGATCGACTTGACCGATATGGTTGCTGGAGCTCAGGGCTACCAATATATCCTTACTGTGATAGATCCCCCCCTGTGGCGGGGGGGACACAACCTGGCCGCACTATGGGGTGGTGCTACTACTCTGCGGCCGGGTTGTGTTAGGAAGAATACTGCCACCGTATTCCCTGCGTGTCGTAAAAGGCGACTAAAAGGGGCGGGGTGAGGGGACTAGGGACCCCCTCCTCTGTTTTTTTAGTTCCTAAAAAGAGACAGGCCAGAGAAAGGGACGGGGGATGGAGTTATCCCCGTACCCTGAAGATTGGGTCTATGAATGTGCGTGGATGTAGTACAATTGAGGCTAAAAGGGAGGAGATTGGGAGAATGTTTGTGAGAAGAAAGTTGGATGTGTTAGCTTTGAGTGAAACGAAGATGAAAGGGAAGGGGGAATATATGTTTGGAAGTGTGAATGGAAGATTGTCAGGTGTTGATAGAGGAAGGGCAAGAGAAGGTGTGGCCTTGTTAGTGAGTCCGGAAGTGCAGCAGTGTGTGATTGAATGGAAGGAGGTGTCATCGAGACTGATGTGGGTGAAAGCGAAATTTGAACGTGAGTTGTGGGTGTTTGTGAGTGCATATGGGCCTGGTAGTGAAAGGGATGAACAAGAGAGGGAGTCTTTCTGGAATGATGTTGATGAGTGTCTGCAGAGTTTTGGAGCGAATGTGAATGTGGTAATGATGGGAGATCTGAATGCTAGAGTGGGAAATGTAGCAGTTGAAGGCGTAGTTGGTATGCATGGTGTGCCTGGAAGAAATGAAAATGGGGAACGAATGATAGCGATGTGTGTTGAGCGAGAGATGGTGATTGGGAATACGCTGTTTGAGAAGAAAGATATTTATAAGTATACATGGGTGAGACAGGAGGGTGGAAGGGTTGTTGATAGAGCCTTGATGGACTATGTGGTTGTGTCTAGGAATGTAATAGGAAGATTGTTGGATGTGAGAGTTCTGAGAGGGGAGGGTGGAGGTATGTCTGACCACTACCTGGTGGAGGAAAAGTTAAGAGTAGGTAAGAGATGGGTGAGAGCTAGGAGGGTTAGGTGTGGCAGGGAGGTTTTGAAAGTGAGTGAGTTGGATAAAAGAGAGAAAAAGATAGAGTATCAGGAGAAATTGAAAGATGAGTGGAACGCAGTGAAAGATCGGGAAAATGGCAGTGTGGAGGAGGAATGGCAGTTGTTTAAGAGTGCTGTGGTGGAGCATGCAGAAGAGGTGTGTGGTGTGAGACGTGTGGGTGGTGGTGTAAGAAAAGGAAGTGAATGGTGGTGCGAGGAAGTAAGTATGGCTGTGGCTGAGAAGAGACGTGCATATGAAGTGTGGCTGCAGAGGAAGGATGAGATGTCATATGAAAGGTATAAGGAAAAGAGGAATAGAGCGAGAAGGGCTGTGCGTGATGCTAAAGTGGCAGCAGATGAGAGGTGGGGTAGGCGGCTGACAGAGAATTTTCAACAGAATAAGAAAATGTTTTGGAAGGAGGTGAAAAGGGTGCGAAAGGGAGAGTCTGGGAAGGAAGAACGAGTAAAAGCAGAGGATGGAAGGATGTTAATTGAGATGGATGCAGTAAGGAAGAGATGGGCAGAGTATTTTGAAAGATTGTTAAATGTAGAGGAGGAAAACGTGGCTGAGATTGTGGCAGATAGAAGGGTGCAAGGAATAAATGTGTTGGGAGAGTTGAATGATTCTTTGATCATGAAGGAGGAAGTGGAGAAGGCAGTAAAGGAGATGAAAACAGGGAAAGCTGCAGGTATGGATGGGTGTGCTGTGGAATGCCTGAAGGGTGGTGGAGTGACTATTGTTGACTGGTTAGTAAGATTATTGAATGTGTGCTTTGAGAAAGGTATGGTGCCAATTGACTGGGCAAGTGCTTGTGTGGTCCCGTTGTATAAAGGCAAGGGTGATAAGTATGAATGTACAAGTTTTAGGGGCATAAGTCTGTTGAGTGTTGTAGGTAAAGTGTATGGTAGAGTGTTAATTATGAGAGTTAGAGAGGGTACAGAGGGAGTGATTAGTGATGAGCAGTGTGGCTTTAGGAGAGGGAGGGGATGCGTTGATCAGGTGTTTGCTGTGAGACAAGTGTGTGAAAAGTATTTAGCGAAAGGCAAGGATGTGTTTTGGGCATTTATGGATTTAGAGAAAGCGTATGATAGAATTGATAGGGAGGCTTTGTGGACTGTTTTAAGATTGTATGGACTTGATGGTAGGTTACTAAAAGGGGTGAAAAGTTTTTATGTAAATAGTAGAGCGTGTGTAAGAGTGGGAAATGCTGTGAGTGATTGGTTTCCCGTGAGAGTGGGGCTGCGACAGGGATGTGTGATGTCGCCTTGGTTGTTTAATATTTACATGGATGGTGTTGTAAGGGAGGTGAATGCAAGAGTTTTAGGTGGTCTGAGTCTGGTAAATGTTGATGGAGGAGAGTGGAATCTGAAGCAACTGCTGTTTGCAGATGATACTGCATTGGTGACTGATTCAGAGGAGAAATTGAGACAGTTGGTAGAGGACTTTGGAAGGGTGTGTGAAAGGAGGAAATTGAAAGTAAATGAGAATAAGAGTAAAGTGATGAAGTGTACGAGGTTGATAGATGGTAGGGGGATGAATATAGTTTTGAATGGTGAGTTGCTTGAGGAGGTAGATTGTTTTAAATATCTAGGGTCACATGTTGCTGTGGATGGAAGAATAGATGCAGAAGTGAAGTTTTGAATTAATGAAGTAGGAAAGGTGCTGGGAGGAATGAAAAAATTGTTTAAATGTCGTTCGCTTAGAATGGATGTAAAGAGAAGGCTGTATGAGGGTGTTGTGGTACCGACTGCGTTATATGGGGCTGAAACATGGAATATGGGTGTAGCAGAGAGGAAAAGTTTGAATGTAATGGAGATGAGATGTCTGAGGAGTATGTGTGGAGTGACGCGTATGGATCGAGTGCGAAATGATGAAGTGCGAAGGAGAACTGGAGTTGTTCGGGAGATGGCTGGTAGAGTTGAGCAGAGGGTGTTGCAATGGTTTGGGCATATGGAGAGAATGGATAATGAGCGATTGGTGAAAAAGATAACTAGATCTGATGTGAGAGGTGTAAGACTGAGAGGAAGACCACGAATAGGATGGATGGACAGTGTGAAGAGAGCGCTGGATGCGAGAGGGATGTCTGTTGAGCAAGGAAGAGTGGCTGTGCGTGACAGAAATAAATGGAGAGAAATTGTGAATGAATAAGTGATGATGCAGCCCTGAGGGGATATTCTCCCGCATTTGGTCTGATCAGCTAGTCAGGTCAGGTGCGGGTAAGGGGATGGGTCTGTTATGATGTGGCAGGGGTAAACCAGTTCTGCTGTCGGGCCCTGCTGTGGATGTCACTGCTTGCATTGCGCAGTTGACCCTTGTGCGGTGTGATGCGGTGAGGATCTGTCCGTTCTCCCCTTTGGGGCTAAGATGCAAATGAATGTGTTTGAATGGATGAGTAAATGGAGAGTGAGTCGTCCTGTCTCGGCTACCTCCCTTTCCTTGGGGGAAGCAGCCTTGGTATATAGATAGATAGATAGTGATAGATCACTACAGTAGGTTTGTGAAATATTACCCACTCAGAGAGAAACATACACAACACATCATACACTGTCTTGGGCAATACTTCACCGACTTTGGGACGCCACTAGGTATCGTTCTGGACAACGGCGGAGAGTTCACGAGTGGAGAATTCAAGTTCTGCTAGAGGAACCAGGTGGACTTGTTCTACATCACCCCTTATCATCCCCAGGGAAATTCCACCACCGAAAGGATGCATAGGACTATGAAAAGTATCCTAGCATCCCTCTGCAACGGGCACCCCTTGCGTTGGCCTCTGCTGCTCCAGTCGTGCCAAACCATCATAAACAAGTGGTGCACTCGAGCACGGGACAACAGCCCTATTATGCCTTCTTCTCACGCCATCCCCCTCACCTCATTGGTACCTCATTGCCTTCCGTGGACGCAGAGGAGGACGACCTAGCGATAGCACACACCCTTATTAAAAGAACCCACCAAAAGATGACCAGGCGATACCGGGATGTGGCCAACAGGCGGAGGAGAGCGCAGAAGGTTGGGGTCAATAGCTTGGTGTGGGCGAAAAAAGAAACCATACAATTGGGTACCTGTAGGAAACTGAATGCCAAATGAGACGGCCCGTATAAAGTGATCGAAGTGTTGCTAGATGGAGGTGTTTATATCATTGAAAATGTATTTAGTGGCAAGAGAATACAAAGGGCTGCTGAAAAGGCAAAACCATATTAGGGTACCGAGGAATGGCTCTTAGAACCGTTGCAACAGGAGCTCGCCCCGGAGCCCGAATATGAGCAATTACCACCGCGAGTGAGGAATGCCCCTCGGAGGCTCATAGAGGAGTGTTAAACAGAAAAGTAGAGATAAGTGCATGAGACGAATGTTGTGAAACATAACTGCCTGAGGTTGTGTTCCGGGTGGACTCATCCCCGAGGAGAGGGTGTAAAAAGAAAAAAAAGAGAGAAAAGTATTCCGGTTGGAACAGGGAAGTGCCCTACTTCGATGGGAGTGATCAATCCCCTCACCTTACAGTTAGCACGGTTTGTGAGGTAGTGGAGTCTTCAGGACAGAATGAGCCCTCACCTTCTTGCGGGCGGAATGCTGGAAACAACAGAACCGAGTGAATGTGAATGCGAATGGAAGAGTGGAAGGAAGCGCCCCCGTGGTGATCTCACTCTCGAGAAACCCTGTCAAGCTCCGGTGAGCGACAAGCTATCCTCCAAAACCTGAGACTGACTGGGGCATAAATTCCCTAATCACATCAAGTGTAAGGAATGATCATACCTCCTAATGAAGTGAGTAACCGACCTTCCGAGGTAGGCATTAGGTGTTTAATGTGGACCGACAGGTGCCACCGATTGTGGGGGGAAAAAAAATGTTCAAATTCAAAGTGTTATTAGCAGTTATAGGGGTAACAACATTCCCTTCATGCATATGTCATAGATGATTGACTTGGGTAAAATTTGTCTTCCGAACGTGGGAGCCATGTAATGCCACAAATTTAGTATTCATGTATATGTTTAGAAGTACTGTAATTTCTAAGTTAGACAGAGTGTAATCTGAATACTAGTCTATAAGGCTCCTGTTCTAAGTAGTAGTTCATGTGTTAATGATCGATATAGGGACAACTTTATTTTTTATATGTATATATCTCTGTATCTATGCATAGGTAGTGTAAATGGGAGTGTTGAGCTATGGAAGTTCACCCATCTGGTAGGTAACGAATGACAGATGTGGGCAACATCCCCTTGCTTGTGGTGCGTCATCACCGGGTGCCAAGTTTAAACCTTAACCTGCCCAATCCCAACATTTTCTGAGCTTTGGTCCGCCCCAGTCCCGGCTTTTTTGGACTATTTTTTTTTTGCTCAAACATTCGCTTTTGGTCAGAAACTAAGGAAAATCACGAAGAAAGGTGTCCCTTGGGTCCAGAAATGGCTTACCTGGAGCACGTAAGTTTGACAGGTACTGACATGCTCTATGAGTAGTCTTTTCACCGTACGTTTTCTATGGTGGCACGGGTACTCTGAACTGATGCAGTATACGTTTATTATCATGTGTTCATATGTTGGAAATATGTATACCACAAGTATACTGGGTTTTATACAGAAAAAACTGAGAAATAAGGTATGTACCATTGTGCGACCCTAGCGAAATCGGTCGATTATGTCACCAATGGTAGCAAACATCGTTATTTCATCAGCTATTGTATTTTTTCATGTTCCATATTACTTCCACAATTACATCATACCTTTTTCAACTTTACATAATTGTTTGTACGTATTTTGAGGCATTATGACAAGAATTAGCATAAAACTAGCGCTTATTTACCAACTGAGATCATTTTATGTCATGTTTTTTCAACTCAGATTCTATTTTTTCACCTTTTAGATTACTTATAACATAATATATAACCCACTTACATGTTATACAATTAGTTTTATAGATGTACTTGCTGTAGGAAAAGAATTAGCATAAGAATAGCGCTTATTTACCAAGTGACAACTTGGTCTTTCATGCTTTTTTCAACTCAGATTCTATTTTTTCACCTTTTTGATTACTTATAACATAACATATTACCCATTTACATGTTAGACAATTGCTTTTACAGAAGTACATGCTTTATGAAAAGAATTAGCATAGAAGTAGCGCTAATTTACATAGGTAAATCATGTCATGTCATTATTTTTCACCTCTGAATTTATTTTCTCCCCCTTTATAGTACTTCTCACATTACATTCTGGCTTTTTCCATGTCAGACATTTGCTTTCACAGTAGTACACGATTTACAGTAAGCCTTATCCTAATATATATATATATATATATATATATTTATATATATATATATATATATATATATATATATATATATAGAGAGAGAGAGAGAGAGAGAGAGAGAGAGAGAGAGAGAGAGAAGTGGGATGGTGGTACACAGGGAGACAGATTATCCCATAATTGGTGGCTAAATTTAGAGTCCTTGGGGAATTTCCCACTCATCTTACACCGTGAACAGAATTCTTCCTAGCGCTTATTTACCTACTGAATGTATGTTGTATGACTTCCAACTTAGACTATTTTTCAACTTACATACTAACTTTACAGTAACTATACAATTGCTTTTATAGATGTACATGCTTTACGAAAAGAATGAGCATAGCAATAGCGTAACCACGTGAGTTCAGGTCACTCGAAATCTAATTATTCACCTTTTATAATACTTTCAATATAACATATTACCCCTTTACATGTTATACAATTGCTTTTATAGATGTACATGCTTTACGAAAAGAATGAGCATAGCAATAGTGCTACCACGTGACTTCAGGTACCGTCATTATTTTTTCAACTCAAAATCTAATTATTCACCTTTTATAATACTTCGAATATAACATATTACCCCTTTACATGTTGGACAAGTGCTTTCACCTTCTGCTAACTCACACTACGCCTAACATGAACACCACGTGGACGTGTTGCCTCCCCCACACCACTCTTGCTTTCACGAACCTGTCTGAGCTATCCCACCCCAATACTTTCACTTTCTACTGCCCTAACCATCCCCACACCACTACTTCCTGCCACAGAACACAGAAGGAACATACCTGTGGAACAGTCGCGATGTGCCGTCTGTCCCAGTCCCACATGGCGATATCTTTTCCTTCCCCAGCCAGGAAAATACGCCACCATGTACTGCTTCCTCGTCCTCATCCTCGTCCTCGTCCTCATCTGATGGTAGGTGTTGCTGCCTAGATGCAGCACGTGGTGCGGGCTGGCCGTCCCCTGCCCTCCTATATGTAATATATTTAACTTTCCTTGGGGAAGGGACCTCCTCATCACTGCTGCTGGTTACCTCCTCAGGCTGCACATAATCGACATCGAGGGTGTCGTCGTCCATTGGGGAATCACTATCCCCTGTAAAGGTATCAAGGGCAACTTGTATCTCCTCCTCTGACAGCCCACGATGCGCCATATCTGACCTGGGTGACTGCTGAGAGGTAAGTGGAGGATCAAAGGATCTGGTGAGGTTAATCTGGGTCTAGGGGATTATCCGCCTGGCGGCGAGTAGGTGAGGCTTGCGTAGGCGGACGAAACAGAAATCAGGAGCGATTTTTGAAAAATGTGAAAATTATGCAACTTGCAATGTTGCCGCGTTAATTCACGTTGCCGGGACATGAGTGCACATCATGTGCGGACGTTAATTCATGTCACCGGGACAGCGCAGGTTAAACAGAATAATAATGGGTATGCAATTCTTTCCGTATCATTGTTCTGAAATGCTTACTAATGAAGCTGTTAGAATCCAAATATGTGAAATTAATAGTCAGAAAAGGCAAAGATAGTGTAATTTGTGAGGATCAAGTAGTTCCGCTTGCCTTAGCCGTCACTAGATGGCATATGCTACCCCAAACTCAGGGCGGGATGGCAGTAAATTCAGTATTTAACTGTAGTAAGGAATGAATTCCAAATTTTCCCCAATTCAATCAAAAGTCCTAACGTCATGTGTACTCTACTATATAAATAGTGAAGAGAATTAAAACCCACCATATCGCAAAAACAGTCTCATTTGACCAGCAGTAGCGTCCCTATGTGTCCATCTAAGCCGCATTGGCTAACCAGACGTTGTGGGTAACAGACGTTGTTTCAGGTGAGCTGTACACATTCCTCCTTTCTCCCCCCTTGCTTGTTTTAATTCTTGCTTGTCGTGAACAATATGAAGTAATGTTGTTAAAAGCTTAACGTAGAGATTGGCTAACCAGACGTCGCGGGTAACAGACGTTGTTTCAGTCCACAGACACCGTGACTTTGGGGTTGCACGAGGCCATCATGTGATATTGCCCATAGACTTGTTGTACACACACACTTACACTACCCACAAATAGATTTATAACTGAATGTAGTAGCAATTGAATTATGAATCAATCAGGTGGACCTTTTTTTTTTTATAGTAGATAATGTACAGAATTTTGAAAGTTAATGTGATCAGTAACGGAAAAGAGAATTTAACTCATCAACCGTTTTTTTTTCTCTCTCTCTTCTTTTATTAATAGGTTAGAAATATTGGCAGTGTTAAAGTGAATTTAGTTGTTGTAAGGATATGTAATTTTGAATTGTTCCTCGAGGCTAAGCAAGCCCGAGTGATTATGAAATATTAGTGAATTGTGTGATGAGTTTAGACTGGCCCGACATAATAGTACATGAGTGAATATTTTTGGTTCGAGGCTATGCCAGCCCGAAAAGACAGTCCATGTCATTGAATGTCCCAGTCTTGAGGCTATTGACGAGCCCAAGAATAACTGATAATCGAGAATGAAATGTGATGAACTCAGGAGTCATTGTTAAATATTCAAATTGTTTCGCTTGGTAACAATACTGTATTACTATCGCCCAAACTAATACTTAATTTACAACTCTTTTCATATTATTAAAGGTCATGTAATTCAAAAAAAAGGTCTGTTGTTTAACAAATATAGATTTATTAAAGTAGAGTAAAGTATATGCAATTTTGATATCCAACCAATGGAATTTTGGTCCTCTCACGCATGACTCACTCCCCTTCCAGTTCAAGATTCCTCCGCTTTGGGAACGACTAACACACGTGGTACTAACTTATTCTCGACTCGGCTAAAAATACAAACGCTACCAAAAATATTCTTTATGCAATTAACATTTATCATTCAAAGTCGAAGTTACTCCCCCCCCCTTCATTTTTTTTTCTTTGATGAATACTTTATCAGTCATTGAGGGGAGACTAAGTTGAGTACCCTTTGCATTATCAACAAGTAAGTTAAACAGAACAAACCTGATACATAATGATGGGGATAAAATTACCATCATTACACTGGTGAACAACAAGGGTGGGAAATCCAATTTCTCATCGTTACACTGATGAACAACGGTGGGATAAAAATCCTACCGTTACACGTGTTCAAGATAACTACCCCCCTTCCTTTGTCATGACGAGTAATAATTGTCATCATCATTTTTGAGTGATTTCAAAACCTTATGATATCCGCAGGCCTCCTTTTCTTTCACATGTGTATTGTATTGTTAAAATGAATTTTTAACTAAAAAAGATATAATATCCCACAAGTATGTCCGGTCTTGCTTGTAGATGTATTTCTTTAAACCTGGACATAATCTTTGAAAATGTAAAAAGAACTTAATATAATTTAAGCGAACAGGAGGGACAGCAACATCCAAGCCTAACGACAAAACATCGAACTGACATCAATCGTTCAGCTAATACTGATAAAGTCATCTTTAATCTCTCCACAAAGGCCTTTGACTAGGGAAGGGAATGATGTGTATATGATCACATTGCCCTTCCTCCCGTCACCTCAACATAGGCTCCCGCCATGTAGCTGCTCTGCTCGCTCAGCAAAAACGTGACCACTTCAGCCACTTCTGTTTTTGGCGAGAAAAAAGTAAAATAAAAAAACAATATAAACATTTAAAATATTGAACAATTTGTTATGTTTGGCCATTACCAAGAACTGAAAATAAGGACATGGATGTATTTTGACGGGTTGCGTGTTGTATTCTGGGGTAATGTTTGGATGCTTTCCTTCTCGGTCACACTGGTATGTATTTGTGATTGTCCCTTGACAATAAATAATGCCCACGCATGTTGGGTTGTACCCCAACACTTGTTCTTTTCACTGAAATTTACTTCCTTACCAACTAATTCATCCCCTGTCCCCCCTCCTTTCTACCGACTTGGTGGTTAGCCACCAACATCTGGGTCTTTCCTTTTCTTTCACACAGGTTGCATCATCGTCAGAAGGCTGGCCCGAATAATTACACAGAATGTGATAAGTGTGATAACAATGGAGCTCTGTGACTGATCCTATGATTTATCAGTCTTGTAGTGTGATTCTCCTTGCTTATTGGCTAGCTCAGGCTGCACGTATTTTTAGTTGCATTTTCTTGCTTGGTTTCTTTCTTGTTTATATGTCTTTCCTCAGACCAGTCTCCTCAAATGACTCTCATTATATAATCAGCCAGACAAATATCAAAGTACAGATGATTTTTCTATCCAGTCGACCTCCGTACGACTGAATATAGCTTAATCTGCTGCGTGACCTCCCGCAATCCCGGCAGATTTTCGATTTTTTTTTTTTTTTTTTTTTTGCTAAACCCTCCGCTTTTTATGAGAAACATCGAAAATTCTGAGAGAAATTGCTCACATGAGCTTAGAAATGCCTGGTACAGGTGACCCTACCCTCACCTGGTACCATGTTCTATCCAGCCCAGCTCCAGAGAAGATGTTTTGTATGGGAGGGGTAACTATTCCAAACCACTCAGAATAGGTAGATATTTATTTATTTGGTACGAACTCGTATGTAGTACAAGAGTATATTGGTTTTCACACAGTAATACCAAAAATCACGCGTGAAATTTGAAAAATGTGCAAATGACAGACCTTGCAATTGCAGAGGAGTAGACTGTAGCACCAGTCGAGCAGGGCAGTACTCCCGAGGTGGATGGAAAGCTGATGACAGGGAGTGTTGGAGCTCCCGTTTCATCAGCCCTCAGGACTAGTTCCTGACCATCCCCCTTTGCTGAACTTTTTCAATGTCTCAGTTACACAGAGAGTAGGCCAGCATGCTCTCCAGTACAAATTTCTCTAACTATCTTCACCAAACTACATGCACAGTACACACTACACTTCCTATTCAAAATTCAACAAAAATGGCGTCGATTAATCAAGCCTCGGAGTCCCCAGGGGGGGGGACCATAAATGCCCCCGCCATCTGCCCCTCTCCCGGTGACGACTCGAGGTGCCTTGAACCACTGTCTGACTCTCTTCTTCTTCATTTCTCCAACATTCGCGGCCTTTCATCTAACTTTCGCTCTGTTGAGCACCACCTCTCCTCCTCTATACCTCACCTTCTTTTTCTGACGGAGACTCAGCTGTCTGAGGCAACTGACAGCAAACCCTTTTCTGTATCCTCCAACTTTCTCTATACTCATTTCAAAGCCAAAGGTGGCTGTTGTGTATACATCCACAACGACTTATCTTGCTCTCGTGTTCCTGAACTTGATTCTTCTAAATTCTCCACACTCTGGCTTCAGCTTTCCTGTCATTCTCTGACTAAATATATCTGTGCTGTTTACTTATCCCCTAATTCTACTGACTATCAAAAATTCTTCGACTATCTTACTTCTACGATGGAACACATTCTGTTCATTTCTCCTTTCTCTGAAATCTCCATTCTTGGAGATTTCAATGTTCACCACCACCTTTGGCTCTCCTCTCCTTTCACGGATCCACCTGGTGAACAAGCCTACATCTTTTCTATCCTTAATGACCTAGAGTAGATTGTACAGCACCCTACCCGTATCTCTGACTGCCTTGGAGAGAGCTCCAACATACTTGACCTCTTCCTCACAACTAATCCTTCTGCTTACTCTGTTAATCTTTTCTCTCCGTTGGGCTCCTCCAATCACAACCTTATTACCTTAACCTGTCCTATCACTCAGGTACGGCCTGTGGACCCTCCAGGGAAACGTCATCTGTGGCATTTTGGAGCCGCAAACTGGGAGGCCCTCAGGCAGTACTTCTTTGATTTTCCCTGGAATGATTATTGCTTCCATGGCCGTGAGCCATCTGAGTGTGCCTTGCGCATTACGGAGGTTATTCTCTCGGGCATGGAAGCATACATTCCTTTCTCATATCCTTTAACTAACGCAAGAAAGCCTTGGTTTAATCACGCTTGTTCTAATGCTGTCTGCAACAAGGAGAAGACCTACAAAAGGTACCGGAGCCAACCCACCCCTGAATCACATCATCTTTACGTTTCTGCCCGGAATCGTGCTAAGTCTGTTCTTCGCTCTACTATAAATAATTTCATCCATACTAAATGCTCTCAACTCTCCAACTCGAATTCTTTTCACTCCTTCTGGCACCTTGCCAAAAATCTTTCTAACAACTTTACCTCATCATCCTTCCCTCCTCTTTTCTACTCTGATGGTTCTGTAGCTATTTCTTCAACTGATAAAGCAGATCTCTTTGCACAGACTTTCTCCTCCAATTCCACCTTAGACGATTCCAGTGCTGTTCCTCCATCACTTCTCCCCTCTGACTTCCTCATGGCTGACATTAAAATTTCTTCAGTTGATGTATTTTCTGCCATCACTGGCCTCAGTACTAGCAAGGCATATGGGCCTGATGGGGTCCCTCCTGTTGTTCTCAAGAACTGTGCTTCTGTGCTTACACCCTGCCTAGGCAAACTCTTTCGCCTTTGTCTGTCAACTTGTACCTTTCCTTCTTGCTGGAAGTTTGCTCTCACTCAGCCAGTCTCAAAGAAGGGTGACCACTCCCAACCCTCCAACTATCGTCCAATTGCTTTAACGTCCTGTATTTCAAAAGTTTTTGAGTCATTTCTTAATAGAAAAATTTTAAGGCATCTTTCCTATCACAACCTTCTTTCTGATCGTCAGTATGGGTTCCGTCAGGGACGCTCCACTGGCGATCTTCTCACCTACCTTTCAGACTCCTGGTCATCCTCCTTTCGGGACTTTGGCGAAAGCTTTGCCATTGCACTTGACATCTCAAAGGCTTTCGATCGAGTCTGGCATAAATCTTTAATTTCCAAACTGCCCTCCTACGGTTTCTATCCTTCTATCTGTGCCTTCATCGCTAGCTTCCTTTCTGGTCGTTCTATAGCTGTTGTTGTAGACGGCCATCGTTCTTCTCCTAAATCTATCAACAGTGGTGTTCCTCAGGGCTCTGTCCTATCACCAACTCTCTTCCTTTTATTCATCAATGATCTTCTAAGCTGCACATCTAACCCTATCCACTCATACGCTGATGACTCCACCCTTCACCTTTCCATTCGGTTCCCGCAATGCCCATCTCAACAGTTACTTCAAGAAACAAGGGATGAGGCTATGGCACACCTAATGTCTGACTTGGCTCGTATCTCTGACTGGGGTAAAAATAATATGGTTGTCTTTAATGCATCTAAGACTCAGTTCTTACACCTATCAACCTGACAAAATCTTCCACAGGTATACCCATTAATGTTTAATAATATTCAGCTTAATCCTGCATCATCCTTGAACATGCTTGGCGTTTCATTTACTCGGGACTTATCTTGGAAAGATCATATTACATCTCTTGTAAAATCTGCTTCCAAGAGATTGGGTGTGCTAAGCCGACTCCGCTCTTTCTTTACCCCTGCTCAATTGTTGACTCTATACAGGGGTTTTATCCGCCCCTGTGTGGAGTACAACTCTCATGTGTGGGGAGGCTCTCCACATACAGCTCTTCTCAATAGGGTGGAGTCAAAGGCTTTTCGTCTCATTAACTCTCCTCCTGTTACTGACTCCCTTCAACCTCTGTCTCTTCGCCGCACTGTTGCATCTTTATCTCTTTTCTATCGCTACTTTAATGGTCACTGCTCCTCTGAACTGTCTGCTTGCATTCCTCCACCTCTACGACGGGCGCGTAGCACCCGTCTGGCAGCAAACTCTCATCCCTTTTCTGTGCAACTCTCTAATGCAAGAGTTAACCGTTACTCCCAGTCTTTCATTTATGCAACAGGTCAGCTCTGGAACTGTCTCCCTCTATCTGTATTTCCTGCTGCCTATGATCTCCAGTCTTTCAAACGCAGTGTGTCCAGGCATCTCAAAATGATCGGATCTTGAATTTGGCTCTCTATTGTATTTTGTTTTTCTCTTGGAGGGAACTGTTACTGCGGGCTCATGGCCTTTGGTTCCTTCTTCCTCGCATAAAAAAAAAATATATGAGCATTGTTTCACTCACCATACACATTAAAATACCGCACCTTTTTTGGCGACGTTACCTGCTCATCACTTCTGATCGCTTCTTCCTCTAATGCCATGTAAACTTTGTCTTCCACACTGTCATCGATTGGGGAACCACTCTCACCTTGAATTTCATACAGTGGCATGACATCTCTTTACTGGCCAGGTCACTGGTAACAGGTGAGTTGCTGAGACAATGGCGTGCAGTTGGGGTGGAAGGTCACATGGGGTAAGGCAGTCCCTGCCTGGCTTCGGGTGCAGGAAGGTGTCCGCGGATATGTACCAAAAATCACGCGTGAAATTTGAAAAATGTGCAAATGACAGACCTTGCAATTGCAGCACACTTATAAATGTCAACGGGAGTCACAGTGACAAAACGTCTGGGTGCACATGTACGTCAACAGGATGCAGCAAGTTAAGAAAGATGTCTTCTGTTGGATGGGCTAAGGAAGGCTATATTGTCTAACCCAACCAGTTCAGAACCTCTCTCACGATCTATTGTAAAAACATCTGGTGGAAGCAAGAATACACTATAAGAAAACCATATGGTTACAAAGGAGTAAATTTCGAAAGTTCGATCCCTCCACGGTTCAGTTCACCATGCAGATCCTTTTATATAACTTAGGAAAGGCCTCTCATATTTAGGGGCTGATGAAAGCTGTACGATTGTCTAACTCACACAGTTCAATATGTCCCCTGCAGAAAGAGCAAGAACATAGTACAGAAAGAGGCAATCACGGCGAGGGTGATAATACCGTTTGTTTCAATTCTCCTTTAAGTTCAACATCTGCTTCAATCTTCTGAACTTCTGAAGCCCCTGCTCCGTCTTTATTCACATTCAGATGACTCTATACAGCTAAGTAAATCTCTTTCACATTAAGGAAATCACTGAAGATTGCACCTAACCTCTTCAATCGTACTATCTCTCCTATTATGCATGAAACCATGTAAAAATATCCCCCCCCCTCCAAAAAAAAAAAAAAAGGGAGAGAGGTATCTCTCCAGGAGGCAATGCCGATTTTCTAAATCTCCTTTACAGAATTCATAATCTTGCTTCATTTCCACTGAACTCTTGAAGCTGGAAAGATACCTTGATATGTGTTAACAGTGACCGTATACACACTGTAGCGTACTTTCGTCCTGCTCTTTGAGCGGTCATAACCACTCGCAACATGAGGCTTCCCGTGACGTAGCTGGTGTAGAAATTTCTGTCGTCAAAATGGTAGCACGAAAATATGGGTTAAGTCACAGTTGAACGATATCGTTTGTCGTTAGCTGGAATAAATGCTACAGAGGACGCATTCCATGACAGGGTTTACAGTAATTAGTTTATTTTGCTCTCTCTCTCTCTCTCTCTCTCTCTCTCAAATAAAAAGATTCCTAACACAAGAGGAACTGGAATTACTGAAAGAGAAGAGGGAGGAAGCAAAAACAAAAAATGAGGGAAGATCAGAGAAGAATACATTTATTTTACAAAGTAATTGGACTGCAGGTACGAAAGTGGTACATAAACAGGAGGGAATAAAAAGGAGGAAGGTAGTAAAAACTAAGTAATGACAAGTATATAAACAAGATGATTAAGTTGAAGTACTCAAATGTGGATGGAATGGTATCTAAAAGATTAGAGATGAATGATTATATCAGAGAAAATGAACCGCATATAATATGCCAAACTGAAACAAAACTAACACCAAGGATGTCAAATGACATCCTAAACTTAGAGGAATACAATATATGGAAAAGAGATAGGAACTTAAAAAAAGGAGGAGGAATTATAATATTAACTAAGAACCATCTAAAAGTCAGAGATATACCCTCACAAGTAGAACTGATTGCAGGAGACATCAATACATCTGAAGGGAAAGTCATTGTAGCCAATTTGTGCATGCCATCCAGATCAAACACCTGGGAAAGAGGCAAATATGAGGACCTTGCAGAGAGTACAGTTCAGAGTTTAAGAGCATTACTACATAGAATGGAAGAGAAATCGGAAAGAATTATACTAACTGAAGACTTTAATACAAATATAAATTGGAATACTCTAGATATAAAAAACCAAGAAAGCTGTTGGGACCAAAAGCTCCTGGATCTTGTGCAGGAGTTTTTCCTAATGCAACATGTAAGGGAAAGCACCAGAAAAAGAGGACTCGATGTACCCTGAATGCTAGATCTTATATTTACTAGGCAAGAAAACGATAATGACAATTTAATATATCACCCTTCATTCGGCAAAAGCGACCATACAGTACTAAATTGCAACTTCAGGATTGCATATGACATAGTTAACAGCAATGAAAGTTACAAAAAGAGCCTAAACTATAAAAAGGGAAACTATCATGACCTAAGAAGTACTTCTTAGAAATTGATTGGGAAAAAGAGCTTAGAGGACAAGATTTAAATGCTATATATAAAAAATTCTATGAACTTTATGAAATAGGAGTCCAGAAGTACATCCTACAGCACAACGAAGCAGAAAAGAAAGTAAAGAAATGGTTCAACACAGAATGTAAAAAATCAAAAGAAAGAAGAGATTTGTTGTGGAATAGATACAGAAGACACAATAGTGAGAGGGCATATAACAACTATAAACAGGCAAGAAACGATTATACAAGAATAAGGAGGGAAGCCCAAAAACAGTTTGAGGAGGATATCATAAATAAAAGTAGTGATCAACCGAAGCTATTTTACAGCTACATCAGAAGCAGAACCAAAGTAAAAGATAAAATACAATCCATTACGGACGAGGTAATCACCTATACACAAGAGAAGGATATTTGTGAAGCTCTAAATAATAATTTCCAATCAGTTTTCACAGAAGAAAAAAAATCGAGAGAGATTATGTGGAACATTCATGCCCACACATACTACCAGATACACAAAGATCAGAAAAAGAAATACAGGAGGAGTTAAGTAAACTACTGTAGACAAAGGAAAAGCAAATGGTCCTGATGAAATTTCATGTTGGGTGCTACATGAATGTGCAAAGGATTTAAGTAAACCATTATCTTTAATTTTCAAGAAATCCTTGAGACAAGGTAAACTACCTGATATTTGGAAGAAAGCAAACATTGTTCCCTTATTCAAGAAATGGAATAGACAAAATCCACTCAACTACCGACCAGTATCACTAACCGGTGTTGGAAGCAAGGTATTAGAAAAGCTTATAAGAAAAGCTTGGGTAAATCATCTAGAAGAGCACAATATGATAACAGAAAGACAGTTTGGTTTCAGAAAAGGAAAATCATGTGTTATTACTCTGTTGAGCTACTATGCCAGAGTAACAGACACATTACAAAATAGAGAAGGATGGGTGGACAGTATCTATTTAGATTTCAAGAAAACATTTGACAGAGTACCACACCAAAGACTTTTATGGAAACTGTACCATCAAGGAGGAATCCGAGGCAAACTGTATTGTTGGATGCAAGATTTTCTCATAAAAAGAGAAATGAGAACAGTACTAAGGGGAAATTACTCATCATGTTGAGAAGTGACTAGTGGAGTTCCACAGGGCTCAGTGGTGGCACCAATCATGTTTTTAGTGTATATATATGATATAGACAGTAACACTGGAAATGAAAGCTATCTAAATATGTTTGCAGTCGATGCAAATATACAAAGGAGAATTACTAACACAGACTCTTGTAAAGAGCTACAAGAAGAATTAAATAAACTTCATGAATGGAGTAATACATGGTAAATGGAATTCAATGTGGACAAGTGTCATGTAATCAAGTTTGGTAAAAGTGGAAAAAGACCTGAGTGGGACTATAAGTTAGGAAATAAAACCCTACACACATCAGAAAGAGAGATGGACCTAAGTGAGATTATCAATAACAGACTATCTCCGGCTGACCACATCAGTGAGAAAGTACGGAACATGTATGCACCACTTGCAAATATGAGAATAGCGTTCACATACATAAATGAAGACATGCTAAGAAAGACAATAACATCATTCATCAGACCAACCCTGGAGTATGCATCAGTAGTCTGGAGTCCTCATCTCAAAAACACATAGACAAGATTGAAAAAGTTCAAAGGGCCGCTACAAGATGGGTACCAAGATTAAGGGATCTAAGCTACGAAGAAAGGCTAAAAAAAAAACTGAATCTACCAACACTACAGGAAAGAAGGAAAAGAGGTGACATGATTATGCTATATAATTGCGTATCAGGGAAGGAGAAAATAGACATAAATGATTACATAACCTATGGGGATGCATCAGCAAGAGGACACTGCAAAAAAACTGCATAAAAAGAGAGGTGATAAAGACGTAAGGAAATTTAGTTTCCCAAATAGAGCAGTTGATCAGTGGAATGCACTACCGAATGAAATAGTGTGTGCTAAAAAAAATTCACAAATTTAAGGATATGTACGATAAATATGGTTTAAGACACGGGACAATACGAGCTTGACTCATTGCTGTAAAGATACAATTAGGTAAGAACAATTAGGTAAGAACACACGCACGCACGCACGCCCACCCAAACACAGACACACACACACACACACACACACACACACACACACACACACACACACACACACCATCCAAGTTCTGTCCCACATTTACTACCAAATATACAAACTTACAAATCATCTCACACTCCACTTGACACCGATACCTACCTACCCCTCACCTACACCTTCATTCGACACAAAACTATTCAAGAGGAGGAAGGAAGAAACATCAGCATCATAACTATAATCATCATCATCATCATCCCAACTTCTTTTCCCCATCCAAGTATAGGGGATTGATAGTTTATACACAGTGGATATAGATCTCTCAGCTGACCACAAGTAATTTTCTCATAACTCTTTTCTCTTTAACCATTCAAGACAGCTCTCATTTTTCCCCTTACACTCAAACCTTTCACTTACACCCCCACAACAACGCTTCGTACTCACGCTCTTATCCTTCATTACACATAATCACACACACTCACCTCTCACCCGTACTTATATTCACTTCCCCACTGACACTTACATCTATACCCACCTTCATCCACACCCGTATCCACCCACACTCACACTCACACCCCCATCCACATCCACAATCACAACCACCAAAGCATCACGCCCACACCCGTTTAAAGTCACATCCGTGTACACCCACACGTACCTACACCCACACTCACTACACTCACACCCACTTACATCTATACACATACCCACTTGCACCCCCACCCCCACACATACTGTACCCTTTTCCTTGAATGCTGAATTGTAACAATAGATTAGCACCAGAACATGGTGCTAGTCACGAAGAAATGATATATACATGATGCAGAGCCGTAGTATCGACTTACTCTGACACCGACCTACGTGAAGCAAGTCGCAAAAGGACTGAAATCTAGGCCAAGTTAAGGTAATAGGACTTTAACACCCACTGATTCAGGGGTGGGAGATAAGAGACAGTTGATGAGTAAGCTGGGGCAAAATATTCCAGGAGGGGCATCTCATAACATGTCTGCATAAAACTATAAATGGCATCTTCACAACATGTCTGCATAAAACTATAAATGAAACAATATATGGTCACAGTCATGGGTTTTTGATTATATGTTGCATGATACGTGCAAAGTATGACCTGGCATTCACTTTGTCATAGCGAACATGCTGTATGATGTGGAATGGTAGAGCAACAGACAATACCAAGGAGGTCCCTGCAAGTTTAGCACGGCAGTCTGATTTTCAGGGCTATATTTACGACTACAAGGCCCCCCCCCCCCAAAAAAAAAAAAAGAATATGGAACCCGAATATAATACTGATATTGCCACCAAATAAGATATAACAAAATCAGTCATTGTGTAATGGGCTCAGAGACTACCTACACGGTGCCTGGGGTGCACGAGTCCTCAAATAAGACCCTTGGCCCAACTCCCCCTTCATTGGCCCCTATGTTATGCTTCGGATTATGTTGGGTGGGGGAGAGACACAGGTTAGAGCCTGAATTCTTTGTTATCTCTAACATTCCGAGCTACACAGATGCCGTTTTCAGAGAGCTTGAAAAAGATTTTTTTTTTTTTTTTTTTTTTTTGGGGGGGAGATTGTCGACTATCCGGCCGAAGGCTCTGTTCATTAAGCCATTTTATTATTTATTTATTTTTTTGTATTTATTTCTGTATATCCTATTTTATTTTGATTTTCTTGAATATTTTAGTATTAATTTGTAATTCAGAAAAAAAAACTAAGCTACCACCCTAATACTCACAAATAGGCTATATATATATATATTGTCAGACGCCTCAATCCCGAGGTGGCCACAAACCAATCGCCTTCATGCCACCATGTGCAAAGCCATTTCACTGCCTTGCTCCCAGATCACACACCTCTCTCTCATATACTTTTCCACTCCATCCCTTCATCTCATCCTCGGCCTCCCTCTCCCTCTCCCCCCTCAACCTCACTCGCATACACTATCGCCGTTATTCTCTCGCTCTCCAACCTCTCCACATGGCAAAACCATCTCAGTGCATTTCTCCTAATTCTTTGTATCACATCGACATCACAACGCTCCTTCACTTCTTGACTTGTCAGTTCGTCTCTCCACGTAACTCCACATGTCTCTCTCAAAAAACTCATTTCCACTACTCTCACTCTTGACTTATGTCCTTCCAACAAGGTCCAAGCTTCACCTCCATACGTTAAAGTTGGTATCACAATACTGTCATGCAGCGGCTTTTCTATTTCTGTGATCACTTCCTTGTTCCTTACCACTACTTAAAAAAAAAAAAAATTAAAAAAAAGCAACCTTTCTTGCCTGTTGTATTCCTTCAAGCACATCACCCTCCAAACTTCTATCGTTACTCATCACACTACCCAAGCACTTAAACGCATGCACATTTTCTATTTCCTCCTCATCCAGCCCCACTGTACATGCAGTGGCTTCATTTTTCTGGAGGACTATATCTTCACTCTTCCCTACACTCACCTTTAGATTCCGTTTCTTAAACACTCTCCCAAACTCATACGCCAACCCTTGCAGTTCCCCCTTTGTCTTCACTTAATAATACAGTATCATCTGCAAACAACAGTAAGGGAGTTTCCAAACACTGCTCTCTCTCATTAGGGTCACTCCAACATCCAATGCCCTACCTTGCAACTCTTTTACCTCTTTTATATCCCCATCCATATACAGATTGAACAACCACGGGTACATGACACATCCCTGTTTATATATATATATATATATATATATATATATATATATATATATATATATATATATATATATATATATATATATATATATATATATATATATCACAAGGAAGTAATCATATATCCTTTTCAGCCAGCGGAGACAGTCTCTTGTGAAATGACTATGATAAAGAATCATGACATCCCTCATCATTGCAACTTCACATTTGCTCCAGATAAACTCATCCATCATTAACACAAGGAAGTGATCATAGAAGTAGAAAAGTCGTTGCATGACAGTATTGTGATACCAACTTTCACGTATGGAAGTGAAGCTTGGACCTTGTTGGAAGGACACAAGTCAAGAGTGAGAGTAGTGGAAATGAGTTTTTTGAGAGGAGCATGTGGAATTACGTGGAGAGACAAACTGACAAATGAAGAAGTGAAGGGGCGTTGTGATGTGAATGTGATAGAAAGCATTAGCAGAAATACATTAAGATGGTTTGGCCAAGTGGAGAGAACGGAGAGCAAGAGACTAATGAGGATAGTGTATGTGAGTGAGGTTGAGGGAGGAGAGCGAGGGGGAGGCAGTAGATGAGATGAAGGGATGGATTGGAAAGGTATATGAGAGAGAGGTGTGTGAGCTGGGAGCAAGGCAACGAAATGGCGTTGGACAGGGTGACATGGGGGCGATTTGTTTGTGGCCACTCTGGGATTGAGGCATCTGTATATATATATATATATATATATATATATATATATATATATATATATATATATATATATATCAGTAATATGATGGCAAGTCTACAGTAGTCAATCGTATAATGAATCTGCCATATGTGATGTACTTGCTATCTGTATACGTGAGACAGAAATGTTATTACATAATATAACATGAACATATGTATACTGTATTGGCATATTTATGCAGCACAGTTTAACCCGTCACGTCCCTACCACTTTCGCACCTCTGACACCCCCCAGTCCCGACCAGTTTTGGGAAAAATTTTTTTTGGCTAAAACTTCCACTTATGTTGAGAAACAAAGGAAAATCACAAAGAAAGTGCTTACCATGGTCCGCAACTAGTCAGAACAGGTGAGGTTCCCCGCGCCAGGTATCGTATTCTATCATAGAGGTGTGAGGCGTTCACGTTTTCTATTGTAGGTAATTTTGAGAGAAACAACAAACAACACCTTTACATTTATTGAATTTGAACTAATAAACAATAAGAATAACAATATAATGAATTTCAATGACATATATATGAAAAATAAGCATTGTACCTTCGCGCGAGCATAGCGAGTTTGGTCCGATTGGTAAAACGCTATGTGTTAAGTTTCTTGTTTCAGTCAACATATCATTTTTTCTACTTGTATACTACTGTTTCAATGCCATTTTACCATTTAGTACTGTATGTAAATGTTTTCAGCTGTTTTCATTCATTACAATGACATGTAGCATAAGTATTGCGCACATATGCATACTCAGCGCACTCGCTACGACTCGTATTTCAACATACAACATTGTTTTATCACTTTCATAATATTTTCTTCTTTACATTGAACCTTTCCTCTACCACTATAAACGTTTTCAGTCATTTACATTCATTACGAGGGCATTTAGCGAAATGCTAGCGCATAATCTCGTAGCAAGCACACTCTCTAACATTTGTGTTTCCACTTTTACTTTATTTCTTCAATCCCAATATACTTTACCACTTACATTACACCCATTTACACCCTATTCTGCACTATACATATTTACTGACATTATTTATTCTAGTGAGCGTCAGAATATCGCATGAAAATACCCTCGCAATGAATGTTTCGACCAACATAATACTCATACACTTTCATACTAATATTCCACTTATATTACACCTGTGTTCACTTGTAGACTCCTATTTACATATTTACGGGCCTTATTTATTCCACTGAGCATCTGAATATCGCATCAAAATACCCTCGCAAGGTATGTTTCCACTTAGAAATTACTCATACACTTACATACTAATATTCCACTTATATAACACCCGTGTTCACTTGTAGACTCCTATTTACATATGTACGGGCCTTATTTATTCCACTGAGCGTCTGAATATCGCATCAAAATACCCTCGCAAGTTATGTTTCCACTTAGATAATATTCATACACTTACATAATAATTTTCCACTTATATTACACCCGTTTTCACTTCCATACTACTATTTACAGATCTACGGGCCTTATAATTACACTGAGCGTCTGTTTGTCGCATTTATTTCAGAGTATCAGCGTCCTATCGCATTCACACCTTATCAGAAGTGCAGGAGCGTGTGAAACTCACTGAAGCATGGGTGAATGCACAGACCCACGTCACACTGAATGCACTCATAGCGGGTGTCCTTTCTCTGAGTGGTGGGTCTCACGCGGGAATTGCTACACACGTGACACCTGCGTTGGGGCCTAGGTCTATTTGCTTGGGGAGGTATGGGAGTGGGGAAATGGCGGGCGGATAATCTCAGGGGAAGGTGGGCACCTGGGGCTGTGCGGGTGCGGTGTTGGGGCCTTTCAACAGCATTTCTTGCAACAATCTCTCGTGTCAGCCCCCTCACAAACCCTTCAGAGGTTTCCTGAACTCCTGTTGTCATGGCGTGAAGGTGGTGGCAATTCAGGGCAGTAATGTCAAGCAGGTGAAAGAATAGTTTTTTGTACCACTTCATCGTGGTCCTGGCACACTCGACAGTGGATATCATGGAGTCTGACTGGTCCACCAGGCGCATGTTGATATTGTAATCAAGCACACACTCAGGTTTCCATACGTGGCGCCTGTTCTCGCTCCGATAATCTACCGACTCTGTACGGTGCATCAAGGGGTGGTGAACCGTGGACAAGAGGCGGACTTCTCTATTGTGGTTCCACACTGTTGCAAGGATATTGTTTGCCTGGAAGAAGACAACCTCATTCCTGTCAAGTTTCCGCCCCACCTTGACCATGTGACGCCGGTTCACCTTGACGGTCCCACATATCCCCGTGTCATGCCTGTGTAGATATCGAGCGAGAAGAGGGCTAGTGTACCAATTGTCAAGGTAAAGGACGTGACCACGATGAAGATAGTCTTCTATCATTGTCTTTACCACTGCTCCCGACAGACCAATACTCCGATCTTCTATTATGTCTGTCTGTGCACCACTATACAAGACTATGTCTTGCACATACCCAGTCCTGCAGTCACACATAACAAAGATCTTGAACCCAAAATGGTGCCTTTTGCTGGGTATGTACTGCCGAAATGAAGTATTGCCTCTCCACAACACGAGACTCTCGTCTATGACGAGATAAAATGAGGAACGGAACGTCTGCCTTAGGCGATCAAAAACCAACCTAATTCGCCTCATCTTATCTGTGTCATTAGCATTTCCAGGCTCATCAGCATCATAGAAATGGAGGCGGCTTAGAATTTGCTGAAACCGATTATGGCTCATTACTTGGCCAAATATTGGTGTAAGCATAATAGGGTCCCTTGTCCAGTATGCAGGAATTCGGTTCTTTCGTACAATACCCATCAAAAGTACCAAGGCCAAAAACAAAAACATTTCTGCAAGGGAGACTTGGTAATCATAGAGGATAGAATGCCTGCTCCCTGTGCCCTGTCTTTCACTCTCACGCCGCTGGCTGTTAGCGAACTGGTTTGTTTGATCCACTATTTCCTCCACAAAAGCCTCACTGAAGAAAAGATGGAAAAAATCCAGCCTGGTTGAATTAGGGTGAATACCGGGAGCAATGCATCCAGCACGCCCCTGGTCAGTGAATGGGTGAATGAGGGGAGTAAAATCACTCCCAACCTCCCAATTCCAAGACATAAAATCCTCGTCCCGATCATCCTCATCCTCGCCTTCATCAGGGTGGGGAGGAGATGATGGTGGGGGAGGTTGGGGAGGAGGAGTGCGTAGGGCTTCCCGACTCGCACTCCTATTCCCTCTGCCTTTACCCTTCCCCTTACCCTTATGGCCTTGGGGAACATCAGGGGGCTGTGGGGAGGAAGCCCAGGAATATTGGGGAGCATAAAACGTGCTGGGGAGCGGCTCCTCCTCACCTCCCTGCTCCATCACCATACCACGTGATTCACAACCCACCCTCACTGCCCCAAGTGATAAGCCCCGCCGCCTCACACCACCACGTGACTCACTTCCGCCACTCTCACTTTCCACACTCCTCCCAACACTTTCCCTTTCACTCCCTACTCCCTCAACACCACTTCCGCCATCCCCAAACAAAACACTAGGCCCATACCTGGTAGAACAATGTGGTGTGCGCTCTGGGCCGCGATGAGCAATAACCTCACAGCCGTACCATGTGGCAGCACATCCCACAGCTATGTCCTCGTCCTCGTCCTCGTCCTCGAAATCGGGCTCCACGTCACGTAGGGACTGGCTAGAGGATCTTGCACGTTGTTTTTGTGCAGCCTGACCCTCTCCTGCAGCACGATAAGTCACGTAGTGCCGCTTCCTGGGGGACGGGACTTCCTCATCACTGCTGCTGCTTTCCACATCCTCTGGTTGGACGTAATCTTTGCCCATCTCCTCGTCATCGAGTGGCGAATCACTATCGGCAGTAAAGGCATCCAGGGCGGCTTGAATTTTCTTCTCTGAGAGACCTCTATGCGCCATGTCTGAGCAGGACCGTTGCTAACAGGTGAGTGACCGAGTCGCAGGTGAGCGTGGGTCGCGCGGGGTCGCCAAGTGTCCCCGCCTGGTGGCAGGTAGGGGAAGGTCGTGCAACGCTATGTACCAAAAATCTCGCGCGAATTTTGAAAATTGTGGAAATTTTGCCACTCGCAATTGCAAAACGTACCAGTACATCAACAAGACTGGCAAATGCAAAATGTTGCAACATATCCATACATTGATGGGATGTCCGGGTTAAAATCAAAATAATATGTGAGCCTATATATTATTATTTTTATTTAAAATATATACATCCAATATTTACAATAATTACATGATTTACTGAGACAGTCTTATTTGTAAAGCACAGCCCTTGAACACAAAATCCAGGTTAGCAATAATTACATTCTGTGCTTTGTCAATAGTACTTTAGCAAATATGATGGAGATTACAAAGATGACTGGAGTTGGAATGTAAACATAATGTGGGTTGAACATAATCCTGCTGTATTCTTCCCAAGGTGGTACTGTTTAATTTATCAGTTGCATGGTTTCAGACTTGGCTGAAGTCAACTTAATGTGTGTACTCATATTCAAGTTCATCCTAGTTAATAGTTGGGACTACTTATGTTTGTGGTTGAGAAGAGCATAGTGGTTTTTAGTTGGTAAAGTTGATAGTGTAGGTGTCAGGACTGCACAGTTATTTGGTGATATGTATAAACCAGATGCTGATGTATGGGCTGGGGTATGTTTGAACAAGTCACAAAAACTGATGTATTTTGAGTGAAGTAGAAAAGCTGTGAATGTCTAATGCGTTAATGATGGATGAGTTTATCTGGAGCAAATATGAAGTTGCAATGATGAGGGATGTCATGATTCTCTATGATAGAGACTGTTTCAGATGGCTGAAAAGTGAAGATGTATGCAGGACAAATATGAAATGCATGCATTGATATTCAGCATTTATGTTCAGTTGTTTTTTCACTAATGAAAGTGACAGTGTCTTGTTTCTTGGAGACCATGATGACTTCCATTTTGATGTTGATAGTGACTAATGAGTCTTTTTTTTTTTTTTTTTTTTTTTTTAGAAGGAAAAGGATATATTTGACAGACCAAAAAAATCATCAGTTATGAATGGTTCATGAACTATTATCGATATTGATGTGAATGTTGCATATAATCTATCTATATACCTAGGCTGCTTCCCCCAAGGAAAGGGAGGTAGCCGAGACAGGACGACACACTCCCCATTTACTCATCCATTCAAACACATTCATTCTCATCTTAGCCCCAAATGGGAGAAGGGACAGATCCTCACCGCACCACACCACACAAGGGTCAACTGCACAGTGCAGTCAGTGACATCCGCAGCAGGGCCCGACAGCAGAGCTGGTTTACCCCTGCCACATCATAATAGACCCATCCCCTTACCCGCACCTGACCTGACTAGCTGATCAGACCAAATGCGGGAGAATATTCCCTCAAGGCTGCGTCATCATTTATTCATTCACAGTTTCTCTCCATTTATTTCTGTCATACACAGCCATCCAGTGCTCTCTTCACACTGTCCATCCATCCTATTCGTGGTCTTCCTCTCAGCCTTACACCTCTCACATCAGATATAGTTATTTTTTTCACCAATCGCTCATTATCCATTCTCTTCATATGCCCAAACCATAACAACACCCTCTGCTCAACTGTACCAGCCATCTCCCGAACAACTCCAGTTCTCCTTCGCACTTCATCATTTCGCACTCAATCCATACGCTTCACTCCACACATACTCCTCAGACACCTCATCTCCATTACAATAAAACTTTCCCTCTCTGCTACCCCCATACTCCATGTTTCAGCCCCATATAACGCAGTCGGTACCACAACACTCTCATACAGCCTTCTCTTTACATCCATTCTAAGCGAACGACATCTAAACACGTTTTTCATTCCTCCCAGCACCTTTCCTACTTCATTCATTCTAAACTTCACATCTGCATCTATTCTTCCATCCACAGCAACATGTGACCCTAAATATTTAAAACACTCTACCTCCTCAAGCAACTCGCCATTCAAAACTATATTCATCCCCCTACCATATATCAACCTCCCACACTTCATCACTTTACTCTTATTTTCATTTACTTTCAATTTCCTCCTTTCACACACCCTTCCAAACTCCTCTACCAACTGTCTCAATCTCTTCTCTGAATCAGCCACCAGTGCAGTATCATCTGCAAACAGCAGCTGCCTCAGATTCTACTCTCCACCATCAACATTCACCAGGCTCAGACCTCCACCTAAAACTCTTGTATTCACCTCCCTTACACCATCCATATAAATATTAAACAACCAAGGCGACATCACACATCCCTGTCGCAGCCCCACTCTCACGGGAAACCAATCACTCACAGCATTGCCCACTCTTACACACGCTTTGCCATTTACATAAAAACTTTTCACCCCTTTTAGTAACCTACCATCAAGTCCATATAATCTTAAAACAGTCTACAAAGCCTCCCTATCAATTCTATCATACGATTTCTCTAAATCCATGAATGCCCGAAACACATCCTTGCTTTTCGTTAAATGCTTTTCACACACTTGTCTCACAGCAAACACCTGATCCACGCATCCCCTCCCTCTCCTAAAGCCACACTGTTCATCACCAGTCACTCCCTCTGTACCCTCTCTAACTCTCATAATTAACACTCTACCATAAACCTTACCTAATGCTCTCAACAGTCAATTGGCACCATACCTTTCACAAACCACACATTCAACAATCTTACTAACCAGTCAACAATAGTCACTCCACCACCCTTCAGGCATTCCACAGCACACCCATCCATTCCTGCAGCTTTCCCGTTTTCATCTCCTTTACTGCATTCTCCACTTCCTCCTTCGTGATCAAAGAATCATTCAACTCTCCCAACACATTTATTCCTTGCACCCTTCCATCTGCCACAATCTCAGCCACCCCTTCCTTCTCTACATTCAACTATCTTTCAAAATACTCGGCCCGTCTCTTCCTTACTGCATCCATCTCAATTAACATCCTTCCATCCTCTGCTTTTACTCGCTCTTCCTACCCACTCTCCCTTACGCACCCTTTTCACCTCCTTCCAGAACATTTTCTTTGTTGAAAATTCTCAGTCAGCCGCCTACCCCACCTCTCATTTGCTGCCACTTTAGCATCATGTACTGCCCTTCTTGCCCTATTCCTCTTTTCCTTACACCTCTCATATGAGACCTCATCCTTCCTCTGCAACCACACTTCTTATACACGTCTCTTCTCAGCCACAACCATACTTACTTCCTTGCACCACCATGTACTTCCTTTTCTTACACCACCATCCACACGTCTCACACCACACACCTCTTCTGCATGGCCCACCACAGCACTCTTAAAAAACTGCCATTCCCCCTCCACACTGCCATTTTTCTGATCTTTCACTGGATTCCACTCGTCTTTCAATTTCTCCTGATACTCTATCTTTTTCTCTCTTTTATCCAACTCACTTACTTGCAAAACCTTCCTGCGACACCTAACCCTCCTAGCTCTTACCCATCTATTACCTATTCTTAACTTTCCCTCCACCAGGTAGTGGTCAGACATACCTCCACCCTCCCCTCTCAAAACTCTCACATCCAACAATCTTCCTATTACATTCCTAGACACAACCACATAGTCCATCAAAGCTCTATCAACAACCCTTCCACCCTCCTGTCACCCATGTATACTTATAAATATCTTTCTTCTCTAACAGCGTATTTCCAATCACCATCTCTCGCTCAACACACATCCCTATCATTCGTTCCCCATTTTCATTTCTTCCAGGCACACCATGCATACCAACTACACCTTCAACTGCTAAATTTCCCACCCTAGCATTCAGATCTCCCATCATTACCACGTTCACATTCGCTCCAAAACTCTGCAGACACTCATCAACATCATTCCAGAAAGATTCCCTCTCTTCTTCATCCCTATCACTACCAGTCCCATATGCACTCACAAACACCCACAACTCACGTCCAAACTTCACTTTCACCCACATCAGTCTCGATGACACCTCCTTCCATTCAATCACACACTGCTGCACTTCCGGACTCACTAACAAGGCTACACCTCCTCTTGCCCTTCCTCTATCAACACCTGACAATCTTCCATTCACACTTCCAAACATAGACTCAACCTTCCCTTTCATCTTCGTTTCACTCAAACCTATCACATCCAACTTTCTTCTCACAAACATTCTCCCAATCTCCTCCCATTTAGCCTCAATCGTACTACATCCACACACATTCATAGACCCAATCTTCAGGGTACGGGGATAACTCAATCCCCCATCCCTTTCTCTGGCCTGTCTCTTTTTAGGAACTAAAAAACAGAGGAGGGGGTCCCTAGTCCCCTCACCCCGCCCCTTATAGTCGCCTTTTACGACACGCAGGCAATACGGTGGCAATATTCTTCCTAACACAACCTGGCCACAGAGTAGTAGTACCACCCCATAGTGCGGCCAGACTGTGTCCCCCCCGCCACAGGGGGGATAATATAACATCAGATTTCTTTCCTCAAACAAAGGCTTCAAACCACGCATATGTATGCCTACACTGATTATTTGAGGGAGATTGTGAAAGGTGGATAAATTAATGGCAATCCTTCCGTTACCAGGATTAGCAATTCCTTTCATGAAAGACTGATAATGAGCTCAAGTATTGTCTAACTGATGTATTATTACGTTAGTAAGTTTCATAATCACTGAGAGTTGTTGGAAAAGTGTAGTATTTCCTTCTAGTGAATTTATTTTCTCCACAATTTCTTGAGTTGATTTCTCTGCCTTTCTAAGGTTCTTTACAATCGTCACCAATACAGTGTTCTGGGTATCAGGTAGCTTATGTTGATATGAGAGAATTTGTGCAGTCTTGTTAAATTTGTTACTTATTTTCTCAAGATCATTTTCTGTAGCCAATCGAAAAATGTTACCTAGAATTGCTCGACCTAGCTCGAACAAACCGCATTTGTTACGTGTATTTCTGATGTTGTTTGTTTCCTTAATCCTGTCACTCCTGCGTGATGGGATGTCCTGCACTACGGTGAGCTAAATGGTCGTAGCCTGTTCTTGCGTCCAGTCAGCTAATTTAATTAATTCAGCCACTTCCTGAGTGGGATGATCATGTAAGGCAGGGCTTTTTAATACTGCTCCTAGAGTCCTAAGTGGTCCTGAGATTTTCTGCAACATGACCGGTAGGTCTTTAGTACGTCCAAACTAATTTCGATACTCATTTTGCACAATGGCTGTTGAGGCGATTGGTGCGATCAGACACCCATGCCTGACTACATGTTGAGGGTGTACAGTAAGTGAGATGATCCTCTCGATATCACCAGGAACATCATGATCCATGGAATAATCCGCCTGATCGTTACCTACCGAGAGAATAACTATATTAGGTGGCTAATCCACTGCTGTTATCAAGTCATGCTAAGGGTGATGATAGTGATGATGAACATTATAGTTATCTCGATCTCTTCAACATATTACCTATAAAAGGAGTCAAAATCGATTCCTAAATCCTGTAAATGCCTTGTTATGGTAAAAGTTGTATTGGCTGCACATATGTTTGTCTGTTTGGTATGCGACTGCAGTTTATTCCATTATGTGTTAATTTCTTCTGTTTTATTTTCATCGTATGTACTAGGCTTTTCGGTCGTATCCGATATTTTATAATTGCAAGCTAAATTTCATGAGTCCCTCTTTAAATGATCAATATGAATTTGTTTCTCTTCGTCACTCGATAGTGACAATCACTACCTTATTGGCTGTTGTCTCAGTGATCTGTATGGACCTTCAAATTTCGGTGACAGTATAATATTTATTGTGACTAGTGTGAATTGTGCCATAGACAGTATCACCTACATTGATATTTGATTCTTTTGTCTTCTTGAATTATTCCGTCAAATCTTCACTGACATCGTTAACTGTCTCTTTAATCTTATGTGTATTTCTTGGCATTCACGTAAGAGAAGTTTAGGATAATCATTATCTTTCTATATAGGCAATTGTTCGCCGTCCAGTATCTCGTATGGGAGGCGTTTGTCTGACTCGTAAATAATGAAATGAGGTGTATCTCCCTATAGGCTTGTTAACTGCACAGTTGATTGATGCTTGCACTCTGTGGATCCAGTTGCACCGAAAATGTGATGTTGTACATCCAATACTTGTTTATTCTGTCTCTCCACCAGTCAATTGGAAGCTGCATGGTAAGCTAAGACATTAACATTCTTTATATTGTATTGTTTACATATTTCTTGCAAAATTTCAGAATTAAATTCATCACCATTGTCACTTATTAGCACCTTTGGTGTGGTGAACCTACAGATAACATTATCAATAATTACATGCGCGACTGTTTCTGCTGTTCTATTCTTAATTTGAACCAGAATGACATATCATGAGAAATAACCAGCAGCAATAAAAAGATATTAATTGTGATTGGTGGTTAAGGATAGCTTAAGTAAATTAACGCGACAACGTCCCATGGTTAGGCACAGGATATTTTCGTATAGGATGCAGGTGTTGAAGTGTAACATTTGTGCTTTGCACATGACTTGCATTTGACAGTGTGATCGTGTATGTCTTTGCATAATGATGACCAATAAAATGGCACCCAGGCCTGGCTTACTGTCCTATGGATGCCCTGCATGTGGACTATCGTGTATTATCCTCAAAAATATGAGGCATCATTGTTTTAGGCAAAACTAACTTCTTAATTTTTCCTTTATGATTTTGGTTGTTCTGGACTAACCATGTGTAAGTTATTGTTTACTACTGTGAATTGTTTAAGTGGTACATGTAACTTGGATAACGGCATCTCATATCCTCATTCCAAATGATATATTACTTTAGACCATACTGGGTCCTGTCTTTGTGCCTGCAATATTTCTTCATATACAGGAATGGGGATTTTTTTTCGCCCTTGTTTGAGAGTGATCCTCTCAGACTTACTGTCGCGACACTGGCTGACAGATTCCGTGATACAGTTCCACAGTTTAGGTTCCTGTACTAATAGGGATCTTGCACCAATATCTGTGTTAACCTTGGGAACGTGGAGATTATTGCGTTGCCTTGTGATACTGCAGGTGACATCAGTTACAGTGGAAAGATTTAGGAGGTAAGCAGGGTATAGATTATTTAGGTATTTGAAGATGGCAACCCCTGTGTCAAGAATTATTTTACCTTTTATGGTTAACCATTCTAGATCTTTTATGATAGGGGTTACATGGTCGTATTTTTTTGTTCTTCCATCTACGAGTTTAGCTGCAAAATTCTGGAGTTTTTGAGCATTTGTTGCAAGAGTAGTGTTTGTTGTTCCCCATAGTATTTTACAGTAATTTAGAATGCTTAGCACGAGTGATTGTACAATGATTTTGCGAGTTTCTTTGTCAAAGTAATCCTTAATTCTATTAACATACATTAGAGTTCCCATTACTTTTTTGTTAATTTCATTAATATGTTTGTCGAATACCATATACCTGTCTATATGTACACCAAGATTTTTTACACGTGTGGTTGGTTCGACTGTGTTGTCATGGAGTTGTATTTTGATGTTTCTTGGTAATTTCGATAGTAATTGTCGAGTCCGTATAAAGATGTATTGTGTTTTGTTTGCGTTCATCATCAGGCCGTTTCTGAGGAAGTACAGGCTAGCTTTGCATAGGGTTTCCTCTGTTTTGTTTATGAGAATGTTGATCTCGTTTACCGTGTTACTGTGGTGAAACTGAGTATCATCGGCGTATTGTACTAGTGTACAGTCAGTGATGTATTCTGACATGTCGTTTACAAAAATATTGAATAATATTGGGCCTAATATTGAGCCTTGGGGGACACCATAGTTTATGAGTAATTTTGAGGAAACAGTACTAATTAAACGGACTGACTGTGTTCTTTCACTCAGATAGCTGTCGAACCAAAAAGTATCGACTATTGTTTTAGTGAGTTTTTCTTAATAGAATGGTGTGGCTGACGCTTTCGAAGGCCTTGGATAGGTGGCATAGGGTTAGTAAGGATATTCGTTTCTTATCCATATTGTTACAGATTTTGTTAGTGATGACCGTGAGGGATGTTTCAGTGGATAATTTAGGTCGAAAGCCGTGCTGGTTGTTATTGAGAAGTTTATTAGATTCTAGGAATGTTGTGAGCTGTGTTGACACGATTTTTTCGAGGATTTTAGAGAAAATGGGGAGAAGAGAGATAGGACGGTAGTTGCTGGTGTTGCTTTTATCTTCGTTTTTAAAGAGAGGGGCAACTATTGCGTGTTTCCATAATTTAGGGAAGACACCGGTAGTGATAAAGGTGTTTATGTTGAATGTTAGGTAGAAAGCAATAACGAACAGGGAATCATTAATGAAGCGAAGGGAAATGTTGTCACAGCCGAACGATGTAGATTCGTTAAGATGTTTAAGAGTTAGAATCACCATATCTGTGTCAACGGGATGGGGCCGGAAGTGCTGGGCTGCGCTATTTATATTTATTTCACTTTCGCTTTCGACCGTACTTTGGTTGTCTTGTAGGCAGCGCTGGGTTTTGTCATAGATATTTTTTCCCACGTTAGCAAAGTAGGCATTAAAATCATCGGCATAGTTTTGTTCGTTTTCTGCTGTGCATGTACTGGATTTGAGTTTGAGGGAAGGAATTATGTCTTTTAATATTTTCCAGGCTGAGGAGGTATTTTTGGAGTCTATAAGTTGACTGTGATCATATTCTTTCTCTGTTGTATATACTAGTCTTTTAGCCTGTTTCTTTAAACCTTTATATGGACTGTAATGTCGGATTTAGTCTATCCGTTTTTAAGATTTTCTGGGCTTCATTTCTGTTTTTCATAACTTCACGTATTTCGTTGGTAACCATAGGAGCACAAAACTCTAAATTTCTGGTAATGGTTGATGTTAATGTATTTACTTGTTCGTTTACGTTATCTGTGTTTAATATTTTATTTAGGTTATCGGTATCATTGAGAATCTGCGAGCAGAAGGTGTCCTTATCATACTGGCGTAAGTCTCGAAAATTGTGTAGGGTGGGGGGTCGTTTAGTCTTGCTAATATTAACTATAGTAGACATACGATTGTGGTCTGTAACAGGATGAGGGATTACGTCGGAGTTCAGTACCAGGTCGGGTTTGTTAGTAATAATTACGTCGAGTTGGGTGGCTGAGGTAGGTGTGATTCGTGTGGGTTTATTTATGATTTGTGTTAATTTGTTTTTTCTGATAATACGATGTAATTTACTATTATTCTGAAGATCATCATTTAGATCGCCAAGGAGAAAGATTGATTTTTGTGAGCACACTGTTTGTAGGACATCGACAAAATAGTCAAAGGAGTTTGAGTGGGCCTTAGGGTGTCTATACATGCAGCCTATTATAACTGAAGGCGATTTTCTGCACTGAACTTTTAGCCATAAATCCTCAATACCTGTTTGCTGTGTTACGTTTGTGTCAATGATGTCTGAGTTTAGGGACTGATTAACATATACACAAACACCTGACCCACGGCCATTATCACGTCTGTACATAATGTAGTTGGGTATATTTACAAACGCATTCGGGGTGTGGGAAAAATAGCCAAGTCTCACTGACACAAAGGACATCCATGTTTCTGTCATTTATTAATGTCTTTACTTCTTCCAGGTTGGCTAGTAAGGACTGAGCATTTATATGTTCAATAGTGAGAAAAACCTTTTTTTAATTAGACCTTTGACCATCGGCTTGACCTTCTTTGTCACAAACCTAACATGTGTAAAGATGGCAGAGTCGACTTTTGTGGCCATAGTTATAACACTTGGAGCATTGTATTTTATCGTCGAATCTGCATCTTGACTGGTGATGGTTCATTTCACCACAATGGGAGCCCCCACACTCTGGATAAAATGCCACCTCTCGCCAGATAACTTAATGTAAAGTGCAAAAGTGGGGTCAACTTGAATTACTCTCTGTTATACAATTATTGTTACTTTACTGGAAGTAGGATATTTACTGGTTTACCTACATATAATACTGGAGAAAATATGGCTTCTTTTATCAAAATATAAAAGAAAAGGAAGGTTGCGTCCATCTCAGTTTAGGGACAGCCTACATACGAGCATTCTGTTGCCTGAGTATTGATCACTGTCGTGATTTTAAGTGACGAATGTACATTTGTAAGGAAAAAATGGTAATTGGGTATAACGAATTTGTATCTTACATAGCAAATGAAGGAAATATGGTACTTAAACAATCGAAGATCGTATGAACTCACTGCGCTCATATGGAGGCACTTTCTCATGGGCAGCGTGGCGTAGTTTGTGTGCCTGCCGCTAGGGGCCGAGGGTGGCGCTGATGATGTGTATACACCACACCTGACGCTCGCGCCTCATGAAATCAGCCGATAAATCCGGAAAATATAGTGCCGTGGTCGACTGTGCAGCTAAATTATATGTGGAAAAATAGATTGTAGCAGAAATTAGACGTTTTCTCAAAGCAAGAGGAATACTACGCCTTTAAAAATTCGGGTCGCTGATCTCGGCCACGCAAGATTTCGGTAGTACAATTCTTACTATTACTAAGTGTATAATGTATAGAATCATGTCAGGATTTGCCAAATGAAAGATTACGATCTTTGGAAACTGTATGATAAATTTTTCCAACAACTGAGATTCATAACACTTGATAAAAATGTGCTGAATGCAAAAACACACAATAAGCTTTAATGGCTTTTAGTAAACTCTATGGAGAACTTTTCGGCGTAAATCTCGTTTAGAGGATCAGTAAGATATCTAATATGAAAATAATACTGGTATAATGCTTTATGGGTGAGTAATAATCCCGATAGGAATTTTTTTAAAGGAAGGTACTCCAACTCTGAGCAGGAAGTGACCCCATGCTATTTAGTGATCTGGCGAACACTGACAACTTTCAGGAGTTTGTGGGGGCTCCCACTGTAAAACCCAGCATTGCCACGGCGGTCACTGTAACGGGGTTGGGTGCGAGTGTAGTAAGCGTGGTGACGGTGGTGGAAAAGTGGTGTAGGGAGGTGAGGGATGGGAGGTGGCGGGCATCTCGGGCCTCCCAGAGGGTAGTGTGCCTCTTCTCCCTCCTCTTCCATTTCCTCCCTTATATCCTGTCGGTGGAAGGGTATTCTGTTGTGGCGCCGGTTTCGACTTGATATTTGCCAACCATCTCGATCCATGTGGCGATAAACATTTTCTTCATGGTTTTGCTGTCTGCTGCACCTATTTTCGTTTTCTTTCATCTGCTGAATGTTTTTCTTGACTTTGTCTCAGTTAATGCAATCCTTGAAGCCGGGCCATTGCTTTGTCATTACCTTGAGTAGTCGGACAGCCCCATCCCTGTTCAGTAGCGATCCTTGTTCACCGTGGGTAGTGTTGCAGGACTCATCCACTTCACCGGTTCCCAGGGTGAAGGCAAGGCTTGGGTTTATGGTGCTTACTCCGTTGTAGTTGCTCCATTTTTCCATTTGATTGTTAGGGAAAATTAGTTTATTTTGTCCTGCAAGGTGTCTGACTGTAGGCTGGGGACAAGTTGACTCACACAGATGTCCATGTTGTCATTTTTACTTTTCAGCTCGCTTATTAGTGCACCTATGTTATCCAGTACTGGAGTGGAGTTCTCGTTTCCATTACATCGAAAAGACAACAGTAGATCATGCACCGTGATGGAGTCCATGACAGTTTTTCCTGCACCCAGCATTTTAATAAGTCCATGTTTGCTTCATGCAAAGTATGGATGGAACAGTTTTGCAGGTCTTGCTCGGACGTGTTTTAAGTTTATGTCTCCTAGCAGTAGGGTTTTTCCTTCAAGCTGTCGTTCTCTCGTGACATCACTGTGCTGGGAGTTCGTTTGTTCTTGTGGTTTTGTAGAGCTTGTCAGTACTTTAACCTCTTCCTCCAGTCTGGAGACCCGGTCTTCTATCGCCGTTACTTTATTGTTCACTGCGATGATCTTATGTATTTTTGGTGGTGGTGGTGATGGTGGAGGTGGTGGTGGTGGTGGTAGAGGTGAGGTGGGGGGAGCTTGACCTGTCGTGGCAGTGGTATCAGGGGAGATCAAGGTCACCTGGGTTCCCACGTGTACACCAGAGGTCGGAGTTTCCAGTGTTGTCACACGTTTATTGAGTTCTTGAACCACTGAATTTATTTTGTTTATTTCGTCTTTTAGCCGTTTTATTTCCAAGTCTTTCTTTTTGTTATCATTCACGATTTCGTTTAATTTTGTGGCCATGCATTGTATAGATGTTAGGGAAGGGTCACTAGGTGTGTATGCTTTGTCTGGAGCGTCACTGTCTGCCTGTGTGGAGGATGGGGGATTTCCACTGCTTGTTTCTTTCATTATTTTTTCTATGAGTTTTTCTTTGCATACCCACACATTAGATAGGCCAAGTTCTCTACATCTTTTCTGGAGGTGCACTTTTGTGAAATTCTTGTGTAGAAAGTCAGTGGTAGGATGAGTTATGGACGGTTCACTGCGTTCAGTTTCCAGTTGTAGGGACGTGGGTTGCTCTGTTAGGGTCGCCATGTTTTCGGGTAGGTTCTATAAAGGAGCACTGTGGTTTCACTCCAAGCTCCCTAGTCGCTGCTACTGCAGCCTTGCCTTACAAAGATGTGTCTCCATTTTTCTGATTTCTGGATCTGGAACTTTCAATCTGGCTTTATGTCCTTGGTTTTGGATATTCTGCGTTGACCAGCCTCACCAACCCCTGAGGGGCACTTCACCATATGTCCTTGGTGTTGGATTGTGAATCCTGAGTTCTTCAGCATCGACCAGCCTCACCAGCCCCTTGCCACATGGACGCCTGTCTTCTTCTTTCACCACTTCTCGGCACCGTAGCCACTGGAGGCCGGAACTCAGTGGATAACAGAGATCGACCTTATCTTTTGTCATTTATCCGTCCACCTGTAATTTCCACGCCTTGGCACTTACAGATTCCCTTCATGACACCATAACCGTGATGAAAGTATATAGTGTCCACGTATTTAGGGTAAAAATCCATTTAAAAAAAAAAAAAGAATTTCATCACTAGTCACACCTTACACTTTTCCCCCAGACTAAAGCCAAAAATTTTTTAACTGTTGGACTTGAACTGCTGTATGATGAAGTCTGGTGGGAAACAACTCTGGGAATGCAAGTTCTAAAGATAAAAAATCGTATTAGAGAAAGTCAATCCATGGGCAGTGAAACTCCCAACCATATCTGGTCTTAACTCATCAGCTCGAAGACAGGAAGAAATCAGTAGGATGGAAGTTGTGGAAGCAATGAAGAAAGTCAAAATGGGGAAAGCCCCAGGAATTGATGGAGTGTGTGGTGAAATGCTGAAGCATGGGGGAGAGATAGTAGCAGAATGGATGTGGAAGATGTGCAGATTGGCCTGGGAGGAAGGTAGGGTCCCGGAGCATTGGAAGTCAGGTATAATTATTTCCTTGTACAAAGGGAAAGGGGAAAAAGAAGTGTGTGGTAATCATAGGGGCATTTGTCTTCTTATTGTAATAGGAAAAGTTTATGGTAGGATACTTATTGACAGAGTTAGGGAAATAACAGGAATTAGTTGGAGAAGAACAGGGAGGCTTTGGGAGAGGAAGAGGCTGTGTACATCAGATACCGGTATTCATTCTTAGATCTTCAGTCGAAAAGTTTCTAGAGAAGGGAAGGAAGTTATATGCGGCCATCATGGATTTGGAGAAAGCATATGAAGGTGGATAGACAAGGGTTGTGGAAAGTATTAGGAATATATTGAGTAGATGGGAAGTTGTTGAATGCCGTGAAGAATATGTACAGTATGAGGGTGCTAAGGCTGCAGTGCGTGTGGATGGTCAACTGAGTGAGTTTTTCTATTTGAAGGGTGGGTTGAAGCGGGGATGTGTCATGTCTCCATGGTTGTTCAATCTGTATATGGATGGGGTTATAAAAGAGATACAAGGTAAGGCAGTGGATGTTGGAGTGGCCCTAATGAGAAAGGGTAGTGTTTGGAAACTCCGTGTACTGTTGTTTGCAGATGATTCTGTGTTGTTAAGTGAAGACGAAGGGGAGCTGCAAGGCTTGGTGGATGAGTTTGGGAGAGTGTGTAAGAAACGGAATTTGAAAGTGAATGTAGGGAAGAGTAAAGTTATGGTCTTCGAGAGAGCTGAAGTCGGTGAATGTACAATGAAGCTGGATGATGAGGAAATGGAAAATGTGAGTACGTTTAAGTACCTGGGTAGTGTGATGAGTAAGGATGGAAGGTTGGAGGGTGAAGTGCTTGAAAGGGTACAACAAGGAAGAAAGGTTGCTGGTTCTTTGAAGCCAGTGATAAGAAACAGGGAAGTGATTACATGACAGTAATGTGATACCAACTTTAACGTATGGAAGTGAAGCATGGACATTCTTGGAGGGATGCAAGTCAAAAGTGAGAGCAGTGGAAATGAGTTATTTGAGAGGAGCTTCTGGAGTCACATGGAGAGACAGACTGACAAATGAGGATGTGAAGGAGCAGTTTAGTGTGGATGTGGATGTGATAGGAAGCGTTAAGAGAAAAACAATGAAGTGGTTTGGCCATGTGGAGAGGATGGAGGTGAGAGACTGACGACGAGAGTGTATGTGAGTGAGGTGGAGAGTGGGAGAGGGAGGGGAAGGCCGAGGATGAGATGGAGGGATGGAGTGGAGAGGTATATGAGAGAGGGTGTGTGTGAAATGGGAGCTAGGCAGGGAATGGCGGGGGAGAGGGTGACGTGGAGGCGATTTGTTTGTGGTCACCCCGTTTAAGGGATTGAGGCGTCTGGCAACAGATAAGACACTGGATTAGTACACGAATTTTGTGGAGAAGGTGCCACACTGCTGCTTACTTCATCTGTGTTAGCTGTCTTTACTGGATTTTCCTTTATTTTACATTTATTGAGTATGTATATGTTTCTCCTGACCTTAGTGAGTACTCTATGATTTAGTTGTCAAGATTATAATAAGTGTGCGGTAATTTTCTATAAATTTCACTGTTGGCATCTGAAAACACTGACCGATTATATATATATTTTTTCTTTTACGTGTCCGACTCTGGGCAAAGGCTTCATGGCCTATTAGTCCTAGTAGCTCTCCCTGGGCACAATAGTCTTCGTACATTTTTTTTTTTTTTTATAAATAACAGAACGGAGGAAGGAAAAACAAATGAGTAAAAAAAATAATCCATACACCAGATTACTGGTGTCCTCTGTTCATAAAATATCTGTAACAGTTAGACTTGAACAGTTGTGGGTTGAAATTTGGAGGGAAACAACTCTGGGGAAGCGAGTTCCAGAGAGATGCAGTTCGGGGAATGAAAGAAATTCTGATAGGCAGAAGTTCTGCATTATGGCTGAGTGACATTCCAGTCATGAGCGCTACCAGATGCCCGTGTAGCACGAGGGAAGGCATGGAGAGGTGGCACCATGGACGCAACTCCGTCTGAGCATTTGCCAAAAAAATATCTGTTAAATAAGCAAGGGAGGCAACATTCCTTCTTACTTGCAGGGGAGGTAGTTTATATGTAATAGCATGGTTGTTAATGATTCTAACAGCTTTGTTCTGAATTTTGTCTAGTTTTCTTAATGCAGCCTCTCCACAACCATTCCACAAGGGGGAGCAATATTCAAGCTGAGAGCACACATAACTCTTATAAATTATAGCTAACTGCTCAGCGGCGAAGAAGTTACGGACTCTGTACAATAATGCAAGTTTCTTTGAGGCGGTTTTAGCAAGTGATCTGACATGAGAGGTCCAGCTGAGGGCATTGTTAAGTGAGACGCCAAGAATTTCAATACTTTTGGAGATGGGAATATTAGTAGAACTGAAGGTAATGTACGAATCTAGCAATATCTGTCTATTAGTAAACTGTATATATTTAGTTTTACTAGCATTAAAAGAGACAAGGTTGTTTTGTCCCCATTCACTGATTGTAAATAGATCTTGATTTATGGAGATGGCTGTACTGAGTTGGGAGGAAGAGATATTAGACTTTGTAAATGGATGTCTGAGTGTGAATGAACTATGTAGTGTTGAGTCATCTGCATATGAGTGAATGGGATTGTGGGTGACAGATAAGAGATCATTAATATGAACCAGAAATAGGGTTGGCGCCAGAACTGATCCCTGTGGCACGCCGGCATTGAGTGGAAATTGGAATATACATCATCTACTTTCACTCTTATTCTCCTGTCACTAAGATATGAAGAAATCAAAGGAACAAAAGTCGTTCTTCCATAGCAAGGGAGTTTGGACAGCAGGGAACGGTGCCATACTCTGTCGAAAGCTTTAGAGATATCAAGAGCTACTCCATGAGTTTCTCCAAAAAGATCAATTGATTGATGGATGGTATGAGTTAAGAGACTGAGTATGTCAATGGTGGATCTTTCATGGCGAGAACCATATTGTCTATCACTAATTAAGTTGTTGGATTTAAGATGTTTAACAATGTGCTTATTAATTAAAGTTTAAAATACCTTACCAAGAGAAGATGTGACAGCTATTGGTTTGTAATTGGAGGGGTCAGACGAACTTCCTTTCTTCGGAACTGGGTGGATATTGGCTTCTTTCCATGAATTTGGGAATAAAGAAGTACGTATGCATAGTCTGAATAATTTAGCTAGGATAGAGGCAAGTTCAGGGGAACACTTTTTCAAAACAATTGACGGAATTCCATCTGGGCCTGAAGCTTTGTTGGTAGGTAAATTGTCTAGGATGGATTTTATGTATCCTGTCTGTATTTTATGTGGGGCAATTTCGGGAGAATCAAGTTCCAGTACTGGGACATTCTGGCTGGTATCGTCTATGGTAGAGTTTCTGGCAAAGGTACTGGCATAGATATCTGCTTTCCCACGTGGGTCATTTGCAATTTTGCCATCTGAAGATTTTAGTGGGGGAATGGAAGATGACTTGTTAAAGTTATTATTGAAAGAATTAAGAGTTGACCAGAATATTCTATTGTCATTAGGGTTGTTAAGTAGTTTTGATGCTTGCTTTTGAAGAAAGTTTGATTTAGATAGATTTAATACAGCTTTTGCATGATTTCTAGCAATTTTAAATTGGGAGAGTGATTCAGATGTTTTTTATTTTAAGTAAGAGTTATATGCTAATGACTTTTGGGCTGTTGCTCTGGCACAGTTGCCATCAAACCATTTTGGAGAGTTCGATCTTCTAGTGAACTGTTGACTTGGTATGAATAAATCCATACCAGCTAGTATTAAGTCGCAAATGTGAGACTGAGTAGAATTGGGATCACTAGAGAAGAAAGACTGCCATGGAACATCAGCAAGATAATTTCTAAATCCATCCCAGTCTAAACTTTTTCAAAGTGCCATCGGGTCACCCTGACAGATTCAGAACGGGGAGGTGTAGGAGGGTTAACTAATGAGGCTTTGATGAGATTGTGGTCAGAGGATCCAAGTGGTGACAGTACCTCTATCCTGTATTGATCTGGATTATTTGTCAAGAATAAATCCAAGAGATGGGCATTATGGTCAGGATTATCAGGTATTCTGGTTGGTTGCTTTACCAACTGCGTGAGATTAAATGATTCCGCAAACAGCTCGCACTCTAGACCACCATCGTCAGTCCGGGCAGAATGCAATAACTATTCAACATTATGTATGTTAAAATCACTCAAAATGGTCATTTCGGTGCCAAGGGCAAGGTCAAGGTTACTCAACTGAGTGGATATGGAATCAAATACACTGGGTTCCGAAGAAGCATTGGGGAAACGATAAACTACACAAATATATTTGGTAATGTTTTGACAATTTAATTTTTTATAATGAATAATCAAAATTGGATGAAGTGAAGTTTAAAATAGTGTCAACTGCATATTGGGATTTGATATAACAACAGGTGCCGCCCTTGTTACGGAAGTTTGTAAGGAGATGGTAACCGGGAAAACAAAATGGAGATATATCGGTAGTGGATGAGATTTGTGGTTCTGTGAGGAAAAGGGCCAAAGGGGATATGGACTGAAGGAAAAAATGAACTGAGTTTAAATTTGTGGTAAGGCTGGGGATGTTGGTAAAGAATAAGGCCACAATGTCACTTCTTCGCTGACGAGCATTCCTGGAAATAGCAACAGTCGCTGCCGGCACACTCGCTTGATGGCGACCGGGAGGACCTTGTCCCGCCATCCCTACACTGCCAGTGGTGGCAATCTGAGGTACCGTACCACCACTTCAGCGCTAACACCCGCCATCCATATTGAATGCATGGTAGGGCTGTCTCATACAGGACTGGTGTACTGGTATTAGCGGGAGTATTTTTATGACACGTCGGCGGGTCATCTGGTAGATCAGAAAAGTCTGCTTTTTAAAGAAATTCTAATCCTTAAACTGTTCCCTGCCCCAGCCGGGATTCGAAGCTGGGTCCATTTGGACTGCAGGCCGCCTCTCTACCGATTCTGCCACCGTCTACTTCAGCGTACGTTGCATCTGTTTGGTGTTCTTTATTTTTTCTGTCTGGTGTGTTTTTGGTTTCTTAAGTCTGGTTTTCTGCTTGTTCTTGTGTCTCTGCGTTTGGTTATTTGAGTTTTGATGATCGTTTACTGGTACTTGGGCTATTAGGCGCACCTAATACTGATTCTACAGGCACTAAGTTTGTCTTTTATTTTATTATTATTATTTTTTTTTGCTTATTGAGATTACTCACTGAATCGCATTCTTCATTTCTATTGATTGCTAAAAAAATAAAATTATGAAACACAAATATGTCTGTGTAGACTGTGTAATTATACCTCACTGTGTGGTTGGTAACACTGAAATAGAGAAATTTAAGTGAATGACGAAGAGAGAGAGAGAGAGAGAGAGAGAGAGAGAGAGAGAGAGAGAGAGAGAGAGAATTGTTTGGTGTGTTAGTGCAGTAACTTGATATTACTATACTACTGAAAAAAATGTTTTAATGTTAGTATATTATAGTGTTATACATGCGTATTACTAGGTATATGTGTGAGTGATGAAGAGCTAATAAAATAATACAACTTTGGAATGAAGAATTATTCAACTCTCTAAAGAGTAGTGACGGTAGGTGACGGGGGTAGTGGTGGTGTGAGGTGTGGTTGAGGAGAGGTGTTGGTGTTCAGGATTTTCAACGCAGCTCAAACATCAGCATCGCTTGGTCATCGCTGCCTTCCTTCGTGGTGGAGTTGTTGGAATTGGTGGTGGTGGGGAAGAGTGGTGGCTGGGAAGAATGGTGGAGATTGTGGTGGAGGGCGGTTGTGGTGGAGGTTGATGTTCTTAGCAAATGATGATGACGTTGCTGCAAGTAGCTGCTTTCCCCTCGTCAAGACACTGCATTTTATTCTTGCTTGTGTTCCTTCCTCACTTTCTTCTCGGTCCTTTCATCTTGTGATGTACTTGTTGATTGCTGAAGACTGCCGCTACTTGTAGTGCTTGTATAAGATTAAAGAATAGTCTCATAGACTTGTTACTTAGAAACTGCCGATGCTCGTTGTAGTTGCTTGAAGTGTTGTGAATCGTAGAGTTTAAATCGTGGAGTTGCATCGAAGTGAGTTTTTCTGTGTGATGATTGTTGCTTGTTGAGTATTTTCACCGCTTCACAGCTATTGTTTAGTGCTATATACTGTTGTAATCGTGCTGTAAATTTCTTCTTTTACCTCTTCTGTCTTTTTTCTTCATTCACTGCTTGTTTACACTTCCTTTTCATCGCTTCTCTTCTATTTTCTCTTACTGGTTGCCACCAATGTTGATAGACGTAGTCATGGAGTTTAATTATTAGATATACTGTAGATGCATCATAGATTAATCGCCTGCCAGTAGTGTTGACAGTATAAAGTAGGGACGTATTTATTTAATCAGGTCGATAAGAGAAATCCAGTGTCAGTAATGTCGTGAGGCAATGGATAGCTTGTTGCCACCAGTGTTGATAACGTTACCATTGATGACAGGGAGAGCGACTGTATATGTACCATAGTTTTACAGCTGCACCTCTATCACCAGTGGAGAGTAACGTAGACTGCTGCCACTAAAATGGTGCGGCGTCGAGTAGAGTGAATAGGTAGGTCTTTCACTGTCTCACTTTCCCCCTCTTTGTATAATCCTTTATCATACACATGAGTTATAGGCAGTCTTGGCTTACGGAGTTAACTGTACAGTTACACTGAGATGTGATGAAAGAGAATAACGTAGCATGATGGCAACTGTCTTAACTTCCCTATCTCCTACTTCTTTCTGTCTTTGATCGTTCTCTTGGGCTCTCTCTAACCCCTTCTAACCTGAAGGGAATCTCTCTGAGATTGTATAGCTCGGTGTGTGTGTGTGTGTGTGTGTGTGTGTGTGTGTGTGTGTGTGTGTGTGTGTGTGTGTGTGTGTGTGTGTGTGTGTGTGTGTGTGTGTGTGTGTGTGTGTGTGTGTGTCACTAGGCAGATTTCCACTCGTGTCCGGTAATTCCTATTCACGTGGGCTAGAGCTGGTTAACCACTTGTCTGAATGTCATCAAGTACTTATATGTCTGGGCAACGGGTTGTTGGCGGTCCGACATTCCTAAAGGCTATATATATATATATATATATATATATATATATATATATATATATATATATATATATATATATCTCTGTTAGACACTACATTGCTGCACTAGTGTTACTCATTGTGATATGACATATCAATGTCTAGAACTATTACATATTGTGTCATAACATATTAATGCCTATAGAACGATGGAAATAAATTGGAAGAGAATACTGCATACCAGAGTAAATTACGATCACATACCAAACATATAAACATAGGTGTAAATAAGATAGTAAATCCCATAACAAGGCATATGCATGACCTAGGGATCGATTTAGACTCCTTTCATAGGTAATATGTTGTACAATTTAGAGCAGAGTAATTTTTCTCCAGGAGCCAAATTAATGTCAAGATAGCTGAAAGGTTCTTCATCAGTATCATCATCCCTAGCATGACTTGCCAACATCATTGGATTAGTCATGTTCCAGAATATAGCAAGACCATTTAGAACTTTGCAAGCAGTACTTAGAGGCTCCTTCTCGTAAGCTCATCCAACACTAGAATTGGCTGAAATAATTAAGTTAGCGAACTGGCAGCAAGAGCATGCTAAGACCATTATGCTGACCATGATCCTGGACATCCCATCAAGTTGGATCGAGACATTTGGGAAACAAACATCACAAATACACGTGACAAACGTGGTTTGTTCGATCTAAGTGGAGCAATTCTAGGTAACATTGTTGGATTGGCTACGGAACGTGAACTTGAAAGAAGAAAAAAAAAATGTAACAAGACTGCATAGATTCTCTCATATCAACATAAGCTTGCTGATACCCAGAACAGTGTAATGATGACGATTGTAAAGAACCTATGCAAGACTGAGAAATCAACTAAAGAAATTGTGGAGAAACTAAATGCACTGAAAGGAAATACTACACTTTTCCAACACTTCTCAGTGGTCATGGACCATTACTGACATAGGAATACTTCAGGTAGACAATACTAGAGCTTGTTATCAAACATTCATGAAAGGCATTGCTAATGCTGATAATGGTAGGATCACCATTAATTTTCCTCCAATTCACAATCTGCGTCAAATAATCAGTCAAGGCGTAAGTAAGCATGGTTTGAAGCCTTTGTTTGAGGAAAGGAATCTGATGTTACATTATCCATACTTAGAAGCAACACTGACACCAGCATCAATAGTAATTCATGTCGAGTTCAAAACAAATGATTTTTTCATGGTCTGTCAAATATCAAATATACCCTTTTCCTTCTAAAGACAGAAGTGACTCACTAGTCACCATAAACACCAAACAGAAGTCATCATGGTCTCCAATAAAATGGACACTGTCACTTTCGGTAGTGAAACAACAACTGAACATAAATCTCGTACATCACTGCATGCATTTCACCTTTGTCCTGTGTATATCTTCACGTTTCAGCCAGCTGTGATGATCCCTTGTGAAATGGCTGTCTTAAAGAATCACAACATCCATTGTCATTGCAACGTCACATTTGCTCCAGATAAGTTCATCCATCATCAAGGCATTGGACGTTTACAGTTTTTTTTATTTCACTCACAATACATCAGTTTTCGCAACTTGTCCAGACACACCTACAACCCATACATCAGCATCTGGTTTATTCATATCACCAGATTACTGTTCAATACTAACCACATCAGTGTCCACCTTACCTAGTAGAAGCCACTATGCTATTCTAAACTATGCACAAAAGTGTTTCCAACCATTACCAAGGATGAATTTAAATATGAGTACACATATTAAGTTAACTTCACCTACATTTAAAACCATGCAACTAATAAATCAAACAGTGCAACACTGGGAGGAATATAGAAGGATTATGTTCATTCCATATTATAGCTCAGCTCCAGTCGTCCTTATAATTTTCTCCATCATATTTGCTATAGCAATATTGGCTTTGTGCAGAATCCAAGCTAGGATTGAAAACTTGGAAACAATAGTTAAAAGGTATACATTACAATTGAAACCAAGTGTCTAAATGTTGTATATAAATTTTATTTAAAATAACAGAAATATGGAGTTACCAGAAGTATAGTATTACTTTAAATATAAACTGCGCAACAGAATGAAGCTGCTATACATGTATCCATTATGAAATATGTTACCATATTACTATGTCTCAAAAACAGATGGCAAGTACATTCTTGATATAACTGACTACTGTAGATATGCCACTGTATTGCTAATGTATAATTATATACAGATATATATGTATTATACTGAATAATTATGTTACTACATTCAATTTCTCAATATTATGATGAATACAATATATTAATATTAGTATTTTACTTAACTGTTTAACAAGTAAATAGCCTTGTAACATATTCCTGTACATTGTGTAGCTTGTAATACAAAGATAGGTCATAGGTACGACAGTTTGGCGTGACCGAGCGATATATAGGCATTAATATAATCATAGCACAATATGTAACACTAGTATAATATGTAATAAGCAGGTGTTTGGTGCATCAGGAAGAGAAAACACCAACATCCCCTAGTCCTAGTCTACCAAGAATGTTAAAACACGTCAAAAACATTCACATAAGCCAGTTGTGACGGAAGCATGCTACACACACACACACACACACACACACACACACACACACACACACACACACACACACACACACACACACACACACACACACACACACACACACACACACACTCACACACACACACACACACACACACACACACACACATACACACACACACACACACACACACACACACACATGTCAGCCAGCCAAAAGCCAGGCAGTAATATATACCCAGAAAATCAGGTGTGAGAGTCAGAAGGAACAGATCAGAAGGAGACAGGAGACTGGGGAGAGTAGGAGGTAGTAGAGTGAAGAGATCAGCTGTCACTCAGTCAGTGGGGTCATGTCACTGTCATTTCACGTGCAGAGGTAGGCAGTGAACGATATAACTGTGTCACAATAAAACCCTTTAGCCCCAGAGTGTCTCTACCTCACCTTCATTTACGATACAAGATAGACAGAGGGGGAGAGTGAAACAAAGAAAGACCTACATCGAAATATACAATATCCACACTATCCAGTGCCTCACGTTTTTACATTGGCAGCAGCTCATCCTTGTGACAGAGGTGCCTCGCCAATCTACAACTACAATCCCTACCTCCTGAGCTACGACTATTACCTACATTTGGCAGCAGCAATAAGCTACGATACTCTACGATACCGATACCGGTGGCAACGATTTTCTATGTTATCCACATTATTGGCACTGGGGGCACCAATCTATCTAGCTGCCTACCTACCTACCAATCTACCTATCAACAATATATTCCTGCCTTTAATAATCCCATTCAATATTCGTAACAAAAGTAGAAGAAAATAAACAGTTGCATAAGAACTTCTAGATTCATTCGTCTTCATTCCCCTTATATCATTTAGTTGTGGTTAGGAAATGCACTTCAGTTCTCTAATTACTCGTATATTTGTGTCCATTTGTATAATATGAAATTATTTAATCTGTGTGACACCAGAACTATGGAGAAAGTAATCCGTACACACAGACAGGTTAAACCTGGAACAAAAATGACACCTCACCCTGCCAACCACTGTTGCTTCTGGTGTCAGGTGTCTACACGTTTACACCGGACTAAATAAGTATTATCACCTAAAAAACCAGCCACAAGTTATTTCACAACATTGCCCAACCAACCAACTCACTGCCACCACTAACCTTCAGGGCAGCCACTTCTACCCAAAGTATGAGCTGCTTGGATTTCTCAAGTTTCTCCTTACTTTGGACTGCTGCCATTGGTGTGTCAATCAATCCAGGTAGCACACAGTTTACACGAATGGCTTTGCTGAAATGGTAAGGAGTTTCAGAAACTTCCACTTCATTGTGGATGAATCTTAGTACAAAATATCGTTGTTTATATATAAGGAAAATAATTACCAACATTAAAGCAAATACTGTACAATACATAGAAGCCATGATTGTATGCATGCCTATACGAGTATGGTTTAGCTACCCCGCCAATTCCGCAGCACACGTCTTGAAAGAATTCCTCCTTTGCTGGTAGTATAGCCACTCATACCGTCTCTTCCAGTTTTCGCCAAAATACTTGAAACATTCCCTATTGCACCCTTGGAATCTCTTCCATTTTCCAGCAGTGATGTTACAAATGCCTAGGCTACTAAGATAATTCCCTGTGGAGTACTGGATAATAATAATATTAGATTCTCTGTTGCCTGAGTATCAGTACTAATTTCATTATAATTTGACCATATTCTGTCTGTTTTAATGTCACATACTATTATTCACTGAAACGATTGTCAGAACTTGGAACTGACCGTCAGGGTGACATCAGTATGTTTCTGCCAGTGGTCATCATCAGGCTTTAATATGGATGAGAAAATGCTCACGCTGGCATAGTTGACTAGCAGTGAGGGCGGGGCGCCACACAAGTCCTGGCTTGACTTCATGGCATCCTCCACACTCCTCCTGTCTCTCACGTCTGGGATATATTTAAACATGTTTTGTAAACAATAGCACCAAAATTCCGCCAACCAAACAGTTCTCATGTGCAAATGGCAATTAATAGAAATGTTTTGTGTAGCGTCAAGCCAGAAAATATGTTGGTGTTGTGAGGTACTTAATGTTGACATTTGAATCCAATTAGGAAGTTAAATGGATGTCACCTGTATGGACCTAAAACCAAATTAGAATATTTACCTCAGAACTGCAAGATTGGGGCACGATAAGAGTGTCATTAGATTGCTTATTGTCAAATACATTTAACAAATGCCAATCTTCTCCTTCGGCCAGTAAGTGAGTGTATCATCCGGCCTTTCAAGTAGAAGTGTGGACATGCCAACACCAAAGAAAGCAGAAATGAGCGTGCTTCACCACTTGTGAGATGTTATTTTTATATTCTGATTGAGCTGCAGATTAAGCAGCCTGAGCCACATTCCTTGGGGAATTATGAGAGAGAGAGAGAGAATTATCCACTCATTTTCAGCACTCCTGAGGTAGAAACAGCATTCCTGAGTTTTCAATACACTCACTGAAAAAAAAAAAAAAAGCCGAATAAGCAAAATAAACGTGCCAACCTGTTCAGTGCACCAAGCAACACGTGCCATATATAATTTGTAGAAGGAGGATGAAACAAAAGCATTTCATTTAACTTATGTTTGTTCATTAGTACTTGGTCTTCCCATCCATAGCATTCAGTACAATTATTAAGAGATTTGGCATGCTGCCAGTGTTGGGAATATCTTTAAGAGACAGGAAAAGATCAACTTGGGTGGGAGAACAGCCTAAAGTCAAAGATATTATAGAAGTTATAAAAGACCAGAAATGGAGGTGGGCAAGCCATATAGCAAGAATAAGCGACAACCGATGTAGCAAGAGACTGACTGACTGGACACCAAGAGACTGTAAGCGTTGCAGAAAAAGGCCAGACAGGAGATGGCGAGATGAGATAGAGAAATTTACAAGGAAAACTTGGCAAAGATTGGCTCAGTCAAGGAATTCGTGGAAAAGGTTAGGGGAGGCCTTTGTTCAGCAGTGGACTAGTTACGGCTGCTGCTGCTGCTGCTGCTGATATATATATACATATATATATATATATATATATATATATATATATATATATATATATATATATATATATATATATATATATATATATATATATATATATATATATATATATATATATATATATATATATATATATATATATATATATTTTGCCAGACGCCTTAATCCCGTACGGGGTGGCCACAAACAAACCGCCTCCACGTTGCCCTGTCCCCCGCCATTTTACTCCCCTGCTTCCAACTCACACCCCCTCTCATATACTTCTCCATTCCATCCCTCCATTTCATCGTCGGCCTCCCTCCCTCTTCCCTCCTCCACCTCACTTACATACAGTCTCCTCGTCAGTCTCTCACCCTCCATCCTCTCCACATGGCCAAACCACCTTAGTGTGTTCCTCCTAACGCTTCCTATCACATCCACATCCACACCACAACGCTCCTTTATATCCTCATTTGTCAGCCTGATTCTCAATGTGACTCCACAGGCTCCTCTGAAATAACTCATTTCCACTGCTCTCACTCTTGACTTGTGTCCTTCCAACAAAGTCCAAGCTTCACTTCCATACATTAGAGTTGGTATCACAATACTGTCATGTAGTAACTTTTTTCATTTCCATGCTCACTTCACTGTTTCTTATCACTGCTTTCAAGGAACCAGCAACCTTTCTTCCTTGTTGTATCCTTTCAAGCACTTCACCCTCCAACATCACATCACACTCCCTAAGAACTTAAACGTGCTCATATTTTCCATTTCCTCGCTATCCAACCTCACTCTACATTCACTGACATCACCTCTCCCAAAGACCATCACTTTACTCTTCCCTACATTCACCTTTAGATTCTGTTTCTTACACACTCTCCCAAACTCATCCACCAAGCCTTGCAGCTGCCCTTCGTCTTCACTTAACAACACAGTATCATCTGCAAACAACAGTATAGGGAGTTTCCAAACACTACCCTCTCTCACTAGGGCCACTCCAACATCCACTGCCCTACTTTGTATCTCTTTTATTTCGCCATCCACGTACAGATTGAACAAACATGGAGACATGACACATCCCTGTTTCAACTCAGCCATCAAAGAGAAAAATTCACTCAGTTTACCATCCACACGCACTGTAGCCTTAGCACCACACAGACATCATATATATATATATATATATATATATCATCAGCCGTTTGAATATCCACTGCAGGACCGGCCTATCCTGACCGAAGTCGCGACGATACAGCCAATGTATCTCTACCAAGTGGCTTAGGTCTAGTAGAGATTTTATGTAGGGTGAGAAGTGCTTGTAAGTGTTATTGCAGTGTTGTAGTGGCTTTGGATGTGTGTGTGTGTTCTGTGATCCAAGTGTAATCGGCCCGCGCAGTCTGACTGGGTACAAGCATACTTTATAGTAAGCGACACTGATTCAGCCACAGCACCCCTTGTGTCCGCCAATGTAGTACGTGGCCGGGTGAAGACTTCCAAAGTTTATTATCCTGGCGGGGCGCGAACCCTGGTTCACCCGTGTACGAAACACACATTCTACCACTGTACCACAGAGGCTCCATATATATATATATATATATATATATATATATATATATATATATATATATATATGTGTGTGTGTGTGTGTGTGTGTGTGTGTGTGTGTGTGTGTGTGTAATTCACCAGGTCAGTCAGGATCACTTGATGGTCGTGATCATCAGCTTTTACCCTCCTGGAAGGGAGCTGAGAGCTCATATAGTCCGATCTAAGGGTAAGGCTGTGACCTTCACACACGCACACACCCATCCCCTTGCTCAAGGGGGACAGTTACCACACACTTCGTCAGTGAAACTTTTCGCAACCTGAGCGAGGTGCGAACTCCCATCCACAAGTTGGCAAGCGGGAACGTTACCACTGCGCCAGCGAGTGTGTGTGTGTGTGTGTGTGTGTGTGTGTGTGTGTGTGTGTGTGTGTGTGTGTGTAAAATATACAGTGACGGACTTTTACTCATCTACCGGCAGTTTGTGATCTTCCTTTTTTTTTTTTTTTTCATTTTCACATTTGTTGAACCATTCACAGACGAAGGTAATTGCATCGCTCTTCATCTTCCATCATTTGCCTTGTATAGCTCGAGTATGATTAGGACGGGGAGAGATAAAAGCTAGCAAAAACAAATCGTCACCATAACAGTATACTATATATATATATATATATATATATATATATCTATATATATATATATATATATATATATATATATATATATATTGTTGCAAAACTTCTGTCAGTTTTCATATTCACACCGCATGTAAAAATTAGTTCTGGTGTTTCATACCTCTGGCAACACTCTTGTACTATGACCCAATGATTTATTTTCCAATAATAGATGATTAAGTGCAGGGTGGTTGCAGATGAAGGTTGCATATTCCAGGGTTGTACAGCAGCCATTTGATTTTTCGTATGTATATCTGTAATATTTATCATTTCCTCAATGCTTCATCAAGACCCAGAGTACAGGACTTCTTATCCGCACAGGAGACATACCTTAGCCTCACCCTTACCACTGAAATTACCGTTTTGGGTGATTTAAACGTCCATAATGTAGAATAGTTATTGCATTCTGCCTGGATTGACGATACTGGTCTAGAATGCGAGCTGTTTATAAAATCGATTAATCTCAAACAATCGGTAAAACAGTCAGCTAGTTGTGCCAGGCACAGGAAACCTCATCCGACAGCAGTTATTTTATTGCCTCGTTATTTTATTTCTCGTTTCTGCCATTTAGCATCAGTGCACATTAAAATTCAAAGGTAATGGTGAAAATGTTTTCAAGTTAAGCCCTCTGAAAATGTGTGATTTTGTGTTTGGCCTTTCAAGGTCATTCAGGGTCAAAGGTCATGCCACCAAATGAAACCCCATACGAGACTTCCTATATCTTGGTAAAAGTAAATATCTGTCTTCAACGAGTTTCGAGTTATAGCCCCCTTAATATGCGTGACCTTGACTTTCATCTTTCAAGGTCACTTATGGTCAAAGGTCAAGGTACCAATTTAAAAACCCATATGGGATTTCCTTTATGTTGATAATAGTCAATATGTTTCTTCAAACAGTTTCGAGTTATAGTCCCCTGAATATCCGTGACCTTGAGTTTGACCCTTCATTGTCATTCAAGGTGAAATATCTTGGTGCCAAATGAAATTCCACATCATGAGTTCCTGTATGTTCCAAATAGTAAATATCTCTATCTTCAACAATTTCAAGTTATAATCATCTGAAAATCCTGACCTTGATTTGGCCTTTCAGAGTCACTCGATTACCTCCAAAATTTAATCACTTTCTTTTGGGACCAGTGGCCACATACCCTGAAAGTTTCATGGAATGTTGCTAACAAACAAACAAAGAAACTCGACCAAAAACAATATCTAGCGGACTCCATCCAGGTGAGGTAACTAGAATCCCAGATAATCCCGACCATAGCACCTAACTCTTGGATCTAGTCCTCGCAAACTAACAACCAGATCAAAACAGAGTAGAGGTAATGTTGCCACTTGAATCCTCCAACCACAATTTCACCAAAGCTTTATTAAGCAGTTGCCCTAAACCTCCCCATTTTGAACCAGTCAGCCTGACCCGATGGCACTTTGATGGGGCAGACTGGGGTGGATTTAGAAATTTTCTTGCTGATATTCGAAGGCAGTCCTTCTTCTCCACTGACATCAATTCTTCCCAATCCCACATTAATGACTGAATACAAGCTGGTATGGAATTGTTCATATCCAAACAGTTTACTAAAAGATCGGACTCCACAAAATAGTTTGAGAGCAATTGTACCTAAGCAGCAACCCAAAAGTCCTTAGCATATTAGCTTAACTTAAAATGAAACATCTGAATCCCTCAGTAAATTTAAAATTGCTAAAAACCATGGAAAAGTAGTAAGAACTCTCTCTAAATCAAACTTTCTTCACAACCAAGAATCCAAACTATTAAACAAACCTCATGACAACAGAATATTCTGGTCATCTCTCAGTTCTTTCAATAATAACTTTAACAACTCATCACCCATTCCCCCAATAAAAATCTTCAGATGGAACAAATATAAATGACCCATGTTGAAAAGAGAGCATCCTTGCTAGTACATTTGCCAGAAATACTGCGGTAGAGGAAGTCAGTTGGAACGTCCCTGCACCAGAACTTGACTCTCCCGAAAATTCTCCACTTAAGATGGTCTAGATACATAAAATCCATCCTAGACAGTCTACCACTTAACAAAGCTCCAGGTCCAGGTGGAACTCCTCCGATCATTTCGAAAACGTGTTCCTCAGAACTTGCCCCTGCTCTAACTAAATCATTCAGACGATGCCTATGTACATTTTCATTCTCTACTTCGTGGAAAGAGCCAATTTCCACCCAGTTCCAAAGAAAGGAAGTTCCTCTGACTCCTCTGTTTAATAATCAGTAACTATGACATGTCTACTCTGTAAATTATTTGAGACTGTAGTATTTCAAATTGTAGTTAAAAAGCACATTGTTGAACATTTTGAATCCAACAACTTAATTAGCGACAGAGACTACAGTTTTTGCTACGAATGATCCAGTGTTCATATCCATATTCTCTAGACTCATACCATTCATCAATCAATTGACCAACAAGGAGAAAACCATAGATTAGCCATTGATATTTCTAAAGCTTTTGGCAGAGTGTGGCACTGATCCCTACTGTCCAAACTCCCCTGCTATGGCCTATCATCTTTTGTTTCACTCAGTTCCTCATATCTTAGCGATAGAAAGATAAAAGTAAAAGTATATGATGCATATTCTAATTTCCGCTTGATTAATGTTGGCGTGTCACAAGGATCAGTCCTGGCACCAACCCTATTCTTAATTCATGTTGATGATCTCTTATCTATCACCCATAATCACTTTCACTCATATGCAGATGATTCAAGACGTCACAGTTCCTTTACACTTAAACATCCATTCACAAAATAAAATACCTCTAACTCGCAGCTCAGTGCAGCAATCTCCATAAACCAAGACTTAAAATCACTGACTGGAGACAAGGTAACACCTGGGAAAACGAAATAGATACGGTTTACTAAGAGACAAAATCTCTTGCTAAAACCACTTCAGAGAAACTTGGATTATTATTCAGACTCCGTAACTGCTTCACTGACGAGCAGTTAGCGACTGTATAATTTCCAAGAGTCATGTTCGCTCTCTATTGCTAACCCTTGTGGAATGGATGTGCAGAAGTTGCCCTAAAGCAACTGGACAATATTCAGAACAAAGCTGTGGGAATTATTAATATCTCTGCAATTGCAAATGAACTACCTCACCCTATGAGTAAGAAAGAATGTTGCCCTCCCTTGCATTATTTTACAGATACTTTTATGGCAAATGCTCGGACGAAATTGCAGCCATTGTGCCACATCTCCACAGTTTCCCCCATGCTACACAGGCATTTGATAACGTTCATGACTGGACTGTCACACTGCCATACTGCAGAACTTCTGCCAATCAGAAGCCTATTTTTCCCCGATCTGCATCTCTTTGAAACTCGCTCTTCCAGAACAGTTCCCTGACAAACTTCAACCAACAGCTGTTCAAGTCTAACTGTTACAGATTTTTTATGAATGGAGAAAATGTGAAATTTGGTGTATGAACTATTTTTTTTAAACTGATCTGTTTTTCCTTCTCCAGTTTATCATCTGAAAAAAAAAAAAAATCTTTCAGGTTTTTTCTCCTCCTGCATTCCCTTTCGTCATATTTGGATCTTCCTGGACTCCAGATGGAAGAAAAGATTGGTACGTTAACCTTCGTTTGTCAGTATCTCAAAAGCTACAAATGCAAAAGAAATTGTTAGCAGACAAATAATCGTTATACAAGAACACCATCAATGCACACTTTGCGTACGCTTGGGAAAAAGGAGAAAGCTATCTGGTGTCATGCAGAATAATTCCACAGTTGTACTAAAATCTACGGATGGGAATAATAGATACAAATATACAATATAAATAACAATGCAATGCAATTTGTTTTATTCTCCATCTATCAATACTGCATGTATTGTTTGAGGCAATGAACAGGCCTGTGATGTTAATTTTATTTTTATTTTTTTTTTAGTCGAGTATAATATTGCTGTTGTATGTGCAGCAGACGCATCACAGATTAAGACTTATTTCCAGTGCTTGTAAAATCTGAGAAACAGTTGTTGATTTGTGACGAACAACCGAATGTCTAACGAACCCATAAACTTCACCCATCACGTCCCGACCGATTTTCCACCACTGACTCCCCCCAGTCCTGACCAATTTTGGAAAAAAAAAAAAATTGGCTCAAACCTCCCCTTTTGGTGAGAAACATCGAAAATTCATAGAGAAATCGCTCACCTGAGATTTAAAATACTCGATACAGGTAGCAGTACCTCCTTACCTTATTGTGTTTTCTATCAGGTTGGCTCCAAAGAAAACGAGTTCTATGGGAGGGTAACTATTCCACACCACTCATAGACGGTATTTATTTATTTATTTGGTACGAATTTATATGTAGTGCGAGAGTATATTGGTTTTCAAACAGTAATATATGCAATATAAGCATTGTTTCTCTCACTAACACATCAACATACCTGACCTTTTTTGATGACATTACCTGATCATCATTTCTGGCAGTTTCTTCCTCTAATGCTATGTAAACTTTGTCCTCCACAATGTCATCGATTGGGGAATCACTCTGGCCCTGAATGTCTTTATTGGCCAGGTCACAGGTAACAGGTGAATTGCCGAGACAATGGCTTGCGGGGGGCGGTCATGCGGGATAAGGCATTGTCCCTGCCTGGCATCTTGTAGAGGAATAGAGGAAGGTGTCCCGTGTATACATACCAAAAATCATGTGCCAAAATTGAAAATTGTGCAAATTATGAACCTTGCAATTGTGCGACGTACCAGTACATCGACGGGTCTAACTGTGACAAAATGTTGCGATGTAGCCATACATCGATGGGATGCCTCAGGTTAAATGCTACTGCACCTAACACTGTACGCCTACTGTTGGTTATAAGACTATAAATGTTCTGTAAATTATTTCATACAAATTTGAGGGTTGAATTACTACTGTTATATACTTAATGCTGTGCGTTGGAATGCATTAATTTTAAGAACTAGATGACCTGGCAACCCGTATCATGGAATATTATGAAGTACTTCATGATATGGGATGTGGGGCTAACTGTATAAGATAGGATGTAACAGCTTTACTTTATTTGTCAAACTAGCACAAATAAAAACAATAACATTCCTATGTCTAAGAATGTGATTATTTAATGAACTTTCATTTAAATTAGTCTTTGGCATCTCTACCCATGAGTTAGAAAAAAGAGATATTGCTGGGAAAATTATACTCTTTTTACTCTAACTTGGCCTAAAATTGTCACCGTCCATTTTGGATGCTGAGCTGTAACAATACTGTTAATGAACAGCAGAATATGATGCTAGTCACGAGGAATTTCTGTGGAAAGCACATGGAGACACAGGACTGTCTTTAACTGCCACTGAGCTACATAAAAAAAAGTTGTAAAAGGTGGAAAATCTGGTCCAAGTTAGGGTGAAGGAACTATGGAGGACATTTAACCCAAGACGTCCCGTCGCCGTATGGGTACCTTTTGCATTTGCCAGTCCCGTCGATGTACTGGTATGTTTTGCAATTGCAAGGTCCCTAATTTGTAAAATTTTCAATTTCTGCTCATGATTTTTCGTACGTATATTCGGGACACCTTCCTCTATTCCTCTACAAGATGCCAAGCAGGGACATTGCTTTACACCACCTAACCTCCCTCCCCCCCCACACGCCATTGTCTCAGCAATTCACCTGTTACCAGTGACCTGGCCAATAAAGACATTCAGGGCCAGAGTGATTCCTCAATCGATGACAATGTGGAGGACAAAGTTTACATAGCATTAGAGGAAGAAACAGTCAGAAATGATGATCAGGTAATGTGACAAAAGAAGGTCAGGAATGGTGATGAGTTAGTGAGTGAAACAATGCTTATAATGCCTATATTACTGTTTGAAAACCAATATACTCTCATACTACATATATATTCGTACCAAATAAATAAATAAATACCATTTATGAGTGGTGTGGAATAGTTATCCTCCCATAGAACTCGTTTTCTTTGCAGCCAGCCTGATAGAAAACCCAGTAAGGTAAGGAGGTACTCCTACCTGTATCGAGTATTTTAGACCTCAGGTGAGCGATTTCTCTATGAATTATCGATGTTTCTCACCAAAAGCAGAGGTTTTAGCCAAAAAAAAAAAAAAAAAAAAAAATGGTCAGGACTGGGGGGTGTAAGAGGTGCGAAAGTGGTCGGGACGTGACAGGTTAAAGATCACCCATAAAAGTAACAAACTACTTTACTGGTGCTGAATAACTGTCATCTTATTCCACTTCAGGAGGCAATAAGGTAAGTAAACTGATATTTATAATCATGTTATTGTCAGAGAGACCTTAAAGAAAGTGAAGTGGCGTTGTAAGGTGAGAACCTTGTATTAATTACAGTTTGTCAGGAGAGCTTAATTCTGACAAGACATGATGGAGAGAGAGAGAGAGAGAGAGAGAGAGAGAGAGAGATTGGGAAGAGCAGGGAAGTAGAGAGACAACATCGCCCAACCAACCAACTCACTGCCACCACTAACCTTCAGGGCAGCCACTTCTACCCAAAGGTATGAGCTGCTTGGACTTCTCAAGTTTCTCCTTACTTTGGACCGGTGCCATTGGTGTGTCAATCAATCCAGGTAGCACACAGTTTACACGAATGGCTTTGCTGAAATGGTAAGGAGTTTCAGAAACTTCCACTTCATTGTGGATGAATCTTAGTACAAAATATCGTTGTTTTTATATGAGGAAAATAATTACCAACATTAAAGCAAATACTGTACAATACATAGAAGCCATGATTGTATGCATGCCAATACGAGTATGGTTTAGCTACCCCGCCAATTCCGCAGCACACGTCTTGAAAGAATTCCTCCTTTGCTGGCAGTATAGCCACTCATACCGTCTCTTCCAGTTTTCGCCAAAATACTTGAAATATTCACTATTGCACCCTTGGAATCTCTCTCATTTTCCAGCAGTGATGTTACAAATGCCTAGGTTACTAAGATAATTCCCTGTGGAGTACTGGATAATAATAATAGTAGATTCTCTGTTGCCTGAGTATCAGTACTAATTTCATTATAATTTGACCATATTCTGTCTGTTTTAATGTCACATACTATTATTCACTGAAACGATTGTCAGAACTTGGAACTGACCGTCAGGGTGACATCAGTATGTTTCTGCCAGTGGTCATCATCAGGCTTTAATATGGATGAGAAAATGCTCACGCGGGCATAGTTGACTAGCAGTGAGGGCGGGGCGCCACACAAGTCCTGGCTTGACTTCATGGCATCCTCCACACTCCTCCTGTCTCTCACGTCTGGGATATATTTAAACATGTTTTGTAAACAATAGCACCAAAATTCCGCCAACCAGACAGTTCTCATGTGCAAATGGCAATTAATAGAAATGTTTTGTGTAGTGTCAAGCCAGAAAATATGTTGGTGTTGTGAGGTACTTAATGTTGACATTTGAATCCAATTAGGAAGTTAAATGGATGTCACCTGTATGGACCTAAAACCAAATTAGAATATTTTACCTCAGAACTGCAAGATTGGGGCACGATAAGAGTGTCATTAGATTGCTTATTGTCAAATACATTTAACAAATGCCAATCTTCTTCGGCCAGTAAGTGAGTGTATCATCCGGCCTTTCAAGTAGAAGTGTGGACATGCCAACACCAAAGAAAGCAGAAATGAGCGTGCTTCACCACTTGTGAGATGTTATTTTTATATTCTGATTGAGCTGCAGATTAAGCAGCCTGAGCCACATTCCTTGGGGAATTATGAGAGAGGGAGAGAGAGAGAGAGAGAGAGAGAGAGAGAGAGAGAGAGAGAGAGAATTATCCACTCATTTTCAGCACTCCTGAGGTAGAAACAGCATTCCTGGGTTTTCAATACACTCACTGAAAAAAAAAAAAAAAAAAAAAGCCGAATAAGCAAAATAAACGTGCCAACCTGTTCAGTGCACCAAACATCACGTGCCATATATAATTTGTAGAAGGAGGATGAAGCAAAAGCATTTCATTTAACTTATGTTTGTTCATTAGTACTTGGTCTTCCCATCCACAGCATTCAGTACAATTATTAAGAGATTTGGCATGCTGCCAGTGTTGGGAATATCTTTAAGAGACAGGAAAAGATCAACTTGGGTGGGAGAACAGACTAAAGTCAAAGATATTATAGAAGTTATAAAAGACCAAAAATGGAGGTGGGCAAGCCATATAGCAAGAATAAGCGATAACCGATGTAGCAAGAGACTGACTGACTGGACACCAAGAGACTGTAAGCGTTGCAGAAAAAGGCCAGACAGGAGATGGCGAGATGAGATAGAGAAATTTGCAGGGAAAACTTGGCAAAGATTGGCTCAGTCAAGGAATTCGTGGAAAAGGTTAGGGGAGGCCTTTGTTCAGCAGTGGACTAGTTACGGCTGCTGCTACTGCTGCTGATATATATATATATATATATATATATATATATATATATATATATATATATATATATATATATGTATGTATATATATATATTGCCAGACGCCTTAATCCCGTACGGGGTGGCCACAAACAAACCGCCTCCACGTTGCCCTGTCCCCCGCCATTGTACTGCCCTGCTCCCAACTCACACCCCCTCTCTCATATACTTCTCCATTCCATCCCTCCCTCGCATCGTCGGCCGCCCCCTCCCTCTTCCCTCCTCCACCTCACTCACATACAGTCTTCTCGTCAGTCTCTCACCCTCCATCCTCTCCACATGGCCAAACCACCTTAGTGTGTTCCTCCTAACGCTTCCTATCACATCCACATCCACACCACAACGCTCCTTTATATCCTCATTTGTCAGCCAGATTCTCAATGTGACTCCACAGGCTCCTCTGAAATAACTCATTTCCACTGCTCTCACTCTTGACTTGTGTCCTTCCAACAAAGTCCAAGCTTCACTTCCATACATTAGAGTTGGTATCACAATACTGTCATGTAGTAACTTTTTCATTTCCATGCTCACTTCACTGTTTCTTATCACTGCTTTCAAGGAACCAGCAACCTTTCTTCCTTGTTGTATCCTTTCAAGCACTTCACCCTCCAACATCACATCACACTCCCTAAGAACTTAAACGTGCTCATATTTTCCATTTCCTCGCTATCCAACCTCACTCTACATTCACTGACATCACCTCTCCCAAAGACCATCACTTTACTCTTCCCTACATTCACCTTTAGATTCTGTTTCTTACACACTCTCCCAAACTCATCCACCAAGCCTTGCAGCTGCCCTTCGTCTTCACTTAACAACACAGTATCATCTGCAAACAACAGTATAGGGAGTTTCCAAACACTACCCTCTCTCACTAGGGCCACTCCAACATCCACTGCCCTACTTTGTATCTCTTTTATTTCCCCATCCACGTACAGATTGAACAAACATGGAGACATGACACATCCCTGTTTCAACTCAGCCATCAAAGAGAAAAATTCACTCAGTTTACCATCCACACGCACTGCAGCCTTAGCACCACACAGACATTATATATACATATATATATATATATATATATATATATATATATATATATATATATATATATATATATATCATCATCAGCCGTTTGAATATCCACTGCAGGACCGGCCTATCCCGACCGAAGTCGCGACGATACAGCCAATGTATCTCTACCAAGTGGCTTAGGTCTAGTAGAGATTTTATGTAGGGTGAGAAGTGCTTGTAAGTGTTATTGCAGTGTTGTAGTGGCTTTGGATGTGTGTGTGTGTGTTCTGTGATCCAAGTGTAATCGGCCCGCGCAATCTGACTGGGTACAAGCATACTTTATAGTAAGCGACACTGGTTCAGCCACAGCACCCCTTGTGTCCGCCAATGTAGTACGTGGCCGGGTGAAGACTTCCAAAGTTTACTACCCTGGCGGGGCGCGAACCCTGGTTCACCCGTGTACGAAACGCACATTCTACCACTGTACCACAGAGGCTCCATATATATATATATATATATATACATATATATATATATATATATATATATATATATATATATATATATATATATATATATATATATACATGTGTGTGTGTGTGTATGTGTGTGTAATTCACCAGATCGGTCAGGATCACTTGATGGTCGTGATCGTCAGCTTTTACCCTCCTGGAAGGGAGCTGAGAGCTCATATAGTCCGATCTAAGGGTAAGGCTGTGACCTTCACACATGCACACACCCATCCCCTTGCTCAAGGGGGACAGTAACCACACACTTCGTCAGTGAAACTTTTCGCAACCTGAGCGAGGTGTGAACTCCCATCCACAAGTTGGCAAGCGGGAACGTTACCACTGCACCAGCGAGTGTGTGTGTGTGTGTGTGTGTGTGTGTGTGTGTGTGTGTGTGTGTGTGTGTAAAATATACAGTGACGGACTTTTACTCATCTACCGGCAGTTTGTGATCTTCCTTTTTTTTTTTTTTCATTTTCACATTTGTTGAACCATTCACAGACGAAGGTAATTGCATCGCTCTTCATCTTCCATCATTTACCTTGTATAGCCCGAGTATGATTAGGACGGGGGGAGATAAAAGCTATCAAAAACAAATCGTCACCATAACAGTATACTATATATATATATATATATATATATATATATATATATATATATATATATATATATATATATATATATATATATATATATATATATATATATATATATATATATATATATATTTTGTTGCAAAACTTCTGTCAGTTTTCCTATTCACATCGCATGTAAAAATTAGTTCTGGTGTTTCATACCTCTGCCAACACTCTTGTACTATGACCCAATGATTTATTTTCCAATAATAGATGATTAAGTGCAGGGTGGTTGCAGATGAAGGTTGCATATTCCAGGGTTGTACAGCAGCCATTTGATTTTTCGTATGTATATCTGTAATATTTATCATTTCCTCAATGCTTCCTCAAGACCCAGAGTACAGGACTTCTTATCCGCACAGGAGACATACCTTAGCCTCACCCTTACCACTGAAATTACCGTTTTGGGTGATTTAAACGTCCATAATGTAGAATAGTTATTGCATTCTGCCTGGATTGACGATACTGGTCTAGAATGCGAGCTGTTTGTAAAATCGATTAATCTCAAACAATCGGTAAAACAGTCAGCTAGTTGTGCCAGGCACAGGAAACCTCATCCGACAGCAGTTATTTTATTGCCTCGTTATTTTATTTCTCGTTTCAAAGGTAATGGTAAAAATGTTTTCAAGTTAAGCCCTCTGAAAATGTGTGATTTTGTGTTTGGCCTTTCAAGGTCATTCAGGGTCAAAGGCCATGCCACCAAATGAAACCCCATACGAGACTTCCTATATCTTGGTAAAAGTAAATATCTGTCTTCAACGAGTTTCGAGTTATAGCCCCCTTAATATGCGTGACCTTGACTTTCATCTTTCAAGGTCACTTATGGTCAAAGGTCAAGGTACCAATTTAAAAACCCATATGGGATTTCCTTTATGTTGATAATAGTCAATATGTTTCTTCAAACAGTTTCGAGTTATAGTCCCCTGAATATCCGTGACCTTGAGTTTGACCCTTCATTGTCATTCAAGGTGAAATATCTTGGTGCCAAATGAAATTCCACATCATGAGTTCCTGTATGTTCCAAATAGTAAATATCTCTATCTTCAACCAGTTTCAAGTTATAATCATCTGAAAATCCTGACCTTGATTTGGCCTTTCAGAGTCACTCGATTACCTCCAAAATTTAATCACTTTCTTTTGGGACCAGTGGCCACATACCCTGAAAGTTTCATGTAATGTTGCTAACAAACAAACAAAGAAACTCGACCAAAAACAATATCTAGCGGACACCATCCAGGTGAGGTAACTAGAATCCCAGATAATCCCGACCATAGCACCTAACTCTTGGATCTAGTCCTCGCAAACAACCAGATCAAAACAGAGTAGAGGTAATGTTGCCACTTGAATCCTCCAACCACAATTTCACCAAAGCTTTATTAAGCAGTTGCCCTAAACCTCCCCATTTTGAACCAGTCAGCTTGACCCGATGGCACTTTGATGGGGCAGACTGGGGTGGATTTAGAAATTTTCTTGCTGATATTCGAAGGCAGTCCTTCTTCTCCACTGACATCAATTCTTCCCAATCCCACATTAATGACTGAATACAAGCTGGTATGGAATTGTTCATATCCAAACAATTTACTAAAAGATCGGACTCCACAAAATAGTTTGAGAGCAATTGTACCTAAGCAGCAACCCAAAAGTCCTTAGCATATTAGCTTAACTTAAAATGAAACATCTGAATCCCTCAGTAAATTTAAAATTGCTAAAAACCATGGAAAAGTAGTAAGAACTCTCTCTAAATCAAACTTTCTTCACAACCAAGAATCCAAACTATTAAACAAACCTCATGACAACAGAATATTCTGGTCATCTCTCAGTTCTTTCAATAATAACTTTAACAACTCATCACCCATTCCCCCCAATAAAAATCTTCAGATGGAACAAATATAAATGACCCATGTTGAAAAGAGAGCATCCTTGCTAGTACATTTGCCAGAAATACTGCGGTAGAGGAAGTCAGTTGGAACGTCCCTGTACCAGAACTTGACTCTCCCGAAAATTCTCCACTTAAGATGGTCTAGATACATAAAATCCATCCTAGACAGTTTACCACTTAACAAAGCTCCAGGTCCAGGTGGAACTCCTCCGATCATTTCGAAAACGTGTTCCTCAGAACTTGCCCCTGCTCTAACTAAATCATTCAGACGATGCCTATGTACATTTTCATTCTCTACTTCGTGGAAAGAGCCAATTTCCACCCAGTTCCAAAGAAAGGAAGTTCCTCTGACCCCTCTGTTTAATAATCAGTAACTATGACATGTCTACTCTGTAAAGTATTTGAGACTGTAGTATTTCAGATTGTAGTTAAAAAGCACATTGTTGAACATTTTGAATCCAACAACTTAATTAGCGACAGAGACTACAGTTTTTGCTACGAATGATCCAGTGTTCATATCCATATTCTCTTGACTCATACCATTCATCAATCAATTGACCAACAAGGAGAAAACCATAGATTAGCCATTGATATTTCTAAAGCTTTTGGCAGAGTGTGGCACTGATTCCTACTGTTCAAACTCCCCTGCTATGGCCTATCATCTTTTGTTTCACTCAGTTCCTCATATCTTAGCGATAGAAAGATGAAAGTAAAAGTATATGATGCATATTCTAATTTCCACTTGATTAATGTTGGCGTGTCACAAGGATCAGTCCTGGCACCAACCCTATTCTTAATTCATGTTGATGATCTCTTATCTATCACCCATAATCACTTTCACTCATATGCAGATGATTCAAGACGTCACAGTTCCTTTACACTTAAACATCCATTCACAAAATAAAATACCTCTAACTCGCAGCTCAGTGCAGCAATCTCCATAAACCAAGACTTAAAATCACTGACTGGAGACAAGGTAACAGCTGGGAAAACGAAATAGATACAGTTTACTAAGAGACAAAATCTCTTGCTAAAACCACTTCAGAGAAACTTGGATTATTATTCAGACTCCGTAACCGCTTCACTGACGAGCAGTTAGCGACTGTATAATTTCCAAGAGTCATGTTTGCTCTCTATTGCTAACCCTTGTGGAATGGATGTGCAGAAGTTGCCCTAAAGCAACTGGACAATATTCAGAACAAAGCTGTGGGAATTATTAATATCTCTGCAATTGCAAATGAACTACCTCACCCTATGAGTAAGAAGGAATGTTGCCCTCCCTTACATTATTTTACAGATACTTTTATGGCAAATGCTCGGAAGAAGTTGCAGCCATTGTGCCACATCTCCACAGTTTCCCCCATGCTACACAGGCATTTGATAACGTTCATGACTGGACTGTCACACTGCCATACTGCAGAACTTCTGCCAATCAGAAGCCTATTTTTCCCCGATCTGCATCTCTTTGAAACTCGCTCTTCCAGAACAGTTCCCCGACAAACTTCAATCAACAGCTGTTCAAGTCTAACTGTTACAGATTTTTTATGAATGGAGAAAATGTGAAATATGGTGTATGAACTATTTTTTAAAACTGATTTGTTTTTCCTTCTCCAGTTTATCATCTGAAAAAAAAAAAAAAATCTTTCAGGTTTTTTCTCCTCCTGCATTCCCTTTCGTCATATTTGGATCTTCCTGGACTCCAGATGGAAGAAAAGATTAACCTTCGTTTGTCAGTATCTCAAAACCTACAAATGCAAAAGAAATTGTTAGCAGACAAATAATCGTTATACAAGAACACCATCAATGCACACTTTGCGTATGCTGGGGAAAAAGGAGAAAGCTATCAGGTGTCATGCAGAATAATTCCACAGTTGTACTAAAAGCTATGGATGGGAATAATAGATACAAATATACAATATAAATAACAATGCAATGCAATTTGTTTTATTCTCCATCTATCAATACTACATGTATTGTTTGAGGCAATGAACAGGCCTGTGATGTTTATTTTATTTTATTTTTTTTTTTAGTTGAGTATAATATTGCTGTTGTATGCGCAGCGGACGCATCACAGATTAAGACTTATTTCCAGTGCTTGTAAAATCTGAGAAACAGTTGTTGATTTGTGACGAGCAACCGATTGTCTAACGAACCCATAAACTTCACCCATCACGTCCCGACCGATTTTCCACCACTGACTCCCCGCAGTCCCGACCAATTTTGGAAAAAAAAAAAAATTTGGCTCAAACCTCCGCTTTTGGTGAGAAACATCGAAAATTCATAGAGAAATCGCTCACCTGAGATTTAAAATACTCGATACAGGTAGCAGTACCTCCTTACCTTACTGTGTTTTTAATCAGGCTGGCTCCAAAGAAAACGAGTTCTATGGGAGGGTAACTATTCCACACCACTCATAGACGGTATTTATTTATTTATTTGGTACGAATTTATATGTACTGCAAGAGTATATTGGTTTTCAAACAGTAATATATGCAATATAAGCATTGTTTCACTCACTAACACATCAACATACCTGACCTTTTTTGATGACATTACCTGTTCATCATTTCTGGCAGTTTCTTCCTCTAATGCTATGTAAACTTTGTCCTCCACAATGTCATCGATTGGGGAATCACTCTGGCCCTGAATGTCTTTATTGGCCAGGTCACAGGTAACAGGTGAATTGCCGAGACAATGGCGTGCGGGGGTGGGGGAGGTCATGCGGGATAAGGAATTGTCCCTGCCTGGCATCTTGTAGAGGAATAGAGGAAGGTGTCCCGTGTATACGTACCAAAAATCACGTGCCAAAATTGAAAATTGTGCAAATTATGAACCTTGCAATTGCGCGACGTACCAGTACATCGACGGGTCTAACTGTGACAAAATGTTGCGATGTACCCATACATTGATGGGATGCCTCGGGTTAAATGCTCCTGCACCTAACACTGTAGGCCTACTGTTGGTTATAAGACTATAAACGTTCTGTAAATTATTTCATACAAATTTGAGGGTTGAATTACTACTGTTATATACTTAATTCTGTGAGTTGGAATGCATTAATTTTAAGAACTAGATAACCTGGCAACCCGTATCATGGAATATTATGAAGTACTTCATGATATGGGATGTGGGGCTAACTGTATAAGATAGGATGTAACAGCTTTACTTTATTTGTCAAACTAGCACAAATAAAAACAATAACATTCCTATGTCTAAGAATGTGATTATTTAATGAACTTTCATTTAAATTAGTCTTTGGCATCTCTACCCATGAGTTAGAAAAAAGAGATATTGCTGGGAAAATTATACTCTTTTTACTCTAACTTGACCTAAAATTGTCACTGTCCGTTTTGGATGCTGACCTGTAACAATACTGTTAATGAACAGCAGAATATGATGCTAGTCACGAGAAATTTCTGTGGAAAGCACATGGAGATGCGGGATTGTCTTTAACTGCCACTGAGCTACATAAAAAAAAAGTTGTAAAAGGTGGAAAATCTGGTCCAAGTTAGGGTGAAGGAACTATGGACGACATTTAACCCAAGACGTCCTGTCGACGTATGGGTACGTTGCAACATTTTGCATTTGCCAGTCCCGTCGATGTACTGGTATGTTTTGCAATTGCAAGGTCCCTAATTTGCAAAATTTTCAATTATTGCTCATGATTTTTCGTACGTATATTCGGGACACCTTCCTCTATTCCTCTACAAGATGCCAAGCAGGGACAATGCCTTACACCACCTAACCTCTCCCCCCCCTGCTCGCCATTGTCTCAGCAATTCACCTGTTACCAGTGACCTGGCCAATAAAGACATTCAGGGCCAGAGTGATTCCTCAATTGATGACAATGTGGAGGATAAAGTTTACATAGCATTAGAGGAAGAAACAGTCAGAAATAATGATCAGGTAATGTGGCAAAAGAAGGTCAGGAATGGTGATGAGTTAGTGAGTGAAACAATGCTTATAATGCCTATATTACTGTTTGAAAACCAATATACTCTCATACTACATATAAATTCGTACCAAATAAATAAATAAATACCATTTATGAGTGGTGTGGAACAGTTATCCTCCCATAGAACTCGTTTTCTTTGCAGCCAGCCTGATAGAAAACCAAGTAAGGTAAGGAGGTACTCCTACCTGTATCGAGTATTTTAAACCTCAGGTGAGTGATTTCTCTATGAATTATCGATGTTTCTCACCAAAAGCAGAGGTTTTAGCCAAAAAAAAAAAAAATCCAAAAATGGGCAGGACTGGGGGGTGTAAGAGGTGCGAAAGTGGTCGGGACGTGACGGGTTAAAGATCATCCATAAAAGTAACAAACTACTTTACTGGTGCTGAATAACTGTCATCTTATGCCACTTCAGGAGGCAATAAGGTAAGTAAACTGATATTTATAATCATGTTATTGTCAGAGAGACCTTAAAGAAAGTGAAGTGGCGTTGTAAGGTGAGAACCTTGTATTAATTACAGTTTGTCAGGAGAGCTTAATTCTGACAAGACATGATGGAGAGAGAGAGAGAGAGAGAGAGAGAGAGAGAGATTGGGAAGAGCAGGGAAGTAGAGAGACATATGGAGGGGTGCATTAACTTCCAATTAATGTGGCCTGATGCCTGAGAACCTCAAACATGGTACTTTCATCTACTTGTTATAAACCAATTTCCGAATACTTAATGAGGCAAATTGACATCTTGTCTAACAGGGGACGGAGTAGGGAGAATATAAATTTACACTTGACACCCTTAGAGAAAATAAAGGAGTCGTAAATTTACATCTTGACCAACCTTACACAAAATAAAGGGAACGTAAATGTACAGCTTGACCAACGGGTGACAAACTGGGGAGGATGTAAATTTATGTGTCGACCAGAAATGGGCTAAACAAACTTCAACCAATTGCCTAATGTGATACCCTGTAAAGGATTATCTCAACAATATGTTCTCCACGCATAGTTCTCCCTACTCAAGAACGACAGTTCTTCCCCCAGCACATCACAGTTCTATGTAGCTCCCTCTTCAGGCATTTTCCTTTGTACTCATCTGTACTCAATGACGATTGCATTCTTCTAATGCACCAGAATCCCTTGCACCTCTCCTCATCAAAAGTACCATATTGCTCTATACCTGCAGGTACTAGACTGGGAACTCCTCCAGGGATGATATACTACATTTAACCCATAATTCGTTGGAAACTCAGTATAGTTTCATCCCCCTTGGTTGAACAAATCATATTCTTTTTCTTGGCAATGTCACTTTCATAAACCCTAAAACTAATGGTACCGTAATAAACCAAGCAAACATGAGATTCGATCAAGTGTTGACACTGCATTTAAATCCATGCACTCCAAGAGGATGGCCAGACTCATATTGTTAATTTCATGAGGAGAGAGAGAGAGAGAGAGAGAGAGAGAGAGGAGGTGAGAACGGGGTAAGGGGGTGGGTTAACATAATGTGTTCATAGCTGAGTGATATGAATCATTCAAAAATTGTGTTCCAGTGCTTGGGAAGTTTAGACATGACCATTGCACAATATTAGTTACGTAAATGTATGTGCCTACCGACGACAGGTTAATTTACTCTCTCTCTCTCTCTCTCTCTCTCTCTCTCTCTCTCTCTCTCTATATATATATATATATATATGTATATATATATATATATATAAATATATATATATACATATATATATATATATATATATATATATATATATATATATATATATATATATATTTGGATAGACAGGTAGACTGATTGATTAATAGAGAGAGAGAGAGAGAGAGAGAGAATGTCAGCAGACTTTTACTTAAGTTGACCATTTTTTCCTTAGTGATACACTGAACACAATGGCGCATCATGCAACAATACCTTTACCTCTGGCTAGTCTGTGATGCAATGGACATGAGAGTGACTCATCAGGCAGGAGAGCGACTCACCAGGCAGTAGTGTGACTCACCAGGCAGGAGAATGACTCACCTGGCAGGAGAGTAACTCATCAGGCAGGAGAGTGACTCATCAGGCAGGAGTGTGACTCACAAGGCAGGAGAGAAACTCATCAGGGACGAGAATGACTCATCAGGCAGGAGTGTGACTCACCAGGCAGGAGAGTAACTCATCAGAGACGAGAATGACTCATCAGGCAGGAGTGTGACTCACCAGGCAGGATTGACTCACCAGGCAGGAGAGTACTCATTAGACAAGAGAGTGAGTCACCAGGCAGGAGAGTGACTCATCAGGCACGAGTGTGACTCACCAGGCAAGAGAGTGACTCATCAGACAGGAGAGTGACCCACCAGGCAGGAGAGTGACTCATCAGGCAGGACAGTGACTCACTGGGCAGGACAGTGACTCATCAGGCAGGAGTGTGACTCACCAGGCAAGAGAGTGACTCATTAGGCAGGAGAGTGACTCATCAGGCAGGACAGTGACTCATCAGGCAGGAGTGTGACTCACCAGGCAAGAGAGTGACTCATTAGGCATGAGAGTGACTCACCAGGCAGGAGAGTGACCCATCAGGCAGGAGAATGACTCACCAGGCAGGAGAATGACTCATCAGGCAGGAGAGTGACTCATCAGGCAGGAGTGTGACTCGTCAGGCGGAAGAGTGACTCATCAGGCAGAAGTGTGACTCATCAGGCAGGAAGAGTGATTCTCCATGCAGGAGAGTGACTCACCGGGCAAGAGAGTGACTCACCGGGCAGGAGGGTGAGGGTGTGTTTGGCCGCCTGAAGGTTGATATCTGTGACCACCAGTCGGGCGCCCTCCTGGCCAGCACCTGACAGCATGCACGCCCAATGCCGCTCCCGCCGCCTGAAGTGACAGGCAGTAATTGGTTCACAGCAAACATTACCCTTTAAATATAAACCATTATCTGTAGTGCGTGCTCTGCCATCTCACTGAACAATTTTCTCTGTCAGTACCCAGTGCTTTCATCTCTCATTTATTATAAGCTCAGTCACACAGTGCTCAGTGCCCTCCACTTGCTGCACAGTACTGTCAGTCAGTACTCAATGCTCCTTCTTGAGTAGTATAGTTTTTCTTTTGGTACTGTAGTTATTATGTGCATTGGCGGACAGTAATATCACTGTTTTTTTCCTTTTTTTTTTTTTTACTGAAAAATGATCAAACACACATTTCTCTGAGAATAATATTGTGCGATCCATCACAGGTTATTGAATGTCATTGCTCACAATCCCAGTATTTATCATAATGAAATTAATCGACATTTATTTCTGCAATTGTACAAGCATCTGCATGTCACTGCTTTGTAAACAAGCTTCATGAGACCACATGGCACTGTTGAGTCACACACTAGAAAAACTCAGTTTAATCCATTCAGCCTGAGTATTCATTCTTTTTCTTCCTACCTCATACAAATTTATACAAATTAGGAGACAACGTTTGTATTAAGGAATTAACCAGTGCTGTATCAAACCTTTCCAGTTCGTGTAAGCTGAATGATGTCGCCTGGAGGTAGCAAATACAAACTTACTGATACTTCATCGGACTGAAGGGATTAGTGATAATATAAAGCCTGTGAGCACTCCTCCAGTCTGATGGCAACAGGGAGACTAACAGTATGGCAATGAGGTCTTGAGAAATCTTACTGACCAGCATAATTTTACATCAATACACACTGCTTGGTTACCATAGACTTAGGTTGCCGTGCAGTCAACAAAGGCGGTGTCGTCTAGCCAAACTGTCCGTGTACCCTGAGATTTAACGACATATTCTAGTGATGTGGTAGGTTTCGTGGCACATCTTACACAGCGATTTATTTTGCATGATTACCATTAACTTTCTCTCGTATGTTATTTACGGGAATAACGTTTTAATAACGAAATATAATAGTAACAAGGAAGGGGATACCGAGATATAATGTGCAGAATGAATTAATAAGGAAGACGTCTTACGAATTTTCCCCAGCCACTTCGAATATGACCTTTATATACCAGTCAAGCAGGTGGTGGCGACTGTCATCCATTCCTTTATTGTAGTGCTGTCTGCTTCTTCCTTTACGTTTATCGTCCTATTTCTGTATTTTCTTTCCTCTTTTCCTGTTTTTCTCATCCTCCCTGTCACACATATCATTGATCTTCTTATCACTTCAGCTGGCACGGCACTGGGTGACAAACCTAATGGTTTCCTGTAACCCAAGAAACCATTTACAATACCGTGGAGCCTAGTATGGTGCGCCTGTTAACTGGGTGGAGAGACGCAAATGACGAGCTAATCCAAGAACCTAACCATCACGTTCTTCCCTTTGCCTTGCTGTGGTGATGCACTGTCCACCACAGGGAGACATCGGTTCATTTCATGGGATGGGCCCACAGGGGCATTTGCCTTCCTGCGGTTGATGGGTCTGTTCAGCCAAAGAGACTGGGGTTACTCAACAAAAACAACAACAACACCTGGCTGGGAGAGTGTGGCAGGGAGAGGGGGTGAGAGGAAATTCTGGAAAAGATGGTAACAAGACCAGGGGGGAGGTGCAGTGATTCTGTGTGTCTTCGGTATTATAATGATGACCAGCAGCATATCTCTGTCCCCTGCCACCCATCCTCCCATCCACCCACAATATCATCTACCCTGCTCACTGTTCACCCATCCACCAACCCACCCCATCCATTCACTCACCCCTCCCACCTTGCCCACAACGTTTACTCACCTACCCACCTGCGAACCCTCTCCACCCATCTATCCACCATGCAACCCACTTGCACATTCAAAGTTCACCAGCACGATGACTTGTAAATTCACACACACACACACACACACACACACACACACACACACGCAGATGGGATAGCTCCTTTTATAGTGGAGGTAATATAACTGGTAGGCCTATTATCTAAAGCACAGTAACCTAGTTGACAAATGCCACCCATTAAGTGTAAATGTTCATACTTCCACAATAAACTGATGCTAAAGACAACGATTGCTTTCACAATAATATTCCCAAATTTATTATTCTACTCTTAACCCTTTTTCGGGCACTTGCCATTTTTCACGGAATTTTCCAAAACCATCTTAATATGCAAGTTCCATTAGGTCACTATCTGCTACGTCATTACAACGGTTACTGTGATGTTGACATCATATCCGTCAACGCTATTGCCGAAACATTAAGTAAAGTACTTCCTTTTACACTTGAGAGGTTTGCATCGTTTTGAGAATTTTGTAGGGGTTACTCAGTTGTCCGGAAAAAAAAAAAAAAAGTCATCCACAGTATTCCGGGAGAAGTCTCTTCAACTTCTTTTTTTTATTTTTTAACTCCCCTTGGCTTGTTTTTTCAACGTGTTCGATGTTCTCTTGTATTTTATCTGTCCTAGTCAGATCTGCAGCACAGATATATTCGTCCATCCGGCCATTGGCCAGTATCTCATTATCCTCCATATAAGCGGGAACTCGAGGCTAGGCTGCACAATCCCGACATTTAAGGCAATGGTAACCAGCCTCAAAAACCCATAAATGCCATTATGTGAGGAAGAATTCCCAACGACCCCTCAGATGGAAACAGTTAGAGTCTGCATAAAGGACATTTTTAACAAGCAAAAATATATTGTGTATTGTTCACAATATACTGGTAAGCGAGGTGCAACAAAGCCTCTGTCTTACAAGTATATGTCCGTCATGTGGGTGGCTTAGAATAGCAGTAGTCGTGAAGGGAGGAGAGACAGGATCATCACCATCTTGGATATAGAGTATGTATGTGACGCAGTCCAAAAATATGTATACTTGGCTCTTAGCGTTGCTAAAACCGAGACTAGATTGATCATGTTTGATTAAAAGAAATATTACTACATACAGTAGGCAATTTTGTGTCAGCTGGCAGCACTGTACAGTACACAAAGTACTGTACGTATACAAGAACAGGAGGTGGCGGGTTTGCCACACACCTCCAGCCAATATATTTACATACGTTTATAAAATGAGAAAGAACTCATAAGGTGTGTGTGTGTGTGTGTGTGTGTGTGTGTGTGTGTGTGTGTGTGTGTGTGTGTGTGTGTGTGTGTGTGGATTAATAGGGAGGAGGGGGACAGCGTGAACTTTGGATTAGTGGAGTGATTTAGCACCGTAATCCGTGTGTGTGTGTGTGTGTGTGTGTGTGTGTGTGTGTGTGTGTGTGTGTGTGTGTGTGTGTGTGTGTGTGTGTGTGTGTGTGTGTGTGTGAGAGAGAGAGAGAGAGAGAGAGAGAGAAATGTGGGCTTCTGGGGTAATATAGCTGCGAATACCGTACAAAATCTACTGACATAAATAATGTGCAATAATGTGTGAAGTGTAATGGGCAGTAAAGTACAATGATGGCCGAGCCCTCTCTTTTTCCCCTGGGCCATGGCATCTTACTGGGCCAAGTGATACTGGAAAACTCTACCACGATGACTAAAGCATCAACCACATCATATCGAAGGACGTTAGTTTAATTTCAATGTTGCTGCCTCCCAGACGTTTTCTTCTAGCTTAGGAGAGTCCCGCGGTAATGAATGGAACAATGAAGAACATATATCTAGCTACATGTGTCTCTATCTATCTATCTATATATCTATATATATATATATATATATATATATATATATATATATATATATATATGTATATGTATATATATAAATCCTAGACCTTTCAGGAAAAGTCTTTACTAGACTAAAAATAATATCTTGGTAGCAAGGACAGAGTAAGAAGCGTTATCGGTAGCGAAAGGTGTTAACGTTATCAGAGGTTTCAGTGCGACACACATTTTTGTACTGACGGAAGTGAGGATCCCCTTAGCCTACTGGTCTTCTGGTAATGGCTGCAAGACTGGGTAATGCCTTTTATAAAGTTAATCCCATCCAGACTCGATACCGTACGTAAAGTCTTCAACGGCGAAAACAGATGGGTCGACAGTTTTGGACATCATTTTGAATACCAGAACAAAAAGAATAAAAAGGGAGGGACAACTATAGACAACCAACAATACAGCAGAAGCTTTTTTATTTTTATCCCTACTGGTCAGGCTTATTTACGTTTTTTAGGCAATATATATTCACCCTCATTTTATTCCATGCTGGATCTGCCTCTGGTCTTCTTCACAGCCAGCCTTTGTAGGATACATCATCAAAGCCATACAGTTAATTCCCTGTAGAAACATCTGCTTTATTGCAGCTGCAATGAGAATGCCTTTAATGTCTTGTGTTGATGAATAGCTACGAAAATCCAGCTGTGCCGAATTTCATTAATTTACATTTGATTTTCAGCAACTAATGTCGCAATGATAATTTTTGTTTGAAGCCTGTAAACTAAAAAAAAAAAATCTCTGCAACCAGTGCTGTCCTATCTTCCCTTAATGTACATTTTCCTATGCATACTGTAAATATTTTGATTTGTGTTGTGTTACTCCGTTTCTTGCCAAAGTCAACAGTGAGACCGTTCTCACCTGCAACATCTGAACTTGGCAAAGCAAAGCACCTTGAAAGTAAAGCCTGTAAGGAGTGAGGGTACAGAGGAGAGAGAAGGCGACGAGGAGTATGGAATGTCAGCGGTAATAAGTGTGGGGTTATAATTCACCATGGTGACACAGTATCATACCCATTGAACAAGAAGCGGTGCCCAGAGCACAGCAAACCTGTCCCCGGCAGTCATTTTAGTGCTTTGACGTATAAACACAACAGGATATCTAGTCAAAGATTTCCACATATCAAATGTGGAGAGTAAATCGGGTGAAAAACTGACGATTTTATGCCCATCTGAGAATTTTTGGCCCGACTCTACATGACACCTGGGACCCCCTACCACTAACTGGGGGTGGCCTCCCTGATGTAATGGGGCATGTTATAGGATGCAGGATTGAAAGTTGCACCTTCAAGTTTTGGTTTCATGTCGATATGAAAAATCTGAAAGGAGTTACGGCAAAAATAATAATAATAATAATACATTTGTCTTTTTTTGGGGCCTACAGCCTGGGCCTTGGGCCAATTTAGCCCAAAATTCTAATCAGGTGATCAAAGGGTCATTGCCCATCATGCATGTATTTTTAGTAAAAAAACGCACTAGTAGTTTTTTTGCATGAAGTTATTAACAGGCAGACAGACAAACAAAAAAACAAACAAACAGACAAACTGAAGGTGAAAACAATACCCGTCCCCGAGCCTATCCAGGGCGGGAACGGATAATAATATCATATATACGACCAAGAGTAACTGACAGGGAAAAGCGCCCAAACATATTCCCAGAAAGTACGACGAATTAACGTTTGTTGGATATCCGGACCCTTATTTTTAGTTTCAGAAGTGGCAAACGAAATGGCCTTGGGACTTTTCCCATAAGCTGCGGTCCACTCTGTTTGTTTCTTTTGTATTTTGACTGTATTATCTGTACTCCCCAGTGCTAATACAGATTCTTTCCTAAATCAGAGAATCTGGTTATAATTATCAATATGCATTACATTCTTGACACGTTTTCTCTTGTGCTTTGGACCACTTTTTTTTTTTTTTTTTATAGGGACAAATAGCTTCCAGTATTGTGATAACAATGTGAAAATATGTTTACCCATAACAGTAGTGTCTTAATATTTCATTTCCTCACTGAGAGTCATACTGAGTGCTTCCTGTATTTGCGTCCTTTTACCTCTAACTGTACAGGTGGTGGCGACCATCATCCACTCACTTGATGTAATGCTGCCTACTTCTTTCCTTAACCTTTATCATTCTTTTCTGTGTCTGCCCTCCTCTCTTCCTATTTCTCTCATCTTTCCTGCTCACTACTTAATGCTTTTCTTTTCCGTTACAGGTGGCTTTACATTGAGTGACAAGCCAAATGGTTTCCTGTAAGCCAAGAAACCATTTACAACGCTGGGTGGTAACCATATAATCCAAACCATACGTGCTTCCCCTACGTCAGAGTGGGTTGGTGCGGAGGGTTAGTGCCCCTCTCCCATGTCAAAACAAATAACTCAGAGTCAAATGGCCACCCTGTACGGGATTATTGGCGTCTGGCAATAGATAGATAGATAGATAGATGTCCACTGCGCCAGTGCCACGATCGTTGATTGGTATTCTACACGGTTGATACGGTCATACTCCTTCGCGGTGGCTAATTCCATTCCATTCTCCAGGAGGCATTCTTAATTACTACTGGTTTCTACTTCAAACTCTGCTTCTAATACAACTGTGGATGAAACTGGCATTCATCTGCTGGTGGTTTACAGTAGAACACTGCCATGCATTAGTTGTGTATTTTTAGTAGGAAGCATGCTGGAAAAGAACTTCACCAAATGATTGACTATATAAATGTCTTGCAAAATTTCTCGGGTGAATAATATAGTTTGTGGAACTTTACGGAGATAATTATTTTCGTCCTCTTACAGCTTATATCCCCGTACTCATAGTGACATGATATGGCAGTACTGGCTGCAGATTAATGCCTTTACACCTTGTGACTGTCTCCATACTCTCATGCTATGGTCTTGCTAAGCTTTCGAGCGATCAGGGTGAGGAAATAAGTGTTTGAGTCGTTCTAATTTCTTGCTACAGCTGATTATTGATGATTTAAAGATGGCAGTTTTAGCCCAAAATAAAGTGCACGCTTTAGCTGGCAACACACACACGGATGCATAACGCCAATTGTGTTTTTGTGGCGAGACTAGGGCGCCAGAAAAGTCTGTACCACTCTTACTTGAGTGCGGTGTCACTTTCCTTGCCCCACAGCAAAGCTCCCTGGAGGCGCATCTCAAAGTTTGAACTTGGTTCCAGTTACCTCAGCCTTATCTAGGCCATTTAGCTGAAATTTGCCACAGAGAGTCGGCTTTCTGTAACCAAGGTTTACAATGACCAGGTGCGAGATTCACAGACAGACTTACAATTTATTCTCGCTTATTACTGTTATAATTTTAATGGGAAAAATAGGACACATATGATTATACTTATCTCCTCTCCTTTGCCTTTTCTTCAGAAATAGTCCAATTACAAGGCGGAATTTATCAACCGTTCGTGAATCTTCGAGGCTAGGCCTTCTCACTTTTCTACCGACCATCACAGGAGTTACTTCAATAGTCGTGCGGGATGTGGCTAAGGTGCAAACCTGGTTTCTAACTTGTTTCTTATTTTATGGTTAAAGTAAAAAAAGGTTTCTTTATTGTTTTCATTGCACAAGAAGCTCAATTCCATCATCCCTAAACCAATGATAATCATTCATAGGAATATCTCACTCCTTTAAACGAGACATGTTAGCTAACACAACCCACCCAATATCCTTCACATTTTTTTTCTCGCGACTTATCGTGGCAAGACAACAATACGTCTCATGAAATATTTGTCTCTCAGTGATTTGGTGTGCTTGAATCGGGTCCGTAGGTTAGGGATCATACTCACCTTTTGTGAGGTATACACCACTTACAAGAGCTTTTGCAAAGGTGGGGGAGAGACTCAAACGACTTTTTCTAGATAACTTGGAGTCGAAGGGCTTATTGTCTCATCAACTCCCCACGCCCACGTACTGATTTCTTTCAGCCTCTTTCTCTTGGTCGCATTGTTGCATCTTTCACCCTCTACTGTCACTGCTTAGTGGGCGCTGCTATTCTGAACTGTCTGCTTATATTCCTCTCCAATTACAGCGGGAGGGTAGCACCATTCTAGCAACTCATTCTCAACTCTTTTTGCTGTAGTTCCAATGCAACAGATACGCGGCGCTCCCGGTCCTTCATAATAGCAGGTGGTCAACTCTCAAATTGTCTTATTAGCATGTACTTCCCTCTGCTTATGAATTTCCCTCTATTTCCTGGAGTCTGTCCAGTTATCTCAGAATTGAGGGATCTTGATTTGGGCCCTTTTTTAAGTATTCTTTGGTCAGAACAACTTTATGTATGATTCTAACCAGTGGTTCATTCTTTTTTCATAGTAAAATGGTGCTTCGCCTATGTATGCAATAAGCGAATGAAAATCAAGTTTATGGTCACTCTGCCTAAGTAATACGATTTGACCCAACTCTTTTGGTAACACTCATTCTTTCCACTGTGATGTAATGTGTAAACCATAAACTTAAGAAACTACAGTGACATATTTTATTAACTTCATCCTTGCTATTTTTAAGCGACATCTTTGAGTTTAAATGAGACCTTTCGAACTGGAAAGATTAAATACAACCTTCATTAACATCATCAGTACTAAGTCACACATCCTATACAGACATCTTTGTATCTTGATTCTTGCGACTTCCAGATAATGCTATTCAGTTTGGGAGAGACTTTTTCAAATTTGAGTGTTTATATACAGCCTTCTTTTAACCTTTGGAGTGATCTCAGCTAAATATAATCGTTCGGAATTAGCAGAAACAACATACTACAAACGTAGATTTATGTTCAATTGTTGCAAACGTACCATTCCACTTCCTCACTCTCAATAGTTCATAACATTGTATTAATTTCGGCAGTGTAAACAATTTAAAGCAACTGTTCATCTACCTAAGCAGATTATAGTGACTACATGCAACTTTACCCTAGCTAAAATGATATTATGTGTTAATGAGGGGCAGGAGGAGAAACGTACCTTTTGTATGGAACCAACGGATTTTGGTTATGCTTTATCGAAATCTGCTCATTGATTTTTAAAACCTTAGCTGCCATGAATATACTTGACTGTTTCAATCAGGCTGAATCCACTTTTTTTTTTTTCAGATAAGGGAAATTAAAGGGATTCAAGGATTAAACAAGACAGTTTCAACCCATCGACGGCTAGAATATACATCCCAAACAAAATCATATTGTACTAGCCTTAGCAAAATAACTTTGAACATCTGTATATTAAATGGCCAGAAGACTTAGAGACACTGCCGACTCCAAAACGTTTCTCCCCTGCGAACTGATTGCGTTAACTTCCCGAAGACGAAGTCAAGGACCCAGGGGCAGCTGCAGGGACGCACCTAGAAATTTGGGGGCCCGGGGGGCTAGGTTCTTTGCGGGGGCCCCCCTCCTGGAGGGGGGCCCCCGTAATGAACCTAGCCCCCCTCATTCTCAAAACTTATCTAATACCTCAGCCAGGATTGTCGGATGATAAATATTATATTTTTAAATATTAATAAACAAGCTTATAAATTTTTTAGGCTTTGGGGGGCCCCCCCCTCAATTGGGGGCCCGGGGGGCAGTTTCAAACAACCCCCCCCGCCCCCCCTCAGGTACGTCACTGGGCAGCTGAGTGAGAACAATTTTACGTCCGTCCGTCTGTTCATTTCTGTTATGCAGGCCGCAGTTATGAATTGATTTTTTAACAACTGAGGCGTAATCCTCTCAAGTCGACAATGTTG